>NC_090440.1:1795542970-1795879637 GCF_031143425.1 Pleurodeles waltl
GTTATTTTTCTCAATACTGTGCCACAACGTTATTTCCACCCCAACTATGGAGTCTTCCTATTGAAAGTATAGGGAAAACGTAAAAAGTGTATTTAACTCAAATATAGTCAACATAATAATGCAAATTAAGTTCTTATAAATGTAAAGGTCGAACTGAATGCAAAGAGGCTACAGCTCCTTCAACTTAATTTTTAATTAAAACTTTGATTAGTTTAAATATATTAAATTACATTGTAAATATTTTTTAGATTTATTTGTTTAAAAAAAACTACCTAAAGTAAAAAAACAAAAATTTTTATGTATTACTTAACACATGTGATTCAATATTTGAGAACAAATTAATTATTAAATAACACATTATAATGTTACATTAATTTATACATTCAACAAAGGTTGTTACAGTACTTTCTAGTTAACTAATACATACATATTTGCAGATTGATGTTTTTTAAAGATTAAATTATATTTATTTATATATTTAACTACTGAAAATATTATTTTATTAATTTGAAATATTGGAACATCAGCAATGTAAGGCAGTGTATCCTGAAGAGAAACATCTCTAGCATATTCACAGGTGCCCATGCATATGAAAATGAGCATTACCATTTTCAGTACAGAAATGTTTGCAATATCCACATTTATTTTATAGAACTCTTTCTACACGTTGCTTTAATAACAAGTCTTAAACATAACTGTTATCAACAAAAAAACAACATAGCCAAGGCATGCTTATTCCTGTACGCAGAGAGACACGGGTGGAAGAATGAGGAGGGAAGAGAATAAGGTGGGGTGGAGCTGTGCTTCCGTCAGTGTGGAGGGCGACAACGGTACCATCCCACAGACAGGACTCACTTAGTACTATGTCCATGGCTAAACTTTTTCCATTTTCTGTGAGGGTGCTAGTTAAAAGCCTTTGCCCTTTTGTATCAAGTGTGGCATGGTAAACACTGAGGGCGATTTATCATCTGACTTGGCCTCCATTCTCTCCAGATATGTTTGCCAGTCAGAAGGGTTGGCCAATGCCAGGCTCCTGCTACCACTGCATAATAATCTAATTTAGTTTAACATCATTTACTAAGGGGTTTTATTTTAGTAACCTGTTTGACCTGGCTTTCTCTGCATGTTCACCCACAAATGTTTTGCCTTCACCCCTCCTATGTCACTGAATTTGTTTTAGGACTGTTCCATTGGGCTGCCTTATTACATTTAATAAGTGTTCACTTTAATTGGCAACTGGGGAAGCTTTCATGCTTGGTGGCTGAGAAGTTATAATTTCATTGTATTTAATGGCAAAGTCAAATTTGAATTTACAATTTAGAAAATGCCAATTCTAGAACAGGCTGCATACACCACATAGTTAGCATTTTCCTGCCCTAACTATTTGGTGCATGCAGCCTGTTCCTGGGTCACATGACTGGGTGTAGTTGGCACTTACACCTTGTTTGTTCCGACCAGACAGCCACACAATAGATGGATTAGGTGTGCTTGGATCGGCCAACTCTGGCAGGGTGGTGGGGCAGTGCTGGGCATAGCCCCACTTGCAACTGAATAGGCTGTGACCTGCCTTCACACAAGGGACTTGTCACCACTGCATTGTTCATTCAACCAGCTTGGAGCCAGTTCAGAGGAGGCAAAAAGGTTCAAGCATTTCAAAGAGAATTCTCTGGAACCATCTACTTCATAGAAGGCACCAGGTGTAAAAATAGGAACCTCAGACCCATTCTTCAGTTCACTATATGGACCTGCAGAAGGACTCTCAGAGGACTGCATGCTGCTGAGGCATGCTGTGTACTTCAAAAGACAGCTTTGCTGAACCTGTTATGTTATGTTATGTTATTGAGACTTATATAGCGCCAGCTACCCGGAGGCCTCGTAGCGCTGAGCAGTTTTAAAGGTTTAGAACATACTGGAGGAATCTCAAACTTCCCTGGAGAGGGGGAACTTAGAAAAATTTAGAATAGCCAGGTTTTAATGGCCTTCCTAAATTCAATCTCCTGATTCATCATGCGAATATTCGTGGGTAGGGAGTTCCAAAGTCTGGCTCCCTGGTATTTCAGGGATCTTCCTCCCCATGATGTTCTCTTTACTTTGGGTACCACTACCAGGGCTTTAGAGGCCAATCTCAAAACTCTTGTGGGTGTATATTGTGAAATTAATGATTTTAGATAATGAGGATCCTTTTTATATAGAGCTCTGTGGAAGAAGCAAAGAGCCTTAAACTTTATCCTTTTTGCCACTGGAAGCCAGTGCAGTTCAAGCAGAGCTTTTTTAGCTGATGTGGTCCTAGGCAGATTAAAGAGCAAACGTGCTGCAGCATTTTGTACCACCTGTAGTTTGTTCACCACATAACCTGGAGATCCCAAAAAGAGGCTTTTTCCATAATCTAATCTGGATAAAATCAGGGCTTGTACGGCCAATCTTTTGGCCAATGGTGGAAGCAGACCAATAATCTTCCTTAGTAACTTAAGATTCCCAAAACAGGTGGCTGACGTTCTCTTTGCTTGATGTTCCATAGTGAGTTTGGGATCCAACCAAACTCCCAAGGCTTTAATCTGAGCTTTGGGGGGGGGGGGGTAAGTAATATAAATGTATTACTGGTCCTATATTTTTAGCAGGGTTGGCCAGTTTTCCTAAAAACATAATTTCTGTCTTTTCTTCGTTGAGTTGCAGCCTGCTTTCTGTCATCCAGGCAGCAATCGCTTGGAGACAGGCAGGCAAGGCCGAGTTGTCCGCCTCCTTACTGGGGGAGAAGGAATCCACCAGCTGTGTGTCGTCCGCATATGACACCAGGGATACCCCAAAGGGTTCTATGACTTCTGCTAGGGGGGACATGTAAATGTTGAACAGAGTGGGACTCAATGATGAGCCCTACGGAACTCCGCATAAAAGTTTCAACTGGGCTGAGAAAAAAGAACGATCCAGGACTTGAAAGGTTCTATTTTGTAAGAATGAGCTTAACCATTTAAGCGCCCTTCCTTTAACCCCTTCGCTGCCAGGCCTTTTCCCCCTCCTGTGCCAGGCCTTTTTTTGCCTTTTTGGGGCAGATCACGCTTAGGCCCTCATAACTTTTTGTCCACATAAGCTAACCAAGCCAAGTTTGCGTCCTTTTTTTCCAACATCCTAGGGATTCTAGAGGTACCCAGACTTTGTGGGTTCCCCTGAAGGAGGCCAAGAAATTAGCCAAAATACAGTGAAAATTTCGTTTTTTTCAAACAAATGGGAAAAAGTGGCTGCGGAAGAAGGCTTGTGGTTTTTCCCCTGAAAATGGCATCAACAAAGGGTTTGCGGTGCTAAACTCAGCAGCTTCCCAGCTTTCAGGAACAGGCAGACTTGAATCAGAAAACCCAATTTTTCAACACAATTTTGGCATTTTACTGGGACATACCCCATTTTTGCAATTTTTTGTGCTTTCAGCCTCCTTCCAGTCAGTGACAGAAATTACCATGAAACCAATGCTGGATCCCAGAAACCTAAACATTTCTGAAAAGTAGACAAAATTCTAAATTCAGCAAGGGGTCATTTGTGTAGATCCTACAAAGGTTTCCTACAGAAAATAACAACTGAAAAAGAAAAATATTGAAATTGAGGTGAAAAAAACATCAATTTTTCTCTACGTTTTACTCTGTAACTTTTTCCTGAAATGTCAGATTATCTAAAGCAATATACCGTTACGTCTGCTGGACTCCTCCGGTTGCGGGGATATATAGGGCTTGTAGGTTCATCAAGAACCCTAGGTACCCAGAGCCAATAAATGAGCAGCACCCTGCAATGCGTTTTCTTTCTATACCGGGTATACAGCAATTCATTTGCTGAAATATAAAGAGTAAAAAATAGCTATCAAGAAAACCTTTGTATTTCCAAAAAGGGCACTTGTGGGGTTCTGACTAGGTTATGTTACCCAGAATCCTTTGCAAACCTCAAAATTTGGCTAAAAAAACACATTTTCCTCACATTTCAGTGACAGAAAGTTCTGGAATCAGAGAGGAGCCACAAATTTCCTTCCACGCAGCGTTCCCCCAATTCTCCCGATAAAAATGATACCTCACTTGTGTGGGTAGGCCTAGCGCCCGCAACAGGAAATGCCCCAAAACGCAACATGGACACATCCCATTTTTTTAAAGAAAACAGAGGTGTTTTTTGCAAAGTGCCAACCTGTAGATTTTGGCCTCTAGCTCAGCCGGCACCTAGGGAAACCTACCAAACCTGTGCATTTCTGAAAACTAGAGACCTAGGGGAATCCAAGATGGGGTGACTTGTGGGGCTCTGACCAGGTTCTGTTACCCAGAATCCTTTGCAAACCTCAAAATTTGGCTAAAGAAACACATGTTCCTCACATTTCTGTGGCAGAAAGTTCTGGAATCTGAGAGGAGGCACAAATTTCCTTCCACCCAGCGTTCCCCCAAGTCTCCTGATAAAAATGATACCTCACTTGTGTGGGTAGGCCTAGCGCCCACGAAAGGAAATGGCCCAAAACACAACGTGGACACATCACATTTTTTCATAGAAAACAGTGCCTACCTGTAGATTTTGGCCTGTAGCTCAGCCGGAACCTGGGGAAACCTAGCAAACCAGCGCATTTTTGAAAACTAGAAACCCAGGGGAATCCAAGATGGGGTGACTTGTGGGGCTCTGACCAGGTTTTGTTACCCAGAATCCTTTGCAAACCTCAAAATTTGGCTAAAAAAACACATTATCCTCACATTTTGTTGTGGGTAGGCCTAGCGCCCACAAAAGGAAATGGCCCAAAACACAACGTGGACACAACATGTTTTTTCACAAAACACAGAGGTGTTTTTTGCAAAGTGCCTACCTGTGGATTTTGGCCTCTAGCTCAGCCGGCCCCAGGGGGGGGGCAGAAATGCCCTAAAATAAATTTGACCCCCCCCAAACCCCTCCTGCCCGGGAGCGACCCTTGCCTATGGGGTCGCTCCCCCTGCGTGACATTGGTGCCAAAAAACAAATCCCCGGTGCCTAGTGGTTTCTGCCCCCTTGGGGGCAGATTGACCTAAAATCAGCCAATCTGCCCCCAAGGGGGACAGAAATGGTCTAAATACAATTTGACCCCCAGGGCAGCGACCCTTGCCTGATGGGTCGCTCCCCATCTCTAAAAAACCAAACAAACCAAAAAAAACAACACAAAAAAAAAAATTGCCCTGGCGCTTAGAGGTTTCTGCCCCCGGGGGGCAGAAATGGCCTAAAATAAATTTGCCCCCCCAAACCCCTCCCCGGGAGCGACCCTTGCCTACGGGGTCGCTCCCCCTGCGTGACATTGGTGCCAGAAAACAAATCCCCGGTGCCTAGTGGTTTCGGGGGCAGATTGACCTAAAATCGGCCAATCTTAAAGTCCATGAATCAATGCAATTGCAATACTGCAATACTGCCAACTGTGTCACTAGGCACTTCACCCCTCTAACGCACAGGGGGCTACGCTGACCTATAACCCCTTTGAAAAATTGGTTATGGCATGTGGTGGCACTCAGTACTTGGGGCCCAATGTATGGGGCCTTTTTGCTGTTGCAGAAGTAATAAATTACTGCTTGTGACCACAAAAAGTCTAGTTATGATGCACCATCCCTATTTTGTGAGTTGGTACACAGTTACCGACTTGCAAAATAAGGTTTACGACTCTCAATTAGTAAGGGGCATCCCAAGGACGTCCCTTCCTCTTTTCAAGTCACAGTGGTCTGTATGATTGTTTTGTGACAGTGAATGCCGTCGCAAAACAATCACAGTTAACACCAACTTCAAATTGGCATTACCTGTATGCAAATGGGAAAGGATCCCCATGGGACCCATTCCCCTATGTGCATACATGCTAAAATATTTTTTCGGAGCACACAGTGGTCCAACGGACCAATGCCTACTCTGAAAAAATGAAAACAAAACTTTTAATTTTTCTTTTTGAAGTGCATCCTGCTTTCCTTTAAGGAAAATGGGCTGCATTTAAAAAACAACTGCTTTATTGAAAAGCAGTCAAAGACATGTTGGTCAGCTGAGCCCAGCAGGCCACTTCCCTGTGAGTAGAGCCATTCCCAGAGGAGTCGCAAACTGTGACTTACCATCAAGCAGTGTTGTCCTGTAAACTGTTGTTCCATAATCTAATCTTTCTTCCCCTATTTAAATCATTAGTTATTACCTCCCGCCTAGAGTTCCCATTGAGTGCACCAAACCAATCCATGTTTGAAGAGGGGCAAAGGGATGTCCACTTGCAACATATTTCCCTCCTAGCCAAAATTATCGCATAACAAATTAACCTCTTCTTCATCCTACTCTTGAATTCCCCTTCTTTTGGGACACTAAAAATTACTAAGGGAAGACTCAGCAAAATCTGTTGCTCCACAACATTTGTACCCAATTTTACCCAAAACTTTAAACCAATGGGCAGTCCCAAAACATGTGGATGTCTGACGCTCTCGATACCCCACATTTTGCAGAGTTAACTGAATCCCCTCCTCTCATCTTCGAGAGCTTCGCTGGGGTCACAAAGACCCTATTCAAATTAGAGAGATGGTTCCTCAATAATGATGCTAATTTGACTTCCTTATATACAATACGCATTGAATTTTCCCACCATCCTTGTATTTGACCCGTGGACACAATTTCCCCCCAAAGGGAGTACGGCAGGTTAAAGTCCCCATTCTGCACCTCAACCAGAGCCCAATACCAACTAGAAACCTTCCTGACACTCGCCTGATTATTTATTATATTGTCTACGAACTGGTTTTCAGCCCCCAACCTAACTGTTACCTTCTGGGACCAGCTTCTCAGTTGTATGTACTTCAACCTTGACAGGTTTCTTCCAGTCCGTTCCGTAAACTCTTCCCAAGATAGTAATGAACCATTGCTGACTAAATCCCCCCAGTATTGGATTACGCTCTCTTAAGAGGCAAAGCTAACACATCTGTAAGACATTCAGGTGTCCCCGGGGACTCCCAGACCGGTGCCCAAAAACTATAATACTCGATTTTTGCCACTTGCCTTACCCTATACCACACTTTAGCTGCATGCTGCAGTATCTTCAATCTCACTTTCGTAAAAAACCTGGGATCCCCAAACTTATACAAAAAGTATGTGGCTGCGCCTTTTACTGTTGTTACCATACAATTAAGCATTTCTCCAACCGCTGAGCGATCTGGATCGGAGAATAACATTCTAACATTCCTAAGATGAAATGCCCATGCGTAATACTGTAAATCAGGAAGATTAAGGCCTCCTTTCTCCTTTCTTCTTCGTAGTTTTTTCCATCCAATCCTAGAACCTTTTTGAGCCCAAATAAATGAGTTAACCTTTTGTTGAAACATACTCAAGAGCCTACTATCCATTAATAGTGGAATGGAGTTGAAAAGAAAATTCAACTTAGGCAGGATCATCATTTTAACCAAATTTACCCTCCCAATCAATGTAAGAGGCAGGTGTGCCCACCTTAACATTAACTTACTACATTATGTTACTACAGACCTAACATTAATTAACAAGCCTAAGTACCTCATGGATTTTGTTGTGCAGCAGTTATCAACCTCCAGATTCCACACCATTATCTCTGTTTTATCCGGATTAATATGGTAACCCAAAATCCTCCCAAACCCATCTGCCAGACTCAATAATGCAGGAAGAGAGTCTGATAGATTTGAAGTGTACACTAAAAGATCGTCAGCAAATAAAGCAACTTTCTTCACCCACCTTTTACTACTAAAGGGAGATATTTTTTAATCTTGCCTGATCCTTCTTGCAAAGGGCTCTATATACATATCAAACAACAAGGGGCAAAGGAGACAGCCCTGTCTAGTACCTCTAGAAATCTCAAACGGATCCGTAAGCCTCCCATTCACCAAAACCCTAGCCTTTGGTGCCTGGTAAATCTACTGAATTGCTCAACAATATTTACTACCCAAGTTGTTCCGTTCAAGAACTAAATTTAGGTACTTACAACTAACCCTATCAAAAGCTTTCATAGCATCCAATGCTATAACTGCTAACAGTTCTTGATACGTGGTAGCCAAGTTGATAGCACCAATAAGGTTAAATGTTTGCTCATACATAAACCTGTTCAGTATAAAACCTTTCTGATCTGGATGAATTAATTCACCAATTACCCCACTCAACCTATTTGCCAAAACCTTAGCATAGATTTTATAGTCACTATTCAACAGAGATATTGGTCTATAAGATTCACTCCTTACTGGAGATTTCCTTGGTTTGAAAATAAGAGAAATAATAGCTTTGTGCCACAAAACTGGCGACAAAGCGCCCTCCTCAAAAATCTCTGAAAACAATTGAGCCATTGGAGGGATTATAGATTCGCCCAAGAACTGATAAAACTCAACCGGGAAATCATCCGGTGCTGCCGCCTTCCCCTTACTACTCTTTTTAAGGACTGCCCTTATTTCTTCCTCTGTAATAGGTCTAATTAAATATGACTGCTTGTCCTGCGTGAGGTGGGGAGGCCATCCATATCTAACCAATTCTTAGCTGTCTTGACCTCTACTTCCCCATCCTCCCTTTATAGAGATACAAAAAACTTTAGGAAGGCCTCCTTTATATCATCATGGGATGTCAATCTGACCCCGAATAACTATCCACAAGTTCCTCTATATTACCCCGAACCTGATCTTTCTTAATTTTCCAGGCCAGTAACTTCCCCATATTATCTCCAGTCTCAAACTGGGCCTGCTTATTTGCCTCCTATCTCTTCTCTATTTTAGCTTGTAAAACTGATTCCAGCTGCTGCCGCAAATTCCTTTTCTTGTTATTCAAATACACCTCATCACCTCCCTTCTCCAAATCAGAATAACATAACCGAATTTGCCTCTCTATACCCTCCAACTGATCCCTATACTGCTTTCTTCTATAGTTGGCAATACTTATAATCCTCCCCCTCATTACCGCCCTAAAAGTATCCCACACTATACCTATAGTAGCTGAGCCGTGATTAGTTTTAAAGAACTCCTCAGTGTCCTTGCGAAGTCGGCCTATTATGTCTTCTTCTAATAGTAAAGTCCTATCCAGAGTCCACCTTTTCCTGCCCACCTCCCGAGGGCAATTTATTCTTAAAGTCACTGCAGCATGGTTAGACAAATGTGCGGGAGAATAAATAATATCTTTTACTAAGCCACACACAGATTTATCTACTAAAAATTAATCAATCTTAATCTCCACAAATCACATAAGTGGAACTCTTTCATCATTCATTTAAGATACTGTTGAGATTTTGGTGTACCCACTGACCTGAAACTAGATGACTTATCCAATTTATTTTCTAGAACCACATTAAAATCCCCAACCATGATAACCGGATCCATTCAATCCAAGAGATTCGCAAAATCCCTCTGCTGATGTTCTATATCATCACAGCTGGGACCATAAAACTCTACCAATGTGAATTTTCTTCCTTCCAACAGCAGTGTAACCATAACCCATCTACCTGACTTATCCGTTTTGGCTCCTACCAATGATACATTAACCTGTTGCTTAATTAAAATCGCTACCCCCCTAGTATTAAAATTATGATCTGTACAAACATAAGGGGTCATTACAACATTGGCGGTAAATGCTGCTTACCGCCGTGCAGAAGACCACCAACACACCGCCGCGGAATTCCGCCACAGCTATTATGACCCACAGCTCGGAATACGCCAAAGTTTAGACACACACACAAGTCCACCACACCAAAGGTCAGTGATAAACTGGTGATAACAAAACCTCCACCATCACCCAACAGGAATACGCCCACACTATCACGACCCACGAATCCACGCAGCGGTCTTTCAACCACGGTATTCCATTGCCGGTCCACTACCACATTGGACAATCCCAAATACACACACCTGAGACACATACACACACCACTCCCACACATCCAATACAATATAAAACACACACCCACATCACCCACAAACCCTTACGATCACAATTGCAACTGAAGGCCACAGAGAGACACCACCATCTACAAACTAGCATCCACAGGCACTCAACACCATCACTCACACAACATCCACGCACAAAACACAACATACCCCTAAACATCACCTCACACATCACAACACACACCACCCCACACATCACCCACACCACCCCATGGCACCGCAAAGACACCCTAGGTTCTCTGAGGAGGAGCTCAGGGTCGTGGTGGAGGAAATCATCCGGGTAGAGCCACAGCTATTCGGATCACAGGTGCAGCACACCACCATAGCTAGGAAGATGGAGCTATGGTGCAGAATCGTGGACAAGGTCACCGCAGTGGGACAACACCCAAGAACACAGGATTACATCAGGAAGAGGTGGAACAACCTACGGGGGAAGGTGCGTCCCGTGGTCTCAAGACACCACATTGCAGTTCAGAGGACTGGCGGTGGACTCCAACCTCCTCCCCCACAACTAACAACATGGGAGGAGCAGGTCTTGGCTATACTGCATCCTGAGGGCCTCGCAGGAGAAGCTGGAGGAATGGACTCTGGTAAGTCAAATCTTAACTATTAAATCCCCCACCCTATCTGCATGCTATCACATACCCCCACCCTCGCCCTCACCCCCATCACTCCAACTCCTCACATATGTCCCACTATCACAACCCACACATCCCAACACCATGCCCTGCATGCAACACCAAAGCGTGGACACCCATCACCAATGCATGGCCACTGCACATACCCACACACACCCCTAACCAATTATCAGACAAGGTCCCACACAAGAATGCAAGCACTGGGGTACAGGGTCACCCACCCATTGCACACCATGGCGCACACAGATGCAATAATCATGCCTTTACGCCCCTGCAGGACTCCTATCCAACATCACCAGACAGGAGGGTCCAGACATGTCCACTCCACCCACAGAAGAGGCCGACAGTGATGATAGCAGCTCTGTCCAACTGGATCTAGATGACCAGCTCGGCCCATCTGGGACCTCGGAACAGTCGTTCCCTTCACACTGGCACAAGCCACAACAGAGCCTTTCCCCTCTGGAAACACCAGCACAGCACCCACCCAGCGGGCCCATACCTCTGTCCCCAGAACACGTCAAGCATCATTGTGTCCACCACTACAGGGAACCCAGGCTAACCTACCACCCCAAAAACACCAGGGACCTGGGGGCAGGGGTAGTGGGCACACGGTTCAGGGGACAGAGGCCCAGGAACACAGGGGAACTGGGAGGGCTGCTGTGCAACAGGAGGAGGACAGGCACAGGGAACCCACTCTCCACAAAGCCCTCTCCAATGTCATGGGAGCGTACCACCATTCCCAGGAGACGACGGCAACGGTACTTGCCAAGTTTCAGGAGACCCAGCGGCTGCAGGAGGAACAGTATCTGGGGTTCAGGAAGGAACTCAAATCCATCAACACCACCCTGGGCACCATTGTAGGGGTGCTGAAGGAACTCGTCAACACCAGGAGGGACACTGTGGCACAACAAGGGGCCCCTGACACTAGCCTCGATGATGAACTGCACACCCCCTCTGCCGGCGCTAGTGGACAGGAGGCACCGCCACAGGACCACAAAACCAGCACCCCAACCCTGCAGATGGAGAACCACCCCGCAAACGGTCCCTGAGATCGAGGACAAAGACAGAGAACAATGCCAAGACCCCGACCAAGAAATGAGACCACCCTGATTGTCATCCTTCTGTCCCACTTTGTCACCCTGTCCATCCTTAAACTGCCCCAGCTACACTTCGCATGTCCCTTTGGACAATGCACCTGTGAGACTAATAGACTAGATATTGCCATGGACATTTCTTCACCATCACCCCTGACCATTTTACAACACCCTCCAATATTTAGCACTTAAATAAACACCCTTAAGCACAAAACAATGTGGAGTCAGTCTGTGCTTTCGAAAATGTGTATTTGCAATAACTGTGTAAAAATGCTATATCCATTGTATTGTCAACATACCTATGTCGCACAGCTCTAGTCCATTCGGAAACAAAGCAGATGTCACACAGTGGGACCCACATCTGTGAAATTGAAAGGGAAAGTGACAACTCAGGGTCCATACACTGGGTGAAAGTGACAGACAGATGAGAGGAGAACAATTATATCAGATGTAGTAGGCAGTGATGTCTTCTTACCTGTGTCTCACTGGAAGTATTGATGAATCACCGTGTTTCTGTTGTCGATGTCCTCTTCTTTTGCTTCCTCTTCTTCACTGTCCACAGGCTTCACAGCTGCCACAACACCTCCACCTGGACCATCCTCCTGCAGAAAAGGCACCTGTCGTCGCAAAGCCAAGTTGTGAAGCATGCAGCAGGCCACGATGATCTGGCACACCTTCTTTGGTGAGTAGAATAGGGAACCACCTGTCAGATGGAGGCACCTGAACCTGGCCTTCAGGAGGCCGAAGGTCCTCACTATAACCCTCCTAGTTCGCCCATGGGCCTCATTGTAGCGTTCCTCTGCTCTTGTCCTGGGATTCTTCACTGGGGTCAGTAGCCATGACAGGTTGGAGTAGCCAGATGCACCTGTAAATGTCAAGGGAAATCTGTTAGACACACACTAACTCTTAGGGGCACCCCCAGACCCAGACACCTAGTCACACTGTTAAGGCTCCATGTCCTCACCTAATAGCCACACACAGTGCCTCTGGAGTTTCCCCATCACATAAGGGATGCTGCTATTCCTCAAAATGTAAGCGTCATGCACTGAGCCAGGAAACTTGGCGTTCACATGGGAGATGTACTGGTCGGCCAAACACACCATCTGCACATTCATTGAATGGTAACTCTTCCGGTTTCTATACACCTGTTCACTCCTGCTGGGGGGGACCAAGGCCTCATGTGTCCCATCAATGGCACCTATGATGTTGGGGATATGTCCCAGGGCATAGAAGTCACCTTTCATTGTTGGCAAATCCTCCACCTAAGGGAAAACGGTGTAGCTGCACATGTGTTTCAGCAGGGCAGACAACACTCTGGGCAACACGTTGGAGAACATAGGCTGGGACATCCCTGATGCTATGGCCACTGTCGTTTGAAAAGACCCACTTGCCAGGAAATGGAGTACTGACAACACCTGCACTAGAGGGGGGATTACTGTGGGATGGCGGATAGCTGACATCGGGTCTGGCTCCAACTGGGCACACAGTTCAAGGATTGTGGCATGATCAAGCCTGTAGGTGAAAATTACATGTCGCTCCTCCATTGTCGCCAAGTCCACCAGCGGTCTGTAAAACGGAGGATGCCGCCACCTCCTCATCTGCCCCAGCGGACGTGCTCCATGGAGGAGAACAGCGAGAAGAGAGTCAACCAACACTGAGGTACGTTAACACAACTTTATTCCTCAATTTTTTAAAACCGCTATGTGCCTGTATTAGTGTGTATAAAAGGCCTAGATATGTGTGACGCATTTACAATTAATGCCATGTGGACCCCTGAAATGGCGTCTGCCTGACCTGTAATGTGGGACAAGGTGACAAGAGGTAACTTCGCTGCTGTTGTACACCGTTGCGGTAGGCAGTCGAAGACCGCGGCACAATCCTGCATTGGTTAACATTGGACCCTATGGGCCCCAGGAGCCTATAAAGATGTACGCCGACGGTAACGGTACACACCGCCGCGGACGTGACCGCCATTTTCTCTCTGTTCAATCAATTGATACCTGATCTTCGACAGGAGAGGACCTACACTGCAAGTGCTGCTGTGAACTCAGTCTGGAAGAGACAATGGCTCATGTGTCTGGGGAAAGGGCCCCTGCCTTCAGCACGGAGGATTTGGAGAAACTAGTGGACGGGGTCCTCGCCCAGTACACACTCCTCTACGGTCCTCCAGACAAACAGGTAAGTACACTGTGAGCAGGCCGAAGGGAGCAAGAAGACGGCGGAGGCCCAGCTGGGGATGGCCTCACAACGTGGGAGGGGTGCCTGTCGCACCATGACCCCCCTGATGTTACGGATCCTGGCGGTGGCGTATCCGGAGTTGGATGGGTGCTTGAGGGCATCACAGCAGCCACAAGGGGGTGAGTACACTCTCATTCAGCTGATTTTGCGCGCAATGGAGGTGTCTGGGTGGGGGAGGGAGGCTGTGAGTTCCCCTAGGCCAGCGCAAGTTTAGTAGGCATGGTTCCGTCGTAAGGCAGGCCATGTGGCACCCCACCTGTGTTCAGAGCCAACTACACCTGGTCAGGCTCCTGTGACTTCCATGTGTGCAGCAATCGGGCATAGGCCTTGTAACCCATGTCCCTGTGATTAATTATGGAACTCAAAGTGCACGGCATAGTGCAGGGGGCTTCTGTGTCTGTAGTGTCCACCAACGGTAGCGTTATTGCATGCACTCAACATGTCTTTCTTCTGTCTCCCCCCCCTTTTTGTGTTGTCCCTGTTCTTGTGTGCATTAGCATCATCAGGCGGAGTAGCAGTGACACCGGAGCATGAGGGATCTGCATCCCACATGGCCCTGGAGGGCGACACTACGGACTCTAAAGCCACCAGTGGGATGGAGGGCGAGGGGAGCTCCACGGCGGGGACAGGAGCTGAGACCAGCGACACGGACTCCTCGTCTGATGGGAGCTCCCTTGCGGTGGTGGGCCCCTCTGTGCCCACCACATCTACAGGTACAGCCACCACCCCCCCACCAGCACCGCCCTCCCAGCAGCCCCTCAGCGTGAGCCCTGTGGCCGCTCACTCAGGAGGTTGGGCATCTCCTTCTCCCCAGGCACCTCAGCCCCTGCCCCAGTCAGCCCTGCTGCCCTCAGTGAGGAGGCCATTGACCTCCTCAGGTCCCTCACTGTTGGGCAGTCTACCATTTTGAATGCCATCCAGGGTGAGGAGAGGCAGTTGCAAGAGACCAATGCATACTTGGAGGGCATTCATTCTGGTCAGGCAGCCCAACAGTGAGCTTTTCAGACTCTGGCCTCAGCACTGATGTCAGCCATTGTCCCTGTGTCCAGCCTCCCCCCTCCAACTTCCTCTACCCAGACCCAAACCCATGTACCTCAGCCTATCCCAAGCACACCATCAGACCAGCATGCACACACCTCAACACACAAGGGAAGCTCTGGCAACCATAAGCACCACACATCCCACAGGCACTGACACAAGCATCATACCCATGCACACATACCAACATCCACTGCCTCCACTGTGTCCTCCTTCTCCACGTCTCCTTCCTCCCTCCCTGTCTCGTCTCCACTCACACATGCATGCACTACATCTTCATCCACTACGTCCATCACCAGCACACCCATCACCACACCCCGCTCACTTGCACTCACCACCCCCATTCACACATCCCCTATGTCCTCTCCCAGTGTGTCTGTGAGCCCACCTCCCAAGGTACACGAACGCAGCCACACACCCACCCAACAGCCATCCACCTCAAGACAGCCTCCAGCCCATGCACCTTCACCCAAAGTCAGCAAACTTACACCTCCTACAACGACTACCTCTTCCTCCACTCCCAAACCCCCTCCATCTACCCGTCCTAGTGTATCCCAAAAACTTTTCCTGTCCAACCTTGACCTCTTCCCCTCACCTCCCCCACCCCTTCAGTCCCCTAGGGCCCACCTTTCCAGGTCCCAACCCAGCACCTCAGCCACAACGTTAGCGGGAACAATGGTGCCAGCAGTAAACGGCTTCTGGAATGCGCCAAGCAGCAGGGCAGCCACTGTGCCAAGGAGCCAAACCACGGACAGTCCCCCACCTCAAAAGCATAAAAAGTTGGCCAGTGCCCGGCAGGAGAAAGGCAAAACATCTACCACCAAAGCCTCTCCCAGTAGTACAGTTGGGAGTGGGAAGACAGCTGAGCCACCATCCAAGGTGGGGAAGGGGCACAGAAAGACAGGCAAGTCGTCGAAAACCTACACGGCGGACAAAACCGCCACCAGCACCGCTGCCAAGGACACCGCCGCCACCAGCACCGCTGCCAAGGACACAGCCACCACCAGCACCACTTCACAGGACACCGCCGCCACCAGCACCGCTGCCAAGGACACCACCACCACAAGCACCGCTGCCAAGGACACTGCCGCCACCATCACCACTTCACGGGACACCGCCGCCACCAGCACCGCTGCCAAGGACAGAGCCGCCACAAGCACCGCTGCCATGGACACCACCGCCACCAGCACCACTTCACAGGACACCGCCGCCACCAGCACCGCTGCCAAGGACACCTCTGCCACCAGCACCGCTGCCAAGGACACCAGCCGCCACAAGCACCACTTCACAGGATACGGCCCCCACAAGCACCTTCCAAGGACACCGCTGCCAAGGACACCGCCGCCACCAGCACCGCAGGCCAACGAGCGCCAAAAGCTCAGATCCTACTGGGCCGCCACGAGCAGGATGAAGCACTCTGGGTACCAAGCCCCCTCCAGAACCAGTGGAAAAAGGTATCCACTACCTCAGTCCTTGGCAGGATGAAGCACTCTGGGCACCAAGCCCCCTCCAGAACCAGTGGAGTATCCTATCCACTACATCAGTCCTTGGCAGGATGAAGCACTCTGGGCACCAAGCCCCCTCCAGAACCAGTAGAGAAAGGCATCCAATATATCAGTCCTTGGCAGGATGAAGCACTCTGGGCACCAAGCCTCCTCCAGAACCAGTGGAGAAAGGCATCCACTACCCCAGTCCTTGGCAGGATGAAGTACTCTGGGCACCAAGCCCCCTCCAGAACCAGTGGAGTATCCCATCCACTACCTCAGTCCTTGGCAGGATGAAGCACTCTGGGCACCAAGTCCCCTCCAGAACCTGTGGAGAAAGGCATCCACTACCTCAGTCCTTGGCAGGATGAAGCACTCTGGGCACCAAGCCCCCTCCAGAACCAGTGGAGTATCCCATCCACTACCTCAGTCCTTGGCAGGATGAAGCACTCTGGGCACCAAGCCCCCTCCAGAACCAGTAGAGAAAGGCATCCAATACATCAGTCCTTGGCAGGATGAAGCACTCTGGGCACCAAGTCCCCTCCAGAACCAGTGGAGAAAGGCATCCACTACCTCAGTCCTTGGCAGGATGAAGCACTCTGGGCACCAAGCCCCCTCCAGAACCAATGGAGAAAGTAATCCACTACCTCAGTCCTTTGCAGGATGAAGCACTCTGGGCACCAATCCCCCTCCAGAACCAGTGGAGAAAGGCATCCTCTACCTCAGTCCTTGGCAGGATGAAGCACTCTGGGCACCCAGCCCCCTCCAGAACCAGTGGAGTATCCCATCCACTACCTCAGTCCTCGGCAGGCTGAAGCACTCTGGGCACCAAGACCCCTCCAGAACCAGTGGAGACTATTATCCACTTGTGAGACTGTGGCTTTGCACTCCCCAGGATAAAGCAGTGGGCAAACCACCCACTGTAGAGACTTGTGAGACTGTGGCTTTGCACTCTCCAGGACCAAACAGTGGGCAAACCACCCACTTGAGAGACTTGTGAGACTGTGGCTTTGCACTCCCCAGGATAAAGCAGTGGGTATCCCACCCACTTGAGAGACTTGAGAGACTGTGGCTTTGCACTCCCCAGGATAAAGCAGTGGGCAAACCACCCACTTGAGGGACTTGAGAGACTGTGGCTTTGCACTCTCCTGGATACTTCAATGGGCATGGAGCCCCCTCGTGGATCTGGCGTTGGGCACTCATTCGGCTGAGGTGGCCCCCTTCCCTTCCCCCTGAGGTGCTTATTGTATGTCGATCTGATGCCCCAGCAGTGTTCTCTCCGTTTTGATCGGGTATCTTGTGTGGGCCTCGCCCAAGCATTTTGGGCCCGGTGGTCCACGGACTTTAATGGTGGAATACCTTCGACTTGTATTATTGGTGTATATATTTGTTTATAGTGTATAAATATATTTTTGAGTACTGGATTTTAATAGATTACAAATGCTCAAATCATTTCCTTTTGTCTTTGCATTCTTCCGGGGGGGTTGGGGGATGGAACTGTAATGTATCATGATGTATTAGTGTGTGTGTTGTCGTGGGTGAGGGTGGGGGTGGGGGTGTTGCGTGTGTGTGTCACTCTTTTTTTCCTCCCCCCTCCCCTGTGCCGTAGGTGCAGTACCCACGTGGTCTTCGCCGCCGGCATTCGTGCTCCTGTTAGAGGAGCGGGAAGACAAAGGCAGGGAGTATCTGGAGTTCCGGTTCCATGGCGTCCTGGTTCCTTGTGGGGTGTGTAGAGGTGAGCGTTTTTCCTTTCAAGTCCTGTTTCCGCCGTGTTTTTGTTCGCGGTGAATCCGCCCCAGAAAAGGTGGCGGATTCGACAGTTGTAATACTGTGAGCGGTACATTGTCTTCAGCCTGTCTGTTGGCGGTTACCGCTGCGGTGTTTGTTTGTACCGCCGTGGCGGTCGGAGTGTTGGTGGTTTCTGCCACGGTCGTGATTTCATTTTTTTACCGCCGGCCTGTTGGCGGTTTTACCGCCGCTTTAACTCTGACCGCCAGGGTTGTAATGACCACCATAGTGTTGGATCCATTTGTGACTTTTACAAACCTTAACATTTCCTCTTTAGTTAAGTGCGTCTCTTGCAGAATTATTATATGCGCTGGAGACTCCCTGAGAAACAACAAAAATCTTTTTGCCCTAGCCCTCACCCAATTATTTGAAATAATCCCACCCCGTCCCCCTGACACCCTATTGCCCTATACAATTATATGTGAGTAGCCTAAGGTGCATAAGGACATTTTATAGCTTCCTCCCAACCAACCCGCCCTCCGTGCAACCCCAATCTCTGCTACCCTAGTTCCCACTGTGACCCCCCCTTACCCTCCCAACCCAGGGGAACACCCCTGTACTATTGACAGACCCTTGGGTCTCATTTCAAGCCCCTTTGAGCTCCCCAGCGTGGCCTGCACAGTATCACCCGCTTTATACCTTCTAATATTTCATCTGCTAAGGCTGGATCCCAAAGATTGTACATTCTATTATTATACATTACACGAAGAGTTGCTGGAAATTTGAGTTGGGCTACTGCACCTACACTTTTAATTTCTTCCAGTCGTTTTCCCAGCTCCCACTGCCTATTTAATGTTACACTAGATAGATCGGACCTAATCTCAAATGAAAACTCCTCAACTTTTAGGGGTCCAAGCCCTAATGCCTTCAACCAATATTTTTTCTTTCGACTGATATGTTTGAAAATTACCCAAAATTTTCAGCAGCTACAATTCTTTTGTGGTAGGCAACATTTATTTTTAAACTGTGTTCTTTTTCAAATTTCCTTCCTGAAACTTAGATTCAAATGATTTCATGTAATTTTTCTGTTTTGTTGTAGATAGTTTAGAGCAGAATCTGATGCATTTTAAATCAGTTTTTCTTTACACCATTTTAGTCTAATGTTTTCCCTTATTGCATTGGATTATTTTAGAGCAGACTTTCGGGGCTATTCACAAAGGTAACTTAAACTTGTGAGCAATTTACAAGTTTAATGTACTCTTACACATTTTAGTAACCATACCACTTTTGGCTATTCATACAATCGGAGTGTAAAGCTTCTCAAATGTATAGAGTTACATGTCTCCATCACCTGAAAAATAGGGTGAGTCCAAACATGGGTATAATTACTAGTGCCAGAAAAGAACAGTACCATGCATGGCCAACCACTGCTCCTGCAACACTGTCCCATAGAATATAATGAGGGTAGGATCTTTAAATAAAGTCACAAAGGAAATAATATGAATGAAGTTAAATTACATTATTATTTAAAATAATTGAAAATATAGATAAATATTACCGAATGCTGAGCAAAATCTATAAACAGTACATAGCTATTACTTAATTATAAATTGTTATTATAACCTTTTTCAAATAAAAAAATATCAAGCAACATAATTTTTTATTAAAATATAAATACATTATTTTTAATTAGCTCTATACAGCACGTTGTGTAATTTGTAACGCATTAATAAAATATATTTTTTTATTTGGTGGGAATATATCTGTAACTGAAGCTTCTGAAAAATATTTTTCTTTTGTTTAACATATTAAATCTAATTAAATATGTAATTCAAAATAAATGTAATATCCATGTTACATTTTTCATTTGTTCTTCATTTACAATACATAAATGAAATTGATTTACATTAATACTTAACATAAAAATATTTGTACTCATTTATTTTAAAATTTAAGAAATGTTGTTATTTTTCTCAATACTGTGCCACAACGTTATTTCCACCCCAACTATGGAGTCTTCCTATTGAAAGTATAGGGAAAACGTAAAAAGTGTATTTAACTCAAATATAGTCAACATAATAATGCAAATTAAGTTCTTATAAATGTAAAGGTCGAACTGAATGCAAAAAGGCTACAGCTCCTTCAACTTAATTTTTAATTAAAACTTTGATTAGTTTAAATATATTAAATTACATTGTAATTATTTTTTAGATTTATTTGTTTAAAAAAAACGACCTAAAGTAAAAAAATATATATTTTTATGTATTACTTAACACATGTGATTCAATATTTGAGAACAAATTAATTAACAAATAATACATTATAATTTGACATTAATTTATACATTCAACAAAGGTTGTTACAGTACTTTCTAGTTAACTAATACATACATATTTGCAGATTGATGTTTTTTAAAGATTAAATTATATTTATTTATATATTTAACTACTGAAAATATTATTTTATTAATTTGAAATATTGGAACATCAGCAATGTAAGGCAGTGTATCTTGAAGAGAAACATCTCTAGCATATTCACAGGTGCCCATGCATATGAAAATGAGCATTACCATTTTCAGTACAGAAATGTTTGCAATATCCACATTTATTTTATAGAACTCTTTCTACATGTTGCTTTAATAACAAGTCTTAAACATAACTGTTATCAACAAAAAAACAACATAGCCAAGGCATGCTTATTCCTGTACGCAGAGAGACACGGGGGTGGAAGAATGAGGAGGGAAGAGAATAAGGTGGGGTGGAGCTGTGCTTCCGTCAGTGTGGGGGGCGACAACGGTACCATCCCACAGACAGGACTCACTTAGTACTATGTCCATGGCTGAATTTTTTCCATTTTCTGTGAGGGTGCTAGTTAAAAGCCTTTGCCCTTTTGTATCAAGTGTGGCATGGTAAACACTGAGGGCGATTTATCATCTGACTTGGCCTCCATTCTCTCCAGATATGTTTGCCAGTCAGAAGGGTTGGCCAATGCCAAGCTCCTGCTACCACTGCATAATAATCTAATTTAGTTTAACATCATTTACTAAGGGGTTTTATTTTAGTAACCTGTTTGACCTGGCTTTCTCTGCATGTTCACCCACAAATGTTTTGCCTTCACCCCTCCTATGTCACTGAATTTGTTTTAGGACTGTTCCATTGGGCTGCCTTATTACATTTAATAAGTGTTCACTTTAATTGGCAACTGGGGAAGCTGTCATGCTTGGTGGCTGAGAAGTTATAATTTCATTGTATTTAATGGCAAAGTCAAATTTGAATTTACAATTTAGAAAATGCCAATTCTAGAACAGGCTGCATGCACCACATAGTTAGCATTTTCCTGCCCTAACTATTTGGTGCATGCAGCCTGTTCCTGGGTCACATGACTGGGTGTAGTTGGCACTTACACCTTGTTTGTTCCGACCAGACAGCCACACAATAGATGGATTAGGTGTGCTTGGATCGGCCAACCCTGGCAGGGTGGTGGGGCAGTGCTGGGCATAGCCCCACTTGCAACGGCATAGGCTGTGACCTGCCTTCACACAAGGGACTTGTCACCACTGCATTGTTCATTCAACCAGCTTGGAGCCAGTTCAGAGGAGGCAAAAAGGTTCAAGCATTTCAAAGAGAATTCTCTGGAACCATCTACTTCATAGAAGGCACCAGGTGTAAAAATAGGAACCTCAGACCCATTCTTCAGTTCACTATATGGACCTGCAGAAGGACTCTCAGAGGACTGCATGCTGCTGAGGCATGCTGTGTACTTCAAAAGACAGCTTTGCTGAACCTGTTATGTTATGTAATGTTATTGAGACTTATATAGCACCAGCTACCCGGAGGCCTCGTAGCGCTGATCAGTTTTAAAAGTTTAGAACATACTGGAGGAATCTCAAACTTCCCTGGAGAGGGGGAACTTAGAAGAATTTAGAATAGCCAGGTTTTAATGGCCTTCCTAAATTCAATCTCCTGATTCATCATGCGAATATTCGTGGGTAGGGAGTTCCAAAGTCTGGCTCCCTGGTACTTCAGGGATCTTCCTCCCCATGATGTTCTCTTTACTTTGGGTACCACTACCAGGGCTTTAGAGGCCGATCTCAAAACTCTTGTGGGTGTATATTGTGAAATTAATGATTTTAGATAATGAGGATCCTTTTTATATAGAGCTCTGTGGAAGAAGCAAAGAGCCTTAAACTTTATCCTTTTTGCCACTGGAAGCCAGTGCAGTTCAATCAGAGCTTTTTTAGCTGATGTGGTCCTAGGCAGATTAAAGAGCAAACGTGCTGCAGCATTTTGTACCACCTGTAGTTTGTTCACCACATAACCTGGAGATCCCAAAAAGAGGCTGTTTCCATAATCTAATCTGGATAAAATCAGGGCTTGTACGGCCAATCTTTTGGCCAATGGCGGAAGCAGACAAATAATCTTCCTTAGTAACTTAAGATTCCCAAAACAGGTGGCTGATGTTCTCTTTGCTTGATGTTCCATGGTGAGTTTGGGATCCAACCAAACTCCTAAGGCTTTAATCTGAGCTTTGGGGGGGGTGGGTAAGTAATATAAATGTATTACTGGTCCTATATTTTTAGCAGGGTTGGCCAGTTTTCCTAAAAACATAATTTCTGTCTTTTCTTCGTTGAGTTGCAGCCTGCTTTCTGTCATCCAGGCAGCAATCGCTTGGAGACAGGCAGGCAAGGCAGAGTTGTCCGCCTCCTTACTGGGGGAGAAGGAAACCACCAGCTGTGTGTCGTCCGCATATGACACCAGGGATACCCCAAAGGGTTCTATGACTTCTGCTAGGGGGGACATGTAAATGTTGAACAGAGTGGGACTCAAAGATGAGCCCTACGGAGCTCCGCATAAAAGTTTCAACTGGGCTGAGAAAAAAGAACGATCCAGGACTTGAAAGGTTCTATTTTGTAAGAATGAGCTTAACCATTTAAGCGCCCTTCCTTTAACCCCTTCGCTGCCAGGCCTTTTCCCCCTCCTGTGCCAGGCCTTTTTTTGCCTATTTGGGGCAGTTCGCGCTTAGGCCCTCATAACTTTTTGTCCACATAAGCTAACCAAGCCAAGTTTGCGTCCTTTTTTTCCAACATCCTAGGGATTCTAGAGGTACCCAGACTTTGTGGGTTCCCCTGAAGGAGGCCAAGAAATTACCCAAAATACAGTGAAAATTTCATTTTTTTCAAATAAATGGGAAAAAGTGGCTGCGGAAGAAGGCTTGTGGTTTTTCCCCTGAAAATGGCATCAACAAAGGGTTTGCGGTGTTAAACTCAGCAGCTTCCCAGTTTTCAGGAACAGGCAGACTTGAATCAGAAAACTCAATTTTTCAACACAATTTTGGCATTTTACTGGGACATACACCATTTTTTCAATTTTTTATGCTTTCAGCCTCCTTCCAGTCAGTGACAGAAATGGCCATGAAACCAATGCTGGAGCCCAGAAACCTTAACATTTCTGAAAAGTAGACTAAATTCTAAATTCAGCAAGGGGTCATTTGTGTAGATCCTACAAAGGTTTCCTACAGAAAATAACAACTGAAAAAGAAAAATATTGAAATTGAGGTGAAAAAAAATCAATTTTTCTCTGCGTTTTACTCTGTAACTTTTTCCTGAAATGTCAGATTATCGAAAGCAATATACCGTTACGTCTGCTGGACTCCTCTGGTTGCGGGGATATATAGAGCTTGTAGGTTCATCTAGAACCCTAGGTACCCAGAGCCAATAAATGAGCTGCACCCTGCAATGCGTTTTCATTCTATACCGGGTATACAGCAATTCATTTGCTGAAATATAAAGAGTAAAAAATAGCTATCAAGAAAACCTTTTTATTTCCAAAAAGGGCACTTGTGGGGCTCTGACTAGGTTATGTTACCCAGAATCCTTTGCAAACCTCAAAAGTTGGCTAAAAAAACACATGTTCCTCACATTTCTGTGGCAGAAAGTTCTGGAATCTGAGAGGAGGCACAAATTTCCTTCCACCCAGCGTTCCCCCAAGTCTCCTGATAAAAATGATACCTCACTTGTGTGGGTAGGCCTAGCGCCCACGAAAGGAAATGGCCCAAAACACAACGTGGACACATCACATTTTTTCATAGAAAAAAGTGCCTACCTGTGGATTTTGGCCTGTAGCTCAGCCGGCACCTGGGGAAACCGAGCAAACCAACGCATTTATGAAAACTAGAAACCCAGGGGAATCCAAGATGGGGTGACTTGTGGGGCTCTGACCAGGTTTTGTTACCCAGAATCCTTTGCAAACCTCAAAATTTGGCTAAAAAAACACATTTTCCTCACATTTTGGTGTGGGTAGGCCTAGCGCCCACGAAAGGAAATGGCCCAAAACACAACGTGGACACAACATGTTTTTTCACAGAAAACAGAGGTGTTTTTTGCAAAGTGCCTACCTGTGGATTTTGGCCTCTAGCTCAGCCGGCCCCGGGGGGGGGGCAGAAATGCCCTAAAAAAAATTTGACCCCCCCAAACCCCTCCTGCCCGGGAGCGACCCTTGCCTACGGGGTCGCTCCCCCTGCGTGACATTGGTGCCAAAAAACAAATCCCCGGTGCCTAGAGGTTTCTGCCCCCTTGGGGGCAGATTGACTTAAAATCGGCCAATCTGCCCCCAAGGGGGGCAGAAATGGTCTAAATACAATTTGACCCCCAGGGCAGCGACCCTTGCCTGATGGGTCGCTCCCCATCTCTAAAAAACCAAACAAACAAAAAAAAAAAACACAAAAAAAAAATTTGCCCTGGCGCTTAGAGGTTTCTGCCCCCGGGGGGGCAGAAATGGCCTAAAATAACTTTGCCCCCCCAAAATGCCCCCCCGGGAGCGACCCTTGCCTACGGGGTTGCTCCCCCTGCGTGACATTGGTGCCAGAAAACAAATCCCGGTGCCTAGTGGTTTCTGCCCCCTTGGGGGCAGATTGACCTAAAATCGGCCAATCTGCCCCCAAGGGGCAGAAATGGCCTAAAATAATTTCTCCCCCCCCCCCCCCAGGGAGCGACCCTTGCCTAAGGGGTCACTCCCCTTGCGTGAAATTCACGCAAAGAAAAAACTCCCTGGTGTCTAGTGGTTTCTGCCCCCCTTGGGAGCAGATTGGCCTCATAAAAATAGGCCAATCTGCCCCCAAGGGGGGCAGAAATGGCCTAAATATAATTTGCCCCCTAGGGTCGCTCCCCACCTAAAAAGAATTTTTTTTTTATCCCTGGTGCCTAGAGGTTTCTGCCCCCCCTGGGGGCAGATCAGCCTAATAATAGGCCGATCTGCCCCCAGGAGGGGCAGAAAAGGCCTGCCTGAAAAATGCCCCCCCCCCCTGGGAGTGACCCTTGCCCAAGGGGTCGCTCCCTTATGTGATATTCTGAAAGAAAAAAAAAATCCCTGGTGTCTAGTGGGGTTTCAAAAGCTGGATTGCAAGCAATCCCGCTTTTGAAACCCTGCGAGAGACTTCAAAGGGAAGGAAATACATTTCCTTCCCTTTGAAGCCCCTCCGGGCCTCCCCCAGTGATTGAAAGAGAAATGCTGAGCATTTCTCTTTCAATCGCACTGGAAGCAGAGCTTCCAGCGCGATGGGAGAGGCCCCTGTGACAAATCAGTGCGCGCTCGCGCGCTGACGTCACAGGGGGTGGGGAGGGTCGGGGTGGAAGGGGAAGGACTTCCCCTTCCATCCCCGCCTTGGGGGTAGGGGGATGCACAGGGGGGGTGCGCTGGTGCTCCCCCAAGTTCCCGTGTGCCTTGGACGAGGTGACCTCGTCCAAGGCACACGGGAACTGTAGCCTTGGACGAGGTCACCTCGTCCAAGGCACAGAACGGGTTAATCCCACTATTTCCCATTCTTTGAATGAGTAGATCATGATTGACCGTATCAAATGCCGCGCTGAAATCCAGCATTATTATTACAGTTGCCTGACCTTGGTCCATTCGTTTTCTCGCTTCTTCCGTAACCGCAATCATGGCAGATTCAGTGCTGTGGCCCGGTCTAAAGCCCGTTTGAGTTGTTTGCAAAATCTTATGTTCCTCCAAAAAGCCTGATAGTTGTATATTTATGTGCTTATCAATAAGTTGTGCCATCATGGGAAGGAGCGAGATAGGCTTGTAGTTTTTAAAGAGTGCTCCATTTAGATTAGGCTTCTTTAGAAGGGGCTTGACCACTGCATGTTTCCAGGAGTCCGGCACCACCCCACTTTGTAGCGAGCTGTTTAACAGCTCGGTTATTACTGGATCAGGCGCTACTCTTCCCTGCATAATAATATGGGGAGGTGCGGGATCAAGTGGAGAGCCTGATTTTAATTTACTGAGGAGCCCCAAAGCTCCTTCCTCAGAGATGGGAAGAAAACTCTGTAAAACATTGTCACCTTCCTTCTTCTCCATTGCATGCCCTGAGACTCCCCCTACTTCCCCTGAGAAGTTTTCATAGATGTCCTCAATCCTCTTTAAGAAGAAGGAGGCAAAATTGTTACTATGTTCTTCTGAAGCTTCCATTGCTTCCGGGCATGCAGGAATATGCAATAGCGCCTTGAGCACACCAAAAAGTTCTTTTGGAGATCCTGCCGCCTTTTCAATTTTATCTCCATAAAAGGTCGCTTGGGCTAATCTGATCTCCTTCTGGTACAACTTATTGAACCTCTGTACTCTTCTTTGTCCTCCTCCTTTAGTGATTTCCTCCATTTCCTTTCAATCTTCCTACAGTTCCTCTTTAATGTCATTAAGTGGTTATTGAACCAGGGAGCCTTTCCTCCCTTCTTTTGCCCAGAGATGGGTGTATAGGGCAGCACTCTGTCCAGACTATCAGAGATCCACTCATTAAAAGAGGTAGGGTCTATCTGCCGGTCCCTCAAAAAATATTTTTTATTTCTATTCAGTGAATTTACCCCTTCTGTTGTCTTTAGTTTATTCCACTTCCTAATCTTACTGTTGGAGTGATGGTGGTGTCCAAACCTATTAGTTATATTAGCCTTTAAGGTGATTAAAAAATGATCGGACCATGCTACAGGGTTAGGGGGTAGTGCGACCAACGATGAAAGATTACTAAACACCAGGTCTAAAGTATGCCCTTTCTCCTGTGTGGGACCTCTGATCAATTGGTGTAATCCCAGAGCTTCCAGATCATTCACTAACCACTTTGTTGCCATCAGTTCTAAATGATCAACTTGGATATTAAAATCTCCTAATAAAGTAAAATTCGGCCTATTGCAAATGAGACTTGCCATCCGATCTGCTAATAGGTTCAGGAATTCATCATAAATCCCCAGGGAGGCGGTAGAGTAGTACTCCTTTAAATGTAAACGTAGGATTGAAGGTAATGGAAAAAATCATTCCCTCACACCCTGCGAGGTCAAGGGGACTATAGTTAAAAAGAAAATCTTGTTTACAAATAATTGCTAATCCCCCTCCTTTCCCTTTATCTCTATCGGTTCTTGCTATCACATACCCTTTGGGTACTGCAAGAGCTAAATCCGGCCCTGAACCCTCATGGAGCCACGTTTCTGTCAAAAAGAGGGCATCTGGTGCCCCCTCGCTCAGCAAGAGATTTATGTCTAGTTTGTGTGCTGGCAGAGAGCGGCAATTTATTAGCTGAATCCTCACATTATATTTGGAGGGTTCTGCCTGATCTGAGTCAGGACCCATAGGCTTTTCCAGAGTCCAATCACATCTAGGGCAGGACCATGTCTCCCTCGCATCGCTGGGACAAATGTAGCAGCCCTCTCCTACTCTTTTCCTAAGGTCCTTTAGCACACCTGATGAGTAGGTAAAGGTATCTGGACTTACCATACTTAATTGATGCGGGGGGGTGGCCCCTAGCCCCGTCCTGGCACAGACAGGCGCAGACGGGCTTGCCTTTGGCTCGCCTTTGGCACGCGGACGCCGGGACCGGTTTTATTAAAGTTGGGAAGCGGTCAACTAGACCGCCAACCCCCCAAGATGGCGGACCGCCGTGGGCCTCTACAGTGTAGTAAAAATGGCTGCCCCAACCTGAGAGGACTGCTTTGCTGCCACAAGCCTTCGTTGAACCCTCAGGGGCCTGCCCTGCTACTTGACCCATTTCAACTTCTAGAAGTCTCCTGAATTTAAGACTACCAGAGAGACTCCAAGAGCTAGTTGGCTGGCTTCCTGATTAGTGACTTAGGGACAGCAAAGGCCCCAACCATCTTAAATGCGCATCTGACCCTAGCATGAATGAGTGCAAACCGCCCCCCCCCAAGTGATGCTCCTTCAGTCCTGGGCTCTTGATGGTATGAAAGGTGCCCACATAGCTAATATCCAAAACTTAGGACTTCAAAAACTTCTGGCTAAAAGCTGCTTTGAGAAACTAGAGGAGACTGGGGCCAACCTGCTCGTCTATCTGTCCAAGGTGTCACATGGGTTCTCGTTACCCTAATGAGACTACTGGATTCAGGTGGCAGAATCCCTTGTATTGAAGGGGACTGAGTCTGATTCCACACCAGGTGACACCTGTCAGCCTAATCCGGGTTTAGTTCTGGCTAACTAGCAGTGCCTCATCTCCACCCAAGAGGGGGATGATTGGGCAACTGAGCACATGACACAAATGACTCCTCAGGGAAATCATGGTAACTCAGGTCTCATCCGTTTCTCTCAGTTACATTAGTCTCACATATTAATGGATAATCAGTGGCAGAGTATAGTTCAATAAGGTTTATTGAAGTAACTGCATCTTAGATAGTAAAGCATGTATTGCAATAACTAGGTGGATGAAGCATGGCAGGATTAAAATTGTGACAAGGAGGGTAAACACAAAAATAATGCTACCATATTGTCACTACTATTCTTTAGAATAGTTTCTACCTAGACTACGTTAGAGCACAGCATGTTAAGCTCTAATTCAGCCCTTCAGGCTTCCCTGGGAAGACATCATCCCTCATACCTGAGCAAGAGGCCTGTAGTCTACTTGAGCAGCGAAGCACTCAGCAATCAGCATACAGTTGTAATCATCTTGCTAGAATCTCCCTCTAACGTACATGGGTCAAAGTAATGTTTTTCTAATAAAACAGCTGATGTTTCAAGAAAAGATCCCCACGTAAGAGTGTGTATGTTTCTGTGAACATTAGAGACAAAGGCCCTCATTACAACCCTAGTGGTAAATCCCGCTTTCCGCCGTGCTGAAGACCGTCAACATAACGGCAGCAGAATTCCACTACAGGTATCACGACCCACAGCTCGGAATCTGCCACAATACAGACACCCACACAAGTCAGCCACACCAAATGTCAGTGATAAACTGGCGATACCAAAAAAAAAAACTACACCGTCACTCCAACAAGAATACGCCTACACCATCACGACCCACGAATCAACGCAGCGGTCTTTCAACCGCGGTAATCCATTGGCGGTACACACCTCTGCGCTCAAAATACACACACATTTACAAAACACAACTACATTGGACAATTCAAAATGCACACACCTGATACACATACACACACCACACCCACACACCCAATCCAATATAAAGCACACACCAACATTACCCACAAACCATTACAACCAAAAATCTGAAAGAAGGCCAGAGAGAGAGATTAGCTAACACAACACCCGCATCCACAGACACACAACACCATCACTCATACAACATCCACGCACCTCAAACAACACACACCAACACATCCCCTCACACATCACAACATCATGGCACCTCAAAGACACCCCAGGTTTTCAGAGTAGGAGCTCAGGGTCATGGTGGAGGAAATAAACCGGGTAGAGCCACAGCTATTTGGATCACAGGTGCAGCAAACATCCACTGCTAGGAAGATGAAGCTATGGCGGAGAATTGTCGAAAGGGTCAACGCAGTGGGACAGCATCCAAGAACACGGGATGACATCAGAAAGAGGTAGAACAACCTACGGGGGAAGGTGAATTCCGTGGTATCCAGACACAAGATTACTGTACAGAGGACTGGCAGTGGACCCCCACCTCCTCCCCCACAACTAACAACATGGGAAGAGCAAGTCTTGGCGATCATGCATCCTGAGGGCCTCGCAGGAGTCGCAGGAGGACTGGACTCTGGTAAGTCAACGTTTTACTACCATATCCCCCACCCCACCTGCATGCCATCACATACTCCCACTCTTACCCTCACCCCTATCACTCCATCAACTCCATATGTCCCACAATCACAACCCACACATCTCGATACCAAGGCCCTGCATGCAACACCTATGCATAGACCACCATCGCCAAAGCATGGCCAGTACAGAAACCCACACAGACCACAAACCAACTATCACAAAAGGGCTAACACAATGACGCCAGCACAGGAGTAGAGGGTACCGCACCCAATGCACAAGATGGCACACACAGATACTAAAATTATGCATTTACACCCCAACAGGACCCATACCCAATGTCACCGGACAGGAGGTGCCAGACATATACAGTCCTCCCCAAAGAAGAGGCCCACAGTGATGACAGCAGCTCTGCACGCCTGGATCAAGATGACCAGCCCGGCCCATCAGGGACCTCGCAACAGTCGGTTCCCCTGACACAGTCACAAACCACCACAGTGCCCCCCCCCTCAGGAAACACCACCACAGCACCCACCCAGCAGGCCCATCCCTCTGTCCCCAGGACATGTCAATCAGCAGTGTGCCCACCACTACAGGGACCCCAGGCAAACCCACCAACTCAAGACAATCAGGGACCTATGGTCAGCGGCATTGGGCACACGGTTCAGGGGACAGAGGCACAAGATAACAGGGAAGCTGGGAGGGCTGCTATGCAACAGGGGGAGGACAGGCCCAGGGAACCCACTCTCCACGAGGCACTCTCCAACATTATGGGAGCATACCATCATTCCCAGGAAACCATGGGCACGGTACTGGCCAAGTTTCAGGAGACTCAGCGGCTGCAGGAGGAATACTACCTTGGGATCAGGGAGGACTTGAAGTCCATTAACACCACCCTGGTCACCATTGCAGGGGTGCTGGGAGACTTTGTCAAAACCATGAGGGACACAGTGGCACACAAACGGGCCCTGACACTAGCCTGGACGATGAACAGCCCTCCACCTCCACCGGCGCTAGTGGACAGGAGGCACCGCTACAGGACCAACAGGCCACCAGCATCCCACCCCCTGCAGAAGGAGAACCAGCCCGCAAACAGTCCCTGAGATCCAGGAACAAGACAGAGAACATTGCCAAGACCCCCGCCAGGAAATAAGACCCTCCTGAGTGTCACCCCTCTGTCCCACTTTGTCATCCTGTCCACCTTAAACTGCCATTGGTCCACTTCCTATGCCCCATTGGACACTGCATCTGTGATACAAATAAGCTGGACTCTGCCATGGACATTCCTCCACCATCACCCCAGCCCACATCACACACCCCTCCACTTATTTGCTCAGAAATAAACACCCTTGATTCACAAAACAATCTGGAGTCAGTCTGTGCTTTCACAAATGTGTAATTGCAAAATCTCTGGAATATAGCAATGTCAATGTACTTGTTCACATACCAAGGTTGCACAGCTGTAGGCCAGGAGTAAACATAGCAGAGGGCACAAATTGGGAGCCACATCTGTGAAATGGAAAGCCAAAGTGACAAGTCAGGGTCCATACACAGAGTGAAAAAGGCAGATTTATGCTAGGTCCTACATAGTATGAGATGTGGGAAGCAGTTCCATCTTCTTACCTGTGTCTCACTGGAAGAATTGCATGATGATGTTGTTTTAGTTGTCTACATCTTCTTCTTCTGCCTCCTCTTCTTCACTAGGCACAGGCTCCACAGTTCCCCCAAGACAAACATCAGGCCCATCCTCCTGCAGAAAAGGCACCTGGCGTCCCAAAGCCAGGTTGTGCAACATACAGCAGGCCACGATGATCTGGCACACCTTTTTCGGTGAGTAGTATAGGGATCCACCTGCCAGATGGAGGCACCGGAAACTGGCCTTCAGGAGGCCGAAGGTGCGCTCTATAACCCTCCTAGTTCGCCCATGTGCCTCATTATATCATTCCTCTGCCCTTGTCCTGGGATTCCTCACTGGGGTCAGTAGCCATGACAGGTTGGGGTAACCAGAGTCACCTGCAAATATCGAGGGACAACTGTTAGACATCCTCCAAACATTAGGGAATCTCCCATACCCAGACACCAAATGGAACTGTGTAGGGACTTTAGGCTCACCTATTAGCCACACACAGTGCTTCTGGAGTTGCCCCATCGCAAAAGGGATGCTGCTATTTCTCAAAATGTAAGCGTCATGCACTGAACCCGGATACTTGGCATTCACATGGGAAATGTACTGGTCTGCCAAACACACATCTGCACATTCTGCGGTTTCTGTACACCTGTTCATTCCTGCGGGGAGGCAAATGCCACATGTGTACCATCAATGGCACCAATGATGTTGGGGATATGTCCCAGGGCATAGAAGTCACCTTTCACTGTGGGCAAATCATCCACTTGAGGGAAAACGGTGTAGCTGCGCATGTGTTTCAGCAGGGCAGACAACACTCTGGACAACACGTTAGAGAACATTGGCTGGGACATCCTTGATGCCATGGCCAGTGTTGTTTGAAAAAACCCACTGGCCAGGAAATGGAGTACGGACAGAACCCGCACTAGAGAGGGGATTCCTGTGGGATGGCAGATAGCTGAAATCAGGTCTGGCTCCAACTGGGCACACAGTTCCTGGATTGTTGCACGATCAAGTCTGTAAGTGATAATGATGTGTCTCTCTTCCATTGTCAACAGGTCCACCAGGGGTCTGTACACCGGAGGATGCTGCCATCTCGTCACCTGCCCCAGCGGACGTGCCCTATGGAGGAGAACAGTGAGCAGAGTGTCATACAACACTTAGGTATCACAATGTGTTTTTTGCAAAATCGTTACAAATTTGCCATGTGCCTTTGTCTGTCCGTATTCCTGGCCTAATTAGGTGTGACGCAGTTTCTTTGCCTGCCATGTGGTCCCCTGAAATGGCGGCTGCCCGACCAGTAAGGTGGGACAAGGGGAACTGAGGTAACTGGGCTGGGGTTGTACACCGTCACGGTAGGCGGTCGAAGACAGTGGTGCAATTCAGCATTGGTTAACATTGGGCCCTATGGGCTCCAGGAGCCAATGACAACGTAACCCGGTGGTGACGGTACGCACCGCGGCGGATGTGGCTGCCATTTTCTAACTGTTCCCTCACTTGATACCTAACCTTCAACAGGAGAAGACCTACACTGCAAGTGCTACTGTGACCTGTGTCTGGAAGCGACCATGGCTACAGTGTCTGGGGAAAGGGCCCCTGTCTTCACTTCGGAGGAGTTGGAGAAACTGGTGGATGGGGTCCTCCCCCAGTGCACACAACTGTACGGTACTCCAGACAAACAGGTGAGTACACTGTGAGCATGGTGGATGGCACATGATTGTATGGAGTGTCGTGGAAGGAAGAGGGTGAGGAGGGGGACAGCCCTGTGAGGATAGTGTGTGTGTATGTATGTCTGGGCCAGGGTTGGGGTTGTTTAGGCATTGCGCGAGAAGAACTGTATGGGATAGTAACATCCATTCTAACTTCACTTTTCCTCTAGGTCAGCGCCCACCAGAAGAAGGGTATTTGGCGTGCCATCGCCAAGGAAGTCTGGACTCTGGGGGTCTACCATAGATGGAGCACCCGCTGCCAGAAAAGATGGGAGGACCTGTGCCGCTGGAGCAAGAAGATGGCGGAGGCCCAGCTGGGGATGGCCTCCCAACGTGGAAGGGGTGCCCGTCGCACCATGACCCCCCTGATGTACCGGATCCTGGCGGTGGCCTATCCGGAGTTGGCTGGGCAATTGAGGGTATCACAGCAGCCACAAGGGGGAGAGTACAGTCTAATTCAGCTGACTCTGCGCGCTTTACGAGGTGTCTGGCTGGGGGAAGTGGGCTGTGGTTTCCCCTAGGCCAGGGCGAACTTGGTACGGTAGGTCTCTTGTTAGTCAGGCTCTGTGGCACTCCAACCCCAATAGGGATAATAGCCATCTACACCTAGTCTGAATCCTGTGGGCTCCAGCTGTGCAGCAAGTGGGCTTAGGCATCGTCCCCCATGGGCATGTGAATTTCCTAAGAACTGTTAGTGCATGGCTTAGTGCATAGGGCTGCTCCCAGTCTGCCAACTGTAGTGGTGTTGCATGCACTGACCATGTGTATCTTCTGTCTTCCCCCCCTTTTTGTTTTGTCACCCGGTTCTTGTGTGCATTAGCATCATCTGGCAGAGGAGCAGTGGCACCGGAGCAGGAGGGAGCTGCATCCCACATGGCCCTGGAGGGTGAAGTAACAGAGTCTGAAGCCACCAGTGGGACAGAGGGCGGGGGGAGCTCCATGACGTGGACAGGAGCATACACCAACGACAGCGACTCCTCCCCTGATGGGATCTCCCTTGCGGTGGCAGGCACCTCTATACCCACTGCATCAACAGGTAAAGCCGCCACCCCCCCTACCAGCACCGCCCTCCAAGCAGCCCCTCAGCGTGTGTCCCATGCCCACTCACCCAGGAGGGTGGGCATCCCCTTTGCCCCAGACACCTCAGCCCCTGCCCCAGTCAGCCCTGCTGCCCTCAGGTGAGAAGGCTACTGATCTCCTGAGATCCCTCACTGTTGGCCAGTCTACCATTTTGAATGCCATCCAGGGTGTAGAGAGGCAGTTGCAACAGACCAATGCATACTTGGAGGGCATTCATTCTGGTCAGGCAGCCCAACAGCGAGCTTTTCAGACTCTGGCCTCAGCACTGATGGCAGCCATTGTCCCTGTGTCCAGCCTCCCCCCTCCAACTTCCTCCACCCAGACCCAATCCCCTGTACCTCAGCCTATCCCAAGCACACCATCAGACCAGCATGCACACTCATCAACACGCAAGAGTGGACATGGCAAACATAAGAACCACACATCCCACAAGCACTCACACAAGCACCATCCCCATGCAGACACACCAACATCCACTGCCTCCACTGTGTCCCCATCCTCCATGTCCTCCTCCTCCCTCCCTGTCTCGTCTCCAATCACACCTGCATGCACTACATCCTCAGCCACTACCTCCATCACCAGGATGCCCATCACCACACACCGCTCACCTGCAATCACCACCCCCACTACCATTCACACATCCCCAGTGTCCTCTCCCAGTGTGTCTGTGAGCCCTCCTCCCAAAGTACACAAACGCAGGCACACACCCACCCAACAGCCATCCACCTCACAAGAAATGTTTCCTGGCTAACATTGACCTCTTCCCTACACCTCCCCCCCGTCCTTCCCCTAGGGCCATGCTTTCCAGGTCCAGGCCCAGCACCTCAGCCACCAAATCCCCACGCACAGTGGTGCCAGCAACTCCAGTTTCATCGAGTGCGCCACCCATCAGGGGTGCCAGTGTGCCAAATAGCAAGGAGCAGCCCATTCCTCCACCTGCCAAGGTGAAGAAGGTGCCCACATCCCTGGGGGAGAAGCTGCACCTACCAGCAAGCAAGGGCTCCTCCAAACCAAAAGGGGACAGTGGCAAGACACCAGAGGCAACATCAAAGGTGGGGAAGGGACACAAGCCAAAGAGCAGGTCAGGACAGGGCACGGTGGCTCCGACTGAGGGACTAGAGTCACCCCTTTTGTCAACCACTACACCAACCTGTACGGCGGTGGACACCGCCACCTGCACCTCCACTAGCACCACCACCTGCACCACCACCAGCACCGCCACCAGCACCACCACCAGCACAGCCGCCTGCACGTCTGCTGCCTCAGCAACAGTCCCCAGCATCATCTCCAGTGGGCAGCCGCCCGATACTGCAGGAGATGTCCTGCTGTGTCCCTCAACAGGTGCAGACACATGCACCACTGCCAGAACCTCAGCCACAGACACTGCCGCAAGTACCAGCACCAGCCATGCGACGTGCTCAGACAGTGCCACCACAGCTGACATGGCTATCATCCCCAGTGGGGAGCCATCCGAGGCTGCAGGAGATGTCCTGGACCCTGCCCAGCTTCCATGAGACATGACTCTCAGCACTGTTTGCACCTGCAGGTGGCATGCGAAGCCATAGCAGGGTGGGGTATGTCTCTGCCTCCATGGCGTATCATGCCACCTGTTCCCAGGCAATCTCGTGGCACACACACCGATGTGAGGGAATGGGACCAGCCACACTGCATGTAAAGCACTCTGGGCACCAAGCTCCCTCCAGAACCGGTGGAGAATCACATCCACTTCCTCAGTAATTGGCAGGATGAAGCACTCTGGGCACCAAGCCCCCTCCAGAACCAGTGGAGAATCACATCCACTCACACAATCCTTGGCAGGATGAAGCACTCTGGGCACCAAGCCCCCTCCAGAACCAGTGGAGAATCACATCCACTTCCTCAGTCATTGGCAGGATGAAGCACTCTGGGCACCAAGCCCCCTCCATAACCAGTGGAGAATCACATCCACTCACACAGTCCTTGGCAGGATGAAGCACTCTGGGCACCAAGCCCCCTCCAGAACCAGTGGAGAATCACATCCACTTCCTCAGTCATTGGCAGGATGAAGCAGTCTGGGCACCAAGCCCCCTCCAGAACCAGTGGAGAATCACATCCAATCATACAGTCCTTGGCAGGATGAAGCACTCTGGGCACCAAGCCCCCTCCAGAACCAGTGGAGACTGTTATTCACTTGTGAGACTGTGGCTTTGCACTCCCCAGGATAGTGCAGTGGGCAAACCACCCAATGGAAAGACTTGTGACACTGTGGCTTTGCACACCCCAGGATAGAGCAGTCGGCAAACCACACACTGGAGAGACTTGTGAGACTGTGGCGTTGCACTCCCCAGGATAGAGCAGTGGGCAAACCAGTGGCGGTTTCTACACGAGGGCGTCGGGGCTCCGCCCTCGTAAACATAACAAAAAAAAAAGGTGAAAACAAACTCCCCTAACTTCCAGTCCCTCCCTAAAAGAAATGCACACACCTCTTTCTTGCTTGGGGCTGGGTCACGTGAGATTAGACTGGCAGGATCAGGCCAGGCCCTCCCCTGACTGAGTCTATGTTTGCCGGGCGGATATGCTCACAGCCTGAGGCCTGTGAGGTCATCAGCTCGGCACAGACATAGCTCAGAGGACCAGTCTCCACCCCCTAATGACGTGTAGATAAACTTAGCCCCGGGCGCTTCAGGTTGAAGCCCTGTAGTGCTAGGGGCTTCACGTCAGTCAGAGTAGTGGAGGATGGTCACCCCACCCTTTCCCAATTCGTCACAGAGGATGGCTGTAGCCCTGTGACAAGTTGGGAAATGGTGGGCGGGCCTTCAGGAAGGCAGCAGCAAGCTCAAAATCGAGTCTGCGCACTGGGCAGATAATGCACTGTTAGCAAACACGAGGTGTTTGCTTCCTGCGCCTCCTGCTCCTGAGCAGCCCGCACCAGAAGCAGCACGGCTTCCAGGCGCCTCGTGGCCGTGCTCCGGGCCGGCACCGCTGCCACCCTGGCCTTTCTGCTCTCGCCCCCAGAGAACGGATGAGGATGGCACCTGCCTGCCCCCCGGCCTTCCGCGACCGCGACTCCTCAAATTAAAAGGTATTGTTATTTTACTATTTTACATGTTCGCAAATGCTATTGTTCCTTTCGCGTTTACACCTCTGACATAAATGGCAGCTCGAATTTCGGAAACTGCATTTCTGAGTGAAAGTCACGGAAGATGTTCTCTGAAGATTTGCTCAATCAGTCGAGGTCAGCACCTAGTCAAACTGTCACGGAGATCAGACGTTATGTTTATCATTTAAATGAGTACAAATTTCAATTCCCTTAAACCATTGACGGGAAACGGCGCGTAATGTTCTTTGTACTTAGGCCTTGCTGTATATTAGATGAAGAAAACAAATTTGCGGTTTAAACATTTTACAAGGGGAACCGCATGGCAGGATCAATCCGTTCACTGTGCAGGCCCGGTACAAGTGCAGCACACACCAGCCTCTGCCAGCACTTCCCGTCAGACTAAGCTGCAAGAGGTAAGCACAAATAAAGAAACAGCCTGCACGTGTTTTCAAAGCTGCCTGCCACTTATTATTACTTGATTTGTGAATGTGAGGCAAATGTATTACAGGATGTTCACAAGATGCTTTTAATTTATTTGAGGAAGTGGGGTTGCAGGCTGGAGAGTTTACTGGAGTTTTGTGTCTGCTGGTTGCTGTCATTCTTCTTGCTGCTCCACACGTTCATTCAACAGGAAGGGACTCCCTGTCTCCTCGCCAGTGAACGTCCCTCAAGCTGTGCCAGCGAGCACTTTAAGAACAATTCACGGGAAGATGGTGTTCTGTGGCTGTTCCGTTCACGGGACTAACAGCAACAGTTGAAAATCTAGGCCTTTCAGTGGCTTAATTAGGTCTGCCTCACTCCTGGAGGATAAAGACAGAACAGATAATTACAGCATGCCTCCTGTGTCCAAGGGCAGGCACCACAAGAAGTCTGATTTCAATTACAAGGACTACACTCTATTGATTTACCCTGTAGAAGGCGAGATTAAAGACAGATAAACAGGATTATTGAGTTAATCTGGCAGTCATAGATGTGATTCGACTATTATCTCCTACAGGAAAACAAGGGGATGCTATTCCCTTTGTGTTTACAATAAATGCGGATCATGAAAACTCATCCCTAACTTTTACGCCCCACCACTTTCAAATGTCACCAGCCACCACTGGGGCAAACCACCCACTGGAGAGACTTGTGAGACTGTGGCTTTGCACTCCCCAAGATACAGCAGTGGGCATGGAGCCCCCTTGTGGAGCAGTGGTGTTGTGCGTTCATCCGGCTGAGGTGCCCCCCTTCCCCCCTCCCCCTAAGGTGCCTGTTTCATTTCGATCTGATGCCCCTGCAGTGTTCTCTCCATTTCGAGTCAAGTATCTTGTGTGGGCTTTGCCCATGCATTTTGGGACACTGATCCACGGACAATGTTTGATTAATATCCACACTTGTGTAGTTGGTGTACTTATTTGTATATACTGATTTTTTAACTTGCACTATCGGACGTTTATTGATTACAATCGTTACAATCATTTAATTTTGTCCTTGCATGCTTCTAGGGGGTGAGTGGGTGTATATGTAATGTTGCTGCATGTATTTGTGTGCATGGTGTTGTGGGTGAGGGTGGTGGTGGGGGCATTGCGTGTTGCATATGTGAGTCACTCTCTTTTTCCGCCACCCCTCCCCTGTGTTGTAGGTGCAGTACTCACCGTGGTCGTCGATGGCGTCTTTCATGCTCCTGAAACAGAAGGAGGAAGACCAGCATGGGCAGGACGTGTAGTTCGGGCTCCATTGCGTCCTGGTTCCCCATTGGGTGTCGAGAGGTGAGTGGTTTCCCTTTCAAGTACTGTTTCCGCCGTGCTTTTGATCGCATTGGTACCGCCCCGGAAAAGGTGTCGGATAGGCCTCTTGTAATAGTGTGGGCAGTACATTGTGTTCCGCCTGTCTGTTGGCAGTTACCGCCGCGGTGTTTGTTTCTACCACTGTGGCGGTCGGAGTGTTAAAGTTGCTGTCTGTGTTGGCGGTTTCTGCCATGGTCGTGATTCCATTTTCTTTTCCGCCAGCCTGTTGGCGGTATTACCGCTGCTTTAACACCGACCGCCAGGGTTGTAATGAGGGCCAAAGTGTACCACTTTTGCCGGCAACCTATCTTACTGCAGCCTTGAGAAAAGCACAGAGTGAAAGAAATGTCTTGTTTAAGAATGCAGTGCTGGCCTCGGCGAAGAACAGCTAGATACAGAAAATAAAACAAGACCACAAGTGTGGCTGTTGTTAAAATAATATGAAGAAAAAATATCTAGGTTAAAGTGCACAAGGCAGGCCTAGTTTGCTAAAATAACGTGTCTAAAATTACATCTAAAATGGCTATACAACGAAGGTACATCGCTGGTTGGCATGACCTCATAGCAGCTCCTGACACATTTTCTCTACAACATCAAATACTGCTCAGAGATCCTTCACAGAAGGGGAATCCAGCCTTGTGGAGCCTTTGTGGGCTACATCCTCCAGCCTACTCCTGTTGGAGATTTTTGACTTCCAAAAAAGAGACTAGGGGCCTGATTCCTCCAAAAAAGAGACCAGGGGCCTGATTTAGATATTGGTAGATGAGTTACTCCATCACAACAGTGACTGATATCCTTTCTGCTAAAATCTAAATCCCATTATATCCTATGTGATTTAGATTTCCGAGGATGGAGGATCTGTCACCATTGTGATGGAGAAACTCATCCACCAATGTCTAAATAAACCCCTAAATCTAAATGTAGAATTCTTTACCATGACTATCCAGCATCTCTCCATTGACGACAACTCCTCCTTGGACACCCCCTACGGTCTTGCTCCACTGAACTTCTACATTCTCACAGACTTTTTGCTGGAATTTCTTCTCAGTTTAAAGGTTATTGCCAACCCAGTCCATTCTACTCTTCTACTCAACTCGAGCTCCATCATGGTCGGCAATATTTATATTTTTTTACTTTGTCCCGGTCTCATGCAACTAGATGTTTGCGGTTGGCACTTTGATATCTTAGGTTCCAGTTTTTTCCTTAAACTAAAAATCATAACTCTGGTTTTACTGATTAGATTTTTGTCATTTCCATGTCGAAAAATGTGTTAAAAAGATCACTATTGTTCTAAATTGGTGTGTGATTTGTCTTGTGTTTTGACTTTACTATGTTTGTGTGCCTCCTAAATACTTTACACATTACCTCTAAGTTAAGCCTGACTGCTTTTGGGCCAAGCTGCCAGTGGATTCAGCACAATTTAATTTAGTGACTTTTGTTATTCACTCTGACAGGGATTGTGGATATTGCTTGAGCAGGGTTAACACCGCACTCAATAAACAACCCATTTTCTCATACCTCTCATTTAGCAGTAAGTATGCTTTTTCCAGTCACTCCACTTGGTCACTCCGACATTTACTACTAGGAAGTATACGTATGATTGTATGAGGATCTCCCAATATAAAAAATAGGAGATGTGGAGGTGCAGGCTTACACTTGTGGATTTGTGTATAACATTTTATAATACTTTAATAGTACTACTAATGTGCTCCAAAATGCAGTTTTGAATAGGCCCAATAGTGTTTTAGTCCCCCACCACTGGGGCTTGCATCAACAGAGGATAAACCAGTGCATAGTCAATTTAATTTTGAGTGGCCGTTAATAACTCAGCATCTCTTAGATCTCAGTATGAGTATCCCTTTTTGTGTATTCAGTTGCACTCAATAGGTATGCATGGCACACACCAGAACATGATGTAAGAGGGTATGTAGAGTATGATGCATGTTCTGAGGGACTATGAGGTCCCTACTGAAAAGCAAGTTCATTTGAGATGTAGTCAGTCTATGTCGCGGTCATTGAAAAGCTGGTAGTTTGAGTAAGAGCCTATTACATCTAAAGAGCTTGAGAGATCCTGTGTAATTGATATAGATGTATTTTCTACTTTCCCAGTATCCCTATAAATATATAAAATATCTGTTTCATTCTTCTCCAATGTAGAAGGTCTTCCTAGTGACAAAAATCTCCTTTGCACTCCAATTACATATATAACAAGTCTTCTTGTGTACAAATACCAGGTCTTTGTCCCTATACGCACACATACAACATACAGACACACACAGACATATATCACCTGTCTGGATGTTTTTATTGCAGTAAATGAGGGCGTACTAAAAACTATGTGTCTCATTTACGAGGAAATGGCGCAGCATGGTGCCTCAAGAAATGTTGGTGTGCCGAGCTGAGTCATTCCCAAGATGCAGGGATGCACCTTATTCACCAGAATACAGTGCTTTCCTGTATTTTTCTCTGCACCGGTACTAAATCAGCTGCATAGCACCAAAGCAGCAATCATTGTGCCATGGCGGAAGGATGCCAGCGTTGCAGGGATGATTACTTTATGTGCAGAAAGTGACATCTTTATGCACAGAGCAATCATTATTGGTGATTTGCTCCTTCTATGTGTGCTGCAGATCTTCAGTCCCTCCACAAGCACACGAAGTGCCATTGTGCTTTTGGTGGCACTATCAAGAGTCCATGTGTTTGGGGGAAGTACACCCCTCAATATGAACCAGTTTAATTTACTTACCTGGAACGTGAAGGGCATGCACACACCGTCATGTTGAGCCACACACATAGCATTCTTGCAGGAGACTCACCTTATCCATTCGAAAACCCTCAAGCTGTAGATACGCTGGCGTGGGCAGGTATTTGCCACAAATTACTCTACTTGTGCCAGGGGGTACTGCTGTGCGTTAGACACGGGAACCCGCTCATACTATATTGACGGATCCAGAGGGCTCAGTTGTACTGGTGAAAGGCCAGCTTTATGACCACCCCATTGTACTTGGCTCTATTTATGCCCTCACCACTGAGCAATCTTCCTACATACTCTGTCAATGTCTTATCTCAATGGGGTGACACACCATGGATTCTTGGGTAGGATTTTAACAATGTCCTGGACACTGCCCTTGATTACCCCTTCCCCCACCACCTCGCACAGTCCTGCCCATTAACATCCAAGATTTGACTGATTGGTTTGACCAATGGCCAATGGAAGTTGGTTAATTTTTGGCAGGCCCACAATCCAGTCACAAAGGTATGCTCCATTCACTTGGCACCTCACAACCTACACGTCCATGTTTGTCAGAGCAACATCACTGCTCTTGATGATCACAAACATGGAATATATGGGGCTCACCCACTTTGATCACAACCCTCATCTACTACAACTAAATTGGATCACAGCCCCCCTCCCCATTCTTATATGGTGTTTACAGCCTGCACTACTCAAATTCCCTTTATTCATTACTTCCCTTGGGCTAATGATTGCTCAGTATTTTGATACCACTAACACAGCATCCACTAAACTGATGGAGTAGGATGCTTTTAAGGTGACGTTGTGGTGACACTGCCTGGGAGTGTAGGATAACAGGAGATAGATGATTAATAGGGACCTCTCGCAATTAGGAAACACACTCATAGATCTAGAGATTTGGGTGGGCTGACAATCGCAATATCACATACAAGCTAACTGATGCATGCTGCAAACATGCTGCCCTATTGGAAAGATTGAGTTGTCTTAATTATGCTGTGCATTCAGCAACCAAAAATGCAGCAGCTGGTAGAACTGAATGACTACTGGCCTGGCTCATCAAGCAGGATCAACCAAGACATCCTATAACAGGGTCACGTTCTGAGAAAGACACCATCCTCCATGTGCAACACAAAATTCATGAGGAGCTGATTCGGAACTACACACAGGTCCCATGTGGCCACTAACTTGGAGGCACATGATGACTTCTTTACTGATCTCTCCATGCCCTGCATCACAATGGAACAGCATGAAGAACTTGATGGTCCCAATGGCAAATCCCCCGGGCCCAATGGCCTGCCCACTCACTTTAATTGTGGGGCTACTGGATTAGCCCCACAATTATTAATAGTTCTTAGGTATAGGCAGTCTTACTGCCTCCCAAAGAGAGGCAACTGTCATCACCTTGCCCAAACCGAATAATGATCCTCTGCTCACCAGCTCCTACCTGACAATTGACTTTAATGATTATAAGGTACTGGCGACAATACTCATGAAACACCTGACACCACTGGTCCCTTGCTTGGGTCACATGGACCAAAACGAGATTGTACCTATCCATAATACCTCATTGAACCTACACCATTTCTTCAGAATTATGACTTATGCCCATCATGCCTAGCATCGAGAAGGATGCCTGGACTTAGACCTTGAAAATACCTTTGACTTACTGGAATCAGAATAACTCTTCAATGCACTAACCCGCTATGGTATTGGCCATCGCTTTCTGTGACTGGTGAAGTTACTATACGCTGACCCTCTAATCAGGTTCAGGACACGACCCTTCCTCTCAAATGAAATCACCAGGCACTGGGGAACAAGCCAGGGCTGCCCACTGTCACCTTTATTGTTTTCTCTCACGATACAACTACTGGTGTTAAATATGTGCATCCAGGGGACAACCTGGGGTATTCCATTGCGGACTGAAACACATTTGATTTCCCAAATGCAGATGATATGCTGCTATATGTCAGAGTTACACACAACATACACAAATCTATTGTATTCATGTTGGTCCACTTTGCGGACATTTCTGGATTATTGGTGAAGTGGGCAAAGTCCTGCCTATTCCCCTTTCTGCCTAATATCACTGACCATGGGTTTACAATTAAGGGAGCACCCCTGGCCTGGCAATACCACACATTTCGCTACTTCGGGGTGCAGGTGTACCACTCACTCACTAACCTATTTGATGCCAATGTCACATGTACAGGAACATCAACATGGGCTCAGGTGGCCTTCCGGCGCACCTTGCCACTGACAGTGATGGGAAGGGTAGCTCAATTTAAAATGGTGGGTTTGCTTTGGCTTCTATATTTCTCTTTATTTCTTCACTAACCTACCTAACCATATCCCTGATGCATTTTTCTGGTCATTTGACCAACAGGTTTGCAAATTTATCTGGCATATGTCGAGATGCAGGTTGGCATTGGCAAAACTTTGCTTACCCACAGATAAAGGAGGCCTGGCTGTCCCACACTTTGAGCACTATTACCTAGCTTCCCAAATTCAGTGGATTGCTGGGTGGCTGGCAGGCCCTCAACTTAGATATGGCAACATCCTCACCTAGTTGGAGTCTGTCAGCACTCTTGCATCTTTTTCACCCCTGCACTCACACGCAAAAACACACAATTCAGTATTGCTGGATATTTCCTATCATTGCTATTGACATTGTCTTCGTATCACTAAACAACCTTATGCACCAGAAATGGCCCTGCTGGGAATGCTCAGGCCTGGAGGACCCACTACCTCAGCCGAATTAACTGCATGGCATGGTGCAGGACTGCACAATCTCGGTGTTTATATAGGGATGGTACCCTGGCATCAATTGAGGTGATGGTCTGTCCCTGGGGCAATTTGTATTATACAATTCCTTGCTTACCAGACTGAAGGGACACTGGGGAGATTTATCTACTGAACCACCTACTAACCTCATAGTTCAATATATACATGTTGTGGGTAAAGGCAGGCATCTTATAAGCTGGTTAGCTTACTCCCTTTCCTCCCACACTGCCCCAGAGGTCCCTCAACTGCGGCAACACTAAGAAGCAGACTTAACACATCCTTACACGAGCAAAGAATGGGCTGCTCTGCTCCCGGGACGTGAACATATACGGCAAAATGTCAGACTTAAGCTTATCCAGCTCTAAATTATACATAGGACTTATCTTACTTCTGCTAATGTGAATCGGTTTTATCACAGAGATGACATGGCCTGTCCGTGCTGTGCCCTTGTTGATGCTGACTTGCTGCACATGTTATTGGCTACACACTTACTGAATCAGCATTACTCCTGGTTTAATTACATGCACAGAATACCCAAACCTACACAAGTGGGAAATAGGTTTACTGGGGTTGTATCATAGACCTAAGATGCACAGGGTTACCTCTCATTTTCTAGATCTCAGTTTCATAGTGGCCATACAGCTCATTGACAAAGATGAAAATCATCAGAACCCCCAACGCCTATTGCTTGGACACATTCATGGCTCAACTGGGCACAGGCCGAAAGTGTGGCTTTGCACATGAAGAACACACTGGGGCTGCAGAAATATCCCATTGTCACTCATTGGGATAACATTCTCGATTATCTGCAGTCCAACCAAACACACAAATCTGATAACAGTAATAGCAACATGGCAAGTACACTGGATACATAACAGAGGCTGCTATACAACACTAACTTTACTATATACTGCAACATCCTTCATGTATAAATCTTCTAAAGCCCTCAATATTTAGGGGACCTGTGCCAACTCTCAAGATAATACTTGTGATGTGGGGTGGTGGTTGACTGTATATTACGGTTATCATAAGCACAAATCTACCTGCTCTGCCATAGGCAATATACCTATTGTAATGTTTCTTTTTCTTTGTCAAAGTAAGGGCCTCATTACGAGTTTGGCGGTCTTTTAGTAAGACCTCCGCTGTGGCATTGCCACAAGACCGCCATATTGGCGGTAATTCAACCTCCATATTACGACTCACACTGTGAAGTCTGCCAAAAAACAACCAAATATCAGCAACCGCCAGGACACTGGAGGATTGAAAAGAGGTGGTCTCAGTACCAGCACTGCCAGCCCCACAGAAATCCACCCATCACATTACAAGACAAAAATGACCACATCGGTTCTTCCAGGGTGGAAAACCATTGGCGGTGCGAACCGTGGCAGTCCCAACTCACTTCTGTCAGAACACCACACCACATTGGACAGTTTGAATACCGTACACCTGTCACAGATCTACACACCAACACACCTACTCACTGCACTATATAACACACCCCTACACAACCCACAATCTTTTGCATCCTCAATGCCATACAACTACCCCCAGAAGCATAAAAGAGAAGATTTCGTACTTGTATGCTATAGGCACACATACAAATATCACTCAGCACACACCCCACATTAGGACAGCTATCACAATACAAACATCACTAGCACACACAATCTGCTATGGCCATCTCCAACTCACCTCACAGCACCCACACCTCACCAATTATCCAACACTGTACCTTTACACTCAAAGCTATCCTAGACACTGTCTACACAACCACTACAATGTCCATACAAAAAGCACCCATGTTTCACTGATGACGTGTTGAGGGTCATGGTCAGGGTCAGGGTAGAGCCAGACCTGTTGGGAGCGCAGGTCCAAAAAACCTCTATTGCCAGGAAAATGGAGTTTTGGCAAAGGATGGTCAACGGGGTCAATTCTGTAGGCAGTCATCCATGCACAAGGGAGGATATCAGGAAGAGGTGGAATGACCTACGGGAGACGGTGTATTTCATGGTATCTACGCATCAGGTAGCCGTGCAGAAGACTGGCGGTAGGCCCCAACCTCCTCCACACACAGTTCACATCTTGGGAGGAGAAGGTCTTGGACATACTGCATCCTGAGGGCCTGACTGGAATACCTGGGGGACCAGCGTCTGGTAAGTACCCACAACATTCCTGTCACACAATTGACTTGGCCTGCACGCTTCCTCACCACCCAAATCCTTCTTACATAACTAATTTCGCCACTACAACTCTCACCTAATCACCTAATGGCCCTCTCTTGCATGCTACCTCTCCACTCAGGCCAACTGCCCTCACAGCCCTTGGAAAAGGCATGTTAACTACAGGCTGATCAGATCGCTATGACTCCCAGAATGCACACATGTGAATGGGAAAACCTGGATAGTGCACATCATATCACATGTTATGCATGTATAACCAAAGTACTGGCTACACCATGTAGATTGTTTTAATGAGGACCAGCATGTTCCAATGACAGCCATGCAAGGACACACCCACAACAGCAACCACAGCAAAACACAGCTACAGCTCAGTGACCATTCACAATATCCACAGATCACAGATACCAATCCAGAAATAGCCCGACCTGGGTTGGAACGAATGATGGCAGAGTCAATGCACATGTACAACACATACCTGCAAAACAATTACCCCTTAATACTCACATACTGTGTTCTCACAAGGACAACATTGTATATCGTGTGGCTCTCATATGTAACGCCTGGAAAGCCTGTCTCTACACTAGGTAACATAGTTGAACAATCATGTCACATATCAAACATCATCAGATTGCATATGCACTCAAATGTGCACCCAATTAGTATGACCCCTCCCAACATGGAGTAAGGGAAACACGTCACAGACTTGTGTGTACACCTAAGGTGTGCTGTGCTGCAGCTATAAACGTAATTGCAGGGATTCATGTCAAGCCACTGTCTGCATCTCATACAAAAACAACCAAACACATTTTCTAACCTGAACTCTGCGCCTCACTCCCTCCACATGTAACCTTGCCATTGCCACCACAGAGAGGATACGTGAGACTGTCAGTCCCCTCAGGATGAGGGCCCCAGTGAGGACAACACCCTTGGATGTCTGGACACTGAAGAACAACTTCACCTGATTTGTCAATGACTCTCAGCCTGCCCATATCAACACCTCTCAACACTTTTGCATCAACTTCACAGGCAAACATTTGCTCCCAAACTTGTTTCCCAAGGACTGTTCAATCTATTTTGTGCCCCACAGTACACGTACCTGAGTCTAACCTTGCCACCTTGGACAATGATGGACCTGCAACCACTGTGCCAAGAGCACAGGCATGTGGGGCTATGGTATGTGGGAGGGATGCTATGGGTCAGATGATGGGGTCTCAAAAGGACACAACTGACCAGGAAACCATCTCCCAAGTCTTGGGAGCTTACCAGCTCTCAAGATAGGATGGGCCAAATCATCACCATGTTGGGGAACAATCAAAGGCTGCAGAGTAAACACCACCAAGAAGTCATGCAGCAGTGGCAGGCACAAAATGCACACATGGCTACTATTGCAGGGGTGCTGAGAGACATTAACACAGCCCTGATTACCTACTCCAAACACCAGAATCCCCCTTCCACTGGCAACATTACATCTGCCCCTTCTACATCTGTGACAACTAGTGGATTGGAGGTCAAGCCAGGGTAAGGCCATGCCTCAGACACCCCTCCCTCTGTAGTTAATGAATACCCCCTGCAAATTTGGATGTCCATCCAGACATCCAGCAGGACCAGATTCCAAGACCAAACCTACTGCCAGGAAGTGAACCTCTCCTGATTTGTCACCTGTGTGTGCCCATCACTTTTATGTTCATTTATCTAGTGTCTTTGTCCATGACATTCTTTTGACAAGCATAATAAATCACACTTGAACACAGCAACTGTGTGTGTGCTCTTTACAATCAATCTACAATAGCTGTGCTTGCCAACTGTGGTCTGGTCATGCCACCCTGTAATGAACAGCCAGTGTAATGCTCATCATACATAGGCTCCCTCAGCAAGAGACACATTACTACAGAAATGTCAGAGGACAGATGTGCAAGAGGTTGAAATCCAGGTTTAAACTATTGAATAGTCAGTATTGCGTTCAGGAAACAGAGCATGACAAAGAGTAAAATCTGGATCTGAGCTATGGTGTAATAAAAAGTACACTATCTACAAAGCTGCGGCACACACATAGGTCCTCTGCACACACATAGATCCTCTGTATCACCAGATATAGGCTCTTCGCATACCCATACCATAGTTTCTAAATCACATATCTCATGGAACACACAAAGAACATTACAGAAGAACCTAGTATTGAAAAGATACACTAACCTTGTACTTGAAGGAGTTTCACTCACCTATGTCAGTATACAGTTACATGCACCTTGGACTGCAAAGTTAGAATACAAACACAACTAGGTCCCATGGCCATCACAAAGTACTCCTCCCATTTTGAAGCAAGAGGCCATGATCCAACCTTCACACATGTGCCAGAAACTTCACCTGACAAATATACACCATTTTACATCCTCCTCAATGCCACAGGTAAAAGAAAAGAACTAAGCATTTACCACCTCACTTTTAAAAAGGATAATCTATCACAGTACCACTCCACTGAAACTAATCTCATATTACCAGGTATCTGTCAGGTGCACCTCTCATGTCTGTCAGCAATTCCCATTGGCTACTGACACGAAATACCTCAAGCCTAGGTTGCAGAGACAAACAGGATCTAGATAAATCAGTGAGTTAAAGGAAAAGAGGATCGGAAATTCAAAAAGCATACATCACGTCTGAGAAGTCTTTACCAGAAATATATGTTAGCATCTGCTGTAACAATACATGAAAAAGCAGGACAATCTGTCCTGCATACATCACAAGCTTTCAGTCTGTATCCACAACTCACATAAAGGCATTGGAGCTCATTACACTCCCACAGATGAAGGAAGAAAGCAGGTGTAATGGCAGCCATCTACTTCTGTTTGTACACATTCATCACAACTGAAGGTCCTCTCACATACCTGTATGTCAGTTGAAGTACTGATTGATTAGATCTGGCCTAGAGGTCCCTGCTCCATCACTCACTGGCTGTTCATCACTGCCATCAGCATTTCCAGCCACAGGTCCATCTGCCTCCCCCTCATCTGCTATCAATGGTATCTGACGTCTCAGGGCTAGATTGTCGAATATGCAGCAGGCAACAATTATTTGGCATACCTTGTGGGTGAGGAGAGGCGGGCTCCTCCAGATAGGTCCAGGCACCTAAATCTTGGCTTCAGGAGCCCAAATGTTCACTCTATTACATACCTTGTCCTCGCGTGGCCTCATTGTAATGGAGTTCCCCTGGCATGGTTGCCTACCTCTCTGGTGTCAACAGCCAAGAACGGTTTGAATAGCCTGAGTCACCTGTGAACCCAGTGGTTGAATACCGCAAACATATATGTGGGACTTGCTATATTGTGATGACAGGAGACATAAATCACAAACACACACTACAATGGAAACTTACCAACCAGCTAGGCCCTCTCTGTGTGGAGTCATTTCATTGGCTGTGGGACATTGCTGTTCTGCATGACATAGGAATCATGCACAGAACCTGGATACTTGGCTGTGACTTGTGAGATGTACTGGTCTGCCAGACACATCACCTGAACGTTGATTCAGTTGTAGTTTTTCCCGGTTCTACACACCTGTTTATTGACACTGGGAGGGACTAAAGCTGATGAATGTGCCCCATCTCATAAAAGTCTTCCTTCACATAGGCCAAATCCACTAATTGGGGAAACCTGATTTAGCTTCCCAGGTGTCTCAACACTGCACACAGTACATCCTTCAAAACAAGGCTGAACAGTGGTGGAGGCATCCCTGCTGTTAGAGCCACTGCATTCTGAAAGGAGCGAGGGGCCAGGAAGTCTAACACTGACAAGACTTGAACAATGCGAATGGCAGGCATCAGATCTGGCTCCAACTGAGTACAAAGATCCATGATAATATGACGATTAGACAATATGCCTGAATGACATGGCTTTCCTCCATGGTGTCCAGGTCTACTAGTGGACGGTACACTGGTGGTTGTCTAACTCTCCTCATGGCAGGATACAATGTGAAGGCAAGTGAAAGTAATATGAGTAATGCAGTAGGCACACATCATGTATAATTTGTTTATTTCCTCACACCTAACATCTGGAGAGGACACCTAGCATATCTGACATACACAGTACAGCCTAAAGATATGCATCCAATTACACCCTCCTTGGTGCACATTGCCAACTATGACAAGAGGATTGTACATATGATTCTACTGTTAGAGTATATGTGTGTAAGACTTAGCTGTCCTGCACTAATCACACATACTTTTGGAATCAATCTATATTTTTCCATGGACTAAGAACCTCTGAGTAGCTGTACATAGCTATCAACATATTTTCTCACTGAACACAGTTTTTATTTCACATATACACAATATATGACCCAAACATGATGGCACTACATACAGATATACAGCACTTTAGGGGAGTAAGTGAATGATGCAGATTAGTAAACACTTGCATCCATTAAATGCTCCCAAAATGACAGACGTCTGACCTACTGGACAGGTGGAAGTAACCTAACACCGCCGGCGAAAGTCATCATGGCGGTAGGTGGTCGCAACCACCATGTAACTTGCCATTGGAAAACATAGCTACCTTTGGTGGTCTTGAGCCAATGGCAATCCCCGCCAGCAGTGACGGTCATTATACGTGGTGTCCATGACTGTCAACTTCTGTACTATTGCACACTTCACTCCTTCCACTGTTGCCAGCAGACCTCCACAATTTGAGCTGCTGTATACTGCCTCTGGGAGCCATCAGGCCATGTCCTACAGGAGATAGGGCCCCTGCCTTCACCCCGGAAGAGTTTGAAAGGCTAGTGGAGGAGGTCCTACCCCTGTATGGACAGTTATAGGGGGCACCAGAGGAGCAGGTGAGTCCAATGTCCTAGCTTTGTGTGATGGGTGTTCTGTGAGACATTGCACCGGGCATCTGTACTTGTGAAGGTGTAGATGCATTCAGATGGCATAATATGAAGGTGTGTGTACAGACACAATGGGTATGCGTGTCTCCTTGCAGTGACTGATGTGTACTTACCACTCCAATTGGAATGGCACATGTGTGCATGACTTTCTCCTTTTGTCTGTGTCATCCATGCAGGTCGACGCCCATCAGAAGAAGGGGATTTGGCATGCCATCGCCAAGCAAGCGTGGACCCTGGGGGTCCACTGCAGGTGGAGCACCCATTGCAGAAAGCAATGGGAGGACCTGAGGAGCTGGTCCCGGGAGACAACTGAGGCCCAGCTGGGGATGTCCTCCCAATAAGAGAGGGGTGCCCATCAGACCCTGACCCCGCTAATGGCCTGCATTTTGGTAGTAGCCTACCCTGAGGTGAATAGGCATTTGAGGGCAGTACAGCAGGCACAAGGGGGTAAGTACTAACTGACTCCATGTATTTTGCACTGGTAGTATGGTGTTTGCTATCACACTTTAGCAGCTGTGACACTAAAGTAGGTACTACATGTATGTTGACTACTGGTAATACATAGTACTCAAGTTGCCTGAATAAAAGATGGTGATCTGGCCTTAGGGTTGTGCATGTGGACGTTTAGATCACCTGTGTCAAGGAATATGTATGAATGCATGTGGTGATGCCTCATTTGAGAGTGCCACATGTGTGACTCTACCCAGCCATATATATATGTCTGTAAGCTGCTATATCATCCTACCCATCTAGTATTTACAGGTCCATTATTCAGATTATATAATGAGGTTGCTCTGAGATGTGAGACCACTCCCAATTGCAAAGATCAGCTGTATGTGCTACATAGAGCCTGACATATTAGGTACAGAACCTAGGGCCAGATGTAGGAAAAATCCAAATTGCGACTTGCAATTTGCGAGTCCCTGCGACTCGCAAATTGCAAGTCGCAATTTGGTATGCAGAAAGGTGTCTCAGACACCTTCTGCAACTCGCAATAGGGTCGCAAAGACCCACCTCATTAATATTAATGAGGTGGGTCGCAGTTTGCAACCCCATTGCGAGTATGGGCACTCACGGGGATGGTGGCCTGCTGGAGACAGCAGACCACCATGTCCGTGACTGCTTTTTAATAAAGCAGTTTTTTTTTTCAAAGTGCAACCCGTTTTCCTTAAAGGAAAATGAGCTGCACTTTGAAAAAATAACCAAAACCTTTAGTTTCAGATTTTTTCAGGGCAGGTAGTGGTCCATTGGACCAATGCCTGCTCTGAAAAAATATTTTCTATTCCAGTCACAAAGGGGAAGGGGTCCCATGGGGACCCCTTCCTGTTTGCGACTGGGTTACCATCCACTTCAAGTGGATGGTAACTGCGATTCCATTTGCGACCGCGAATTGAATCGCATTGCGAGTCGCAAATAGGAAGGGAACACCCCTTCCTATTTGCGAGTCGGAAATGCATTTTGCGAGTCAGATCCGACTCGCAAAATGCATTTCTGCATAGCAAAGAGGCATTTGCGCCTTGCAAACGGCGATTTTCGCTATTTGCGAGGCGCAATCTCTTTGCTACATCTGGCCCCTAGTTACCTTGTGTCTTGGTACATGTATTGACTCCATGTGAGGCTGGCATCTCATTCAGTCAATAGGTATGGCCAGTATTGGACTGTTCAAGTGGGCTTGTGGAGGTGTCCGCATTGTCCTTTCATATTCAAACAATTGGGTATGTGAAGATTGTAACGGAAGGGCATCCAACTATGCGGGTCTGATTTTGTCTATTTGCCCTTACCATGCATTTCCATGAAATTGACATGTGAACAGATCACTTTTATCCCAATGCCTTTGTTGTAGAGGAGGTTAGGGCTAGGCTGTCCTACCCTTTGACAAAGTTCATTGTCCATGCTAGATGTGACAATGCTCTACCAATAAGAATGCAACATATGGTATTAGCTGTCTACATCATGTCCCAATGGTTACTTGGGGGCAGATCTTGTAGAGTGGGACAATCATTGCTTCCCTTTTGCCTAGCTGAGGTGGACAGTTAGGACAAGAAATGGTATTGGCTCACCTCATATTTCAAGATGTCAGGGTTTAGATTAACTACTACTTCTCATACAGGTAGTGTTGTTGTAGGATATGTTATCAGTAAAATGGCAGTTGTGGAGGTCTATGTGTACATCATGTGTACATGTATTTTGAGTGGGAAACGTGTGTTGTCTGGATTTAGCTAATGGAAATCAAAGCTGTGAGTGATGCATTGCCTAGTGCATAGGGTTGTTCCCTGTGTGTGTGTGTGTGTCGTGTACGCCAACTGTGGTTTTGTTGCCGCCATTGACCAAGGGTATCCTTTGTCTATCTCCCCCCCTTTTTGATTTGTCACCCTGTCCTTATGTTCATTAGCATCATCTGGCGGAGGAGCAGAGGCACCGGCGACAGGGAGAGCTGCATCCCACAGGATCCAGGAGGCCGAATCTACTGACGGTGAGGGCACTAGTGGGACAGAGGGCGAGGGGAGCACCACAGCAGAGACTGGAGGGGACAGTTCTGACAGTGAAATCTCCTCCGATGGAAGCTTCCTGGTGGTGACGGACACCTCTGTGGCCACCCAACTAGAGGTACAACCGCCACCCCCATACCAGCACCGCTCTCCCAGCAGCCCCTCAACGTGTTTCCCGTGCCCGCTCACCCAGGAGGGTGGGCATGCCCTTCGCCACAGGCACCTCAGTCCCTGCCCCAGTTAGCCCTGCTTCCCTGAGTGAGGAGGCTATTGACCTCCTGCGATCCATCTCTGTTGGGCAGTCAACCATTTGAATGCCATCCAGGGGCTGGCAGCCCATTTGAAACAAACACATGCATTCCTGGAGGGCATCTACTCTGGCATGGCGGCTCAACGGAGATCAATCTGGGCTCTGGCATCCTCCCTAATGGCAGCCATTGTCCCTGTTTCTAACCTCCCCCTCCAACTTCATCTACCCAATCCCAATCTGTAGGAGGCTGGACTGGCTTGTAGTGAGTACCTAGGGGTACTTACACCTTGCACCAGGCCCAGTTATCCCTTATTAGTGTATAGGGTGTCTAGCAGATTAGGCTGATAGATAATGGTAGCTTAGCAGAGCAGCTTAGGCTGAACTAGGAGACGAGTAAAGCTCCTACAGTACCACTAGTGTCATATGCACAATATCATAAGAAAACACAATACACAGATATACTAAAAAATAAAGGTACTTTGGGGGTCATTCTGACCCCGGCGGTCATGGACCGCCGGGGCCAGGGTTGGCGGGAGTACCGCCAACAGGCTGGCGGTGCCCCGCAGGGCATTCTGACCGCGGCGCTTTGGCCGCGGTCAGAAGAGGAAAACCGGCGGTCTCCCGCCGGTTTTCCGCTGCCCATAAGAATCCTCCATGGCGGCGCAGCTCGCTGCGCCGCCATGGGGATTCTGACACCCCATACCGCCATCCTGTTCCTGGCATGGCGGTATGGGGTGTCGTGGGGCCCCTGGGGGCCCCTGCAGTGCCCATGCCAATGGCATGGGCACTGCAGGGGCCCCCGTAAGAGGGCCCCACTTTGTATTTCAGTGTCTGCTTTGCAGACACTGAAATACGCGACAGGTGCAACAGCACCCGTCGCACCTTCCCACTCCGCCGGCTCCATTCAGAGCCGGCGTCCTCATGGGAAGGTTGATTTCCACTGGGCTGGCGGGCGGCCTTTTGGCGGTCGCCCGCCAGCCCAGTAGAAATCTCAGAATCACTGCAGCGGTCTGACGACCGCGGTGCGGTGTTCTGGCGGGGGTACTTTGGCGGGCGGCCTCCGCCGCCCGCCAAGGTAAGAATCAGGGCCTTTATTTTTATGACAATATGCCAAAAGTAACTCAGTGAGTACCCTCAGTATGAGGATAGCAAATATACACAAGATATATGTACACAATACCAAAATATGCAGTAATAATCTTAGAAAACAGTGCAAACAATGTATAGTTACAATAGGATGCAATGGGGACACATAGGGATAGGGGCAACACAAACCATATACTCCAAAAGTGGAATGCGAAAAACGAATGAACCCCAAACCTATGTGACCTTGTAGAGGGTCGCTGGGACTGTAAGAAAACAGTTAGGGTTAGAAAAATAGCCCACCCCAAGACCCTGAAAAGTGAGTGCAAAGTGCACTAAAGTTCCCCAAAGGACATAGAAGTCGTGATAGGGGAATTCTGCAGGAAAGACACAAATCACCAATGCAACAACAATGGATTTCCAAACGAGGGTACCTGTGGAACCAGGGGACCAAGTCCAAAAGTCACAAGCAAGTCGGAGATGGGCAGATGCCCAGGAAATGCCAGCTGTGGGTGCAAAGAAGCTGCTACTGGACAGTAGAAGCTGAAGATTCTGCAGGAACGACAAGGGCTAGGATCTTTCCCTTTGGAGGACGGATCTCCCACGCTGTGGAGAGTCGTGCAGAAGTGTTTTCCTGAAGAAAGACTGCCAACAAGCCTTGCTAGCTGCAAATCATGTGTTTAGGGTTTTTGGATGCTGCTGTGGCCCAGGAGGGACCAGGATGTCGCCAATTGCGTCTGGAGACAGAGGGGGCATCGAGCAAGACAAGGAGCTCTCTCAGAAGCAGGCAGCACCCGCAAAAGTGCCGGAACAGGCAATACAAAGTGGAGTGAAATGGTGCTCACCCGAAGTTGCACAAAGGAGTCCCACGTCGCCAGAGGACAACTTAGGAGGTCATGCAATGCAGGTTAGAGTGCCGTGGACCCAGGCTGGACTGTGCACAAAGGATTTCCGCCAGAAGTGCACGGAGGCCGGAGTAGCTGCAAAAGTCACGGTTCCCAGCAATGTAGTCTGGCGTGGGGAGGCAAGGACTTACCTCCACCAAACTTGGACTGAAGAGTCAATGGACTGTGGGAGTCACTTGGACAGAGTTGCTGGATTCAAGGGACCTCGCTCGTCATGCTGAGAGGAGACCCAGGGTACCGGTGATGCAGTCCTTTGGTGCCTGCGGTTGCAGGGGGACGATTCTGTCGACCCACGGGAGATTTCTTTGGAGCTTCTAGTGCAGAGAGGAGGCAGACTACTCCCACAGCATGCACCACCAGGAAAGCAGTCGAGAAGGCGGCTGGATCAGCGTTACAGAGTTGCAGTAGTCGTCTTTGCTACTTTGTTGCAGTTTTGCAGGCTTCCAGCGCGGTCAGCAGTCGATTCCTTGGCAGAAGGTGAAGAGAGAGATGCAGAGGAACTCGGATGAGCTCTTGCATTCGTTATCTAAGGAAATCCCCAAAGCAGAGACCCTAAATAGCCAGAAAAGAGGGTTTGGCTACTTAGGAGAGAAGATAGGCTAGCAACACCTGAAGGAGCCTATCAGAAGGAGTCTCTGACGTCACCTGCTGGCCCTGGCCACTCAGAGCAGTCCAGTGTGCCAGCAGCACCTCTGTTTCCAAGATGGCAGAGGTCTGGAGCACAATGGAGGAGCTCTGGGCACCTCCCAGGGGAGGTGCAGGTCAGGGGAGTGACCACTCCCCTTTCCTTTGTCCAGTTTTGCGCCAGAGCAGGGCTAAGGGGTCCCTGAACCGGTGTAGACTGGCTTATGCAGAAATGGGCACCATGTGTGCCCATGAAAGCATTTCCAGAGGCTGGGGGAGGCTACTCCTCCCCTGCCTTCACACCATTTTCCAAAGGGAGAGGGTGTAACACCCTCTCTCAGAGGAAGTCCTTTGTTCTGCCATCCTGGGCCAGGCCTGGCTGGACCCCAGGAGGGCAGAAGCCTGTCTGAGGGGTTGGCAGCAGCTGCAGTGAAACCCCGGGAAAGGCAGTTTGGCAGTACCAGGGTCTGTGCTACAGACCACTGGGATCATGGGATTGTGCCAACTATGCCAGGATGGCATAGAGGGGGCAATTCCATGATCATAGACATGTTACATGGCCATATTCGGAGTTACCATTGTGAAGCTACATATAGGTGGTGACCTATATGTAGTGCACATGTGTAATGGTGTCCCCGCACTCACAAAGTCCGGGGAATTGGCCCTGAACAATGTGGGGGCACCTTGACTAGTGCCAGGGTGCCCTCACACTAAGTAACTTTGCACCTAACCTTTACCAGGTAAAAGTTAGACATATAGGTGACTTATAAGTTACTTAAGTGCAGTGTAAAATGGCTGTGAAATAACTTGGACGTTATTTCACTCAGGCTGCAGTGGCAGGCCTGTGTAAGAATTGTCAGAGCTCCCTATGGGTGGCAAAAGAAATGCTGCAGCCCATAGGGATCTCCTGGAACCCCAATACCCTGGGTACCTCAGTACCATATACTAGGGAATTATAAGGGTGTTCCAGTAAGCCAATATAAATTGGTAAAATTGGTCACTAGCCTGTTAGTGACAATTTGAAAGAAATGAGAGAGCATAACCACTGAGGTTCTGATTAGCAGAGCCTCAGTGAGACAGTTAGTCATAACATAGGTAACACATTCAGGCACACTTATGAGCACTGGGGCCCTGGCTGGCAGGGTCCCAGTGACACATACAACTAAAACAACATATATACAGTGAAAAATGGGGGTAACATGCCAGGCAAGATGGTACTTTCCTACACAATCCCATTCCCCTCAACCCCAACATATCCCAAGCACACAGGGAGACCAGCATGCACACAAGACAACACACAGGAGTGGTTCAGACAAACACAAGCACCACACATCATCCCACAGGCACTCACACAAACACCATCTAGATGCAGACATACCAACATCCATTGCCTCCACTCCTCCTCATTCACCTCCCTCCCAGTTGCATCTACACTCACACCTGCATGCACTACATCCTCATCCACTCCCACCATCATGCCTATCACTACACACCCCTCACTGGCATTCACCACCCCCGCATCCATGCACATGTACCATGTGTCCTCTCCCACTGTGTCCGTGTCCCTGTCCCAAAGTACACAAACACAAGCACTCAGACATCCAACAGCCATCAACCTCACAACAGCATCGGACCCATGCACCTGCACCCAAAATCAGCAGACAGACACCTCCTACAACCACTTCCTCTTCCTCCACTTCCAAACCTTCACCCTCTTCCCACCCCAATGTCCCTAAGAAGCTTTTCCTCTCCACTGTTGACCTCTTCTCTACCACTCCCCCCACCTCCCATCCTTCACATCGGGCCAGGGTGGTCAGAACCCAGGCAAGCACCTCAGCCACCCAGTCCACGGTCACAGTAGTGTTGCTACTGCAGGTTGGAGAGTATTCCGGGCACCAGGCAACAACACTGAAAGGGTGCCTGCACCAGCAGAGTCTAGGGAAGGCAAGGAGGCACCACCAGCTGCGACAGGGAAGGGCAAGGAGGCACCACCATCTGCGATAGGGAAGGGCTAGGAGGCACCACCAGCTGTGACAGGGAAGGGCAAGGAGAAATCCCCAGCAGCTGACAGGAAGGGCAAGGGGCCTGCCCCGGCAGGCTAGAAGGACAGGAGGCATGGTGCTGGGAATCATTCAGAGCCCCCACCATCAACCATGGTGGTTCAGCCGTCTGAGGCTGCAAGGGAAGGGCTTGAGCCTTCACCCACCACTGCCAGCACTACCACCACCACCACCACCAGCAACAGCAGCCCCACTGAGCAGCCATCAAAGGCCGCAGGGGATGGGCTGGAGCCTCCCCCCACCACTGCCAGCACCGCCACCAGCACCGCCGTCAGCACCGCCACCAGCACCGCCACCAACAGCAGCAGCCCCAGTGGGCAGCCATCCGAGGTGGCAGGGGATGGGCTGGAGCCTCACCCCACCACTGCCAGCACCGCCGCCAGCACTGCCACCATCATCACTGCCAGCAGCCCCAGTGGGCAGCCGTCCGAGGCTGCAGGGGATGGGCTGGAGCCTCCCCCCACCACTGCCTGCACCGCCGCCAGCACTGCCACCAGCACCACTGCCAGCAGCAGCAGCCCCAGTCGGCAGCCATCCGAGGCTGCAGGGGATGGGCTGGAGCCTCCCCCCACCACTGCCAGCACTGCCACCAGCACCACCGTCAGCACCGCCACCAGCACCACTGCCAGCAGCACCAGTCCCAGTGGGCAGCCATCCGAGGATGGAGGGTATGGGCTGGAGCCTCCCCATACCACTGCCAGCCCCGACACCAGCACCACCACTGCCACCACTGAGCAGCCGCCACCGCCGGCGGACAGTGTGTAGTCTTGCATCCATGGGCTGTTACACATCCTTTCCCCTGCAAATCTTGTAGGTCAGACACCCAGGTGAGAGACTGTGACCTTGCACTCCCCAAGATCTGCATCACAGGGCACAATGCCCCCTCCAGAACCAGTGAAAGAAGCCATCCACTCACCCCATCCTTCCCAGGATGAAGCACACTGGGCACAATGCCCCCACCAGAACCAGTGGAGAAGCCATCCACTTGGGAGACTTTGGCCTTGCACTCCCCAGCCCTAAGCAGTGGGCATACCACCCACTTGAGAGACTGTGGCCTTGCACTCCCCAGGACAGCGTACAGGCCATGTTGCCCCTTCTAGGACCAGTGGTGTTGTACCATCTTCTGGATGAGGTACCCCCCCATTCCCCGTCCCTCTGAGGTGCCTGTGTATTTTCAACCTGAAGCCGCTGCAGTGTTCTCTCCGTGTTGTTGCAGGAGTGAGGTGGGGCCTTGGCCTATGTGTTGTGGCCCTGCGGCCCACGGACATTGAGGACTGGGCAGTGTCCCTCCATTTGTAAATATGTATATACGTTTGTATTTTGATGCACTTATTCATGTTATTTTATCGTATTACACTCACCTTCTTCAAATCTTTTTGTCCTTGCATTATTTCTGAAGGGTTCAGGGTGAATATGTAATGTAACTGCATCTGGTTGTGTGTATGGTGCTGGGGGTATTGCGGGTTGCATGTGTGTGCCACTCTCTTTTTCCTCCACCCTCCCTTGTGTGCTAGGCAGCAGTACTCACCGTGGTTGTCCTCGCCGGCATTGCTGTTCATAATGCAGCAGAACGTAGACAAGCATCGGAAATATGTGCAGCTTGGGCTCCATGGCGTCGTGGATGTTCCCTGAGTCTCCACAGGTGAGTCCTTTGATTTCTGAACTCTTTTTCCACCTTGCTTTTGATGTCACTGGTACCGCCCCGGAAAAGGTGGTGGATTGATGCGTCATAAAAGAGTGGGCGGTACATTGTCTTCCGCCTGGCTGTTAGCGTTTACCGCTGTGGTGCTTGTTAATTCCTCCCTGGTGGTCGGTGTGTTGAAGGGGCAGTCTGTCAGAGCAGGTTCCGCTGTGGTCATAATTCCATTTTGGCTACCGCCAGCCTGTTGACAGTATTACTGCCGCTTTATCACCGACTGCCAGGGTTGGAATGAGAGACTTAAAATTTAATTCAATAAACAGATTAACAAAAATGAGTAAAGTCAACCCTAACCAGAGTATTACATTCTGAATACTGAGTTTATGTTTCCCCAGACTGGGCACTTTTTTAAAAATGTGTAACAATATGGATGACATGTGAATCCTACACCTTGTAGTCCCCTTTGTCTTACGTAACATTTTCTATACTCTGATGTACACATGTATGGTTCATAGTCTGTGTGTATGTGTGTTTGATGTAGAGTGCTCCAACACCCTACACTGGTAAGAGAGGTGCTATAAAGCAAATTAAATCCATGTAAAAGAGGGGCGCTTGAGAGATGAGAGGAACTGTTACAGGGTGGTGGTGAGAGAATCATTGATGAGCCCCAGTAAAGATTACCATATCCTGGTGCACTGTAAGGTCATCATTTACTATCCTTTAAAAACTAATATATTTGAATACATAATGAAAAACGTGCTTTAGAATGCACCATTTTCACAATTTTTCCCAAATTTTCATGGGGGAGAACCCTCCAAGGTCCACTTGGTGGCTAAGCTAGGCTGGTCGGACAAACTTTGCCCGGGCTGCTTCAGGCTTCCAGTCCGGCCCTGAATTTGTCAAAAAGCTCCTAAAATTCATAACATTGAAATTGTTAGTGGCAGATTACATCCATGAAAATGTTGTAAGTTTAACGCCACTGGCGAAATATTTCCAAGAACAAATTTTGTATGTTTCACTTTCTGTGAATTGTCTCACATAAGTGCTGGTTTTCCTAATACAAGAGGTAACACATGTTGATAGGGCAATCTGACAGTTATGTATTTTTTCTGTTACTGAAGAACTGTCAGGAATAAGGCCAGGGGCGTTCCAGGTCCCGCCCAAAACTCCGCTGCGTGGCTCTGCGGAGCTTTATGTGCACCACTTGTCATCCCCTCTTGTTCCAAAAGTTGCCATCAGCGTCATCTGCCCTGTGGAAAAGCTCATAGAGCTGCAGGTTCAGGAGATTGGTGGACAAGATGTACTTAATGCTATTCCAAGAAGGGACTACAATTCCCATGTTTTTAGAGGCAGCAGCCATCTTTGGGTGTGGCAGGCTTATAAAGCCCAGCCATACCCAAGCACGTTGCTCACTATTTCAAAGACTTCGATGCAGTCAGACCTCGTTGGGGTTTCTCTGAAGAAGAGCAGAGTTCCTGCATGGCAGAGTGACATCCATTCGAAGTATGCTTGTTTCCATGGTGAAGTCAAATCAAGTAGGTCGTACTCGTAGCGGTAAGGCCTTGATAAATCCAATTTTGGAGGAAATCGTTACTTCCAGAAGTAAATCCCCCCTTAGCACAACGAGCAAAGCGATTTCAGTTTCCAGAGTACAACGGCCTTGGCGAGACGATCAAAGGCGTTTGAAAGCACAGGTGTAAAGCGCTCTTTGCACGGCAATTCAAGCGCTTCAGTTCACAGATGTAAAGCGCTCTTGGCACGGCAATTCAAGCGCTTCAGTCCACAGGTGTAAAGCGATCTTGGCACGGCAATTTAAGAGCTTCAGTCCACAGATGTAAAGCTCTCTTGGCACGGCAATCAAAGCGCTTCAATCCACAGGAGTAAAAGGCTCTTGGAACAACAATCAAAGTGATTTAGGCCACATGAGTAAAGTGCCCCTTAGCATAACGAGCGTAGTGCTTCAGGCAAGACAAGTAAAAGCCCTTCCTGGTATTATAAGTAAAGCGCTTCAAGTTCAATGAGTAAAAACCTTTTGGCCTTTAAAGTTGTGAATGTGAAAGTATTTTTGGAGATAAGCAAATCATAGTTTTCATTGTTTTTTGGAAAGCATAATATGTAAAAAGTATATTTAAGTCTATAAGATTTTCTAGGTCATGACCAAAGGTTTATGTTATGAATGCATAGATGTTACAGGATTAATATTCTGAGTATGATTATAGTCCAAAGCTCTTGTCATCTCTTGGTTCTGAGGTCGTAGTTTATTCTTCTTCCATGATTCAAAGAAGGGGCTTTGTCCTCATTTCAAAAGGGGTCTCCATCTGATATCTCGAAGACACATTTAGTCAAGAGTCTATTTATGAGTTATATTTCTATGAATGAGTAAGAGCATATTTGTTCTAACCTTTTCTTTTCAGATCTCTCTCCCTGCTGTTCCCTACCCTAATTCCCTTCCCACCGACTGGCTTCATAACAACTCTGTGTTATAATAGCTTTCTGAGTTGGTGACGCTGGAAGGTGGGCCTTTTGTTCAGCAACGAGTAGATCCAGAGGAAAGGACATTGTGACAAGAACCTGAAAACTGAGGAAAGAATGGTCAGCTACACATCACAATTGAGTAAAGGTGTGGTACTATTTTGAAAACACATTACACTTGTCTTTTTCAGTGTCATTTACATGCTGCAGTTCTCTAGATCAGTAGATGTTATGGCCTCTGTTCCTATGTGGGGATGCTTTACCATACTATTTAGAGATCTCTGCCTGCATGGCTGTAACTGGTGGTAACCTATGCACTATTATAGAACTGATTGTTGCATCAGTTCGAGGATAGCACTAATCACTTGCTAAGTGGATGCCATTTTCTTCACTGGCTCTGGCTCTGGAATTTTTTTGTGAGTTTGTTCTTAAAAATCAAACCATCACTGGTGGGCAGGGAGTTTTTTTTTATTGATGACTTTCCCTGTCTGGGTCTACGATGCCTTGCATGTCTGTGCAGGAAAGTTTAGTAATGGTCACAGCTTCAGATGAAGGGTTTCAAATGGCAGACCCTGCTGAGACTTCTCCGGTGGGAACCCAAGACCTTCCTCCACCTCTAAATGAAGCAAATGATAGGTTTGGCAGAGTTGGAGCCCTGCTTATTTAGGGGGTGGTTCTGCTCCACCAAATTGTACATGGGACAGTACATGGCGGTCGGTGTTAAAGCAGCGGTAAGACCGCCAACAGGCCGTCGGTAAAACATTTTCAATTACGACCGTGGCGGAAACCGCCAACAAAGACAGCCATTTTAACACTCCGACCGCCACGGCTGTACAGACAAACAGCGTGGCGGTCACCGCCAACAGACAGGCGGGAGACAATGTACCGCCAACACTATTATGACAGGCCAATCCGCCACCTTTTCCGGGGCGGATTCACCGCGGATAAAAACATGGGGGAAACAGGAATCCCGAAGGGAAAACGCTCACCTCTACACACCCCACGAGGACACCATGGACCCAGAACTCCAAATTCTCCCTGAGATAGTCTTCCTGCTCCTCTACCAGGAGCACGAACGCCGGCGGCGAATACCATGGTGAGTACTGCACCTACGACACAGGGGGGAGGGAAAAACAGGGACCCACACACGCAACACCCCCACCCTCACCCACTACAACACACACACTAATGCATATCAATACATCACATTTACACCCCCCCAAACCCCCTGAAAGAATGCAAAGACAATAGAAAATGAGTGTAAACATGGTAATATATTAAATGCAAGTAGGCAGAAATATATATATACGCCATGTACAAAATATATACCAAGCATAGTAGTCCAGGTAGTGCTCTAAGAGAGTCTGTGGAACACTGGGACCACACGGTATGGGCGAGGCCCACACAAGATCCCCGACCATGACAGAGAGAACACTGCAGGGGCATCAGACAGCAGCTAAACAGGCACCTCAGGGGGAGGGAACAGGGAGGCACATCAGCCGCTTGAGTGCATGACGCCAAATCCACGAGGGGGCCACATGCCCACTGTTCCATCCTGGGGAGTGCAAAGCCACAGTCTCACAAGTCTCTACAGTGGGTGGGTTGCCCACTGTTCAATCCTGGGGAGTGCAAAGCCACAGTCTCTCAAGTCTCTACAGTGGGTGGGTTGCCCACTGTTCAATCCTGGGGAGTGCAAAGCCACAGTCTCTCAAGTCTCTACAGTGAGTGGGTTGCCCGCTGTTCAATCCTGGGGAGTGCAAAGCCACTGTCTCACAAGTGGATGACAGTCTCCACTGGTTCTGGAGGGGGCATGGTGCCCAGAGTGCTTCATCCTGCCAAGGACTGAGGTAGTGGATGTCAATCTCCACTGGTTCTGGAGGGGGCATGGTGCCCAGAGTGCTTCATCCCACCAAGGACTGAGGTAGTAGATGTCAATCTCCACTGGTTCCGGAGGGGGCATGTTGCCCAGAGTGCTTCATCCTGCCAAGGACTGAGGTAGTGGATGTCAATCTCCACTGGTTCTGGAGGGGGCATGGTGCCCAGAGTGCTTCATCCTGCCAAGTACAGAGGTAGTGGATGTGAATCTCCCCTGGTTCTGGAGGGGGCATGGTGCCCAGAGTGCTTCATCCTGCTAAGTACAGAGGTAGTGGATGACAGTCTCCACAGGTTCTGGAGGGGGCATGGTGCCCAGAGTGCATCATTCATCCCGTGACGTACTCAGTTGCGTCAGTGCCCTTGCCGCTCATGGGCCAGCGGTGCTTCAGATGGCGGTGCCCTGTTCAGCGGTGCTTGAGAAGAAGGTGCCCTGTTCAGTGGTGCTTGAGATGGCGGTGCCCTGTTCAGCGGTGATTGAGACGGCGGTGCCCTGTTCAGCGGTGCTTGAGACGGCGGTGCCCTGTTCAGCGGTGATTGAGACGGCGGTGCCCTGTTCAGCGGTGCTTGAGACGGCGGTGCCCTGTGCAGGGGTGCTTGAGACGGCGGTGCCCTGTGCAGCGGTGCTTGAGACGGCGGTGCCCTGTGCAGCGGTGCTTGAGATGGCGGTCTCCATTGCAGGGTCTCAGCTGCTGGCGGTTCTTCATGGCCCAGCTAGGCTTTTGCTGGCGGTCCTTCATGGCCCAGCGGGGCTAGTGCTGGCGGTGGCCTCCTGGGCAGGTGGGCTGGTGCTGGTGGTGGCCTCCTGGGCCGGTGGGCTGGTGCTGGTCTCCTGGGCAGGTGGGCCGGTGCTGGGGGTCCTGTCCTGGGCAGCTGGGCTTGTGCTGGAGGTGGGCTCCGGGGCATCGGGGATGATGGAGGTCTTTTCCGCTGTGCTGCTCTTCCCAGACTTTCAGGGCTTCTTGTGGCCCTTCCCCACCTTGGAAGGTGTCACAGCTGACTCCACACTCCTACCGGGACCCCTGGGAGTGGCTTTGGTGGCTGGAGTCTTCCCCCTCTCCCGCAGGGCACTGGCCAACTTCTGATGCTTCACAGGTGGGGGATTGTCTGTGCTGTGGCTCCGTGCCACACTGGCTGCCCTGGTGGCTGGTGCGCTCCAGATTCCGGTGACTACAGGCACCACTGGTCCTGAGATGTTGTGGCTGAGGTGCTACTTCGTGACCTATGAGACGGATGGGGTGGGGGAGGTGTGGGAAAGAGGTCAAGGTTGGACAGGAAAAGTTTTTGCGAGACACTGGGACGGGTAGCTGGAGGGGGTTTGGGAGTGGAGGAAGAGGTGGTGGTTGTAGGAGGTGTACGTTTGGTGACTTTGGGTGAAGGTGCATGCGCTGGAGGCTGTCGTGAGGTGGATGGCTGTTGGGTGGGTGTGTGCCTGCGTTTGTGAATCTTGGAGGGGGCTTCACAGACACACTGGGAGAGGACACAGGGGACGTGTGAATGGTAGTGGGGGTGGTGACTGCAGGTGAGCGGGGTCTGGTGGTGGGTGTGCCGGAGAGGGACGTAGTGGCTGTAGAGGTAGTGCATGCAGCTGTGAGTGAAGACGAGACTGGGAGGGAGGAGGGAGACGAGGAGGAGGGGGACACAGTGGAGGCAGTGGATGTTGGTGTGTCTGCATGTGTGTGATGCTTGCATGAGTGCCTGTGGGATGTGTGGTGCTTATGTTTGCCAGAGCTTCCCTTTGTGTTGACGTGTGTGCATGCTGGTCTGTAGGTATGTTTGGGATAGGCTGAGGTACAGGGGTTTGTGTCTGGGTGGAGGAAGTTGGAGGGGGGAGGCTCGAGGCGGGGACAATGGCTGCCATCAGTGCTGAGGCCAGAGTCTGAAAAGCTTGCTGAAGGGCCGCCGGACCAGAATGAATGCCCTCCAGGAATGCATTGGTTTGTTGCAACTGCCTCTCTACACCCTGGATGGCATTCAAAATGGTAGACTGCCCAACAGTGAGGGACCTGAGGAGGTCAATGGCCTCCTCACTGAGGGCAGCAGAGGTGACTGGGGCAGGGCCTGAGGTGCCTGGGGCGAAGGTGATGTTCACCCTCCTGGGTGAGCGGGCACGGGGCAAAGGCTGAGGGGCTGCTGGGAGGGCGGTGCTGGTGGGGGGGTGGCGGCTATACCTGTAGATGCAGGGGGCACAGATGTTGCCACCACCACAAGGGAGCTCCCATCACAGGACGAGTCCGTGTCACTGGTGTCAGCTCCTGTCCCCGCCGTAGAGCTCCCCTTGCCCTCCGTCCCACTGGTGAACTCTGAGTCCGTAGTCTCGCCCTACAGGGCCATGTGGGATGTAGCTCCCTCATGCTCCGGTGCCACTGCTCCTCCGCCTGATGATGCTAATGCACACAAGAACAGGGAGACCACAAAAAGGGGGAGACAACAGAAGAAAGACATGTTGAGTGCATGCATTACCGCTACCGTTGGCGGACACGACAGACACAGAAGCCCCCTGCACTACGCCGCGCTCTTGGGGTCCACTGGTAGGGGTCCTGCAGGGCTCTAAAAGGATGGTTATGACATCTGTGTATGTCATGGTGTGCAATGGGTGGGTGACCGTGTACCCCAGTGCTTGCATTCCTGTGTGGGACCTTGTGTGATGATGGTTTAGGGGGTTGTATGGGTATGTGCAGTGGGCATGCTTTAGTGATTTGTGTCCATGCTTTGTTGTTGCATGCAGGGCTTGGTGTTGGGATGGGTGGTTTCTGATGTTGCGACAAATGTGAGGAGTTGGGGTGCTGGGGGTGAGGGTGCGGGTGGGGGTATGTGATAGCATGCAGGTAGGGTGGGGGATGTAATAATTAAGATTTGTCTTACCAGAGTCCATTCCTCCACCTACTCCTGCGAGGTCCTTAGGATGCAGAATCGCCAAGACCTGCTCCTCCCATGTTGTTAGTTGTGGGGGAGGAGGTGGGGGTCCGCCGCCAGTCTGCTGAACCGCCAGGTGGTGTCTTGAGACCACGGAACGCACCTTCCCCCGTAGGTCGTTCCACCTCTTCCTAATGTCCTCCTGATTTCTTGGGTGCTGTCCCACTGCGTTGACCCTGTCCACTATTCTTCGCCATAGCTTCATCTTCCTTGCTATTGAGGTGTGCTGCACCTGTGCTCCGAATAGCTGTGGCTCTACCCAGACGATTTCCTCCACCATGACCCTGAGCTCCTCCTCCGAGAACCTGGGGTGTCTTTGCCGTGCAATGGGGTGGTGTAGGTGATGTGTGGGGTGGAGTGTGTGGTGATAAGTGTGCTGATATGTAGTGGAGTGTTGTGTGAGGTGCGTGGAAGTTCTGTGGGTGATGGTGTTGTGTGCCTGTGGATACTGTTGTTCTTGCTGGTGCTGTTTCTCTCTGGCCTTCTTTTGGAATTTTTTGGTCGTAGGGGTTTGTGGGTGATGTGGGTGTGTGTTTTATATTGTAATGGGTGTGTGGGAGTGTTGTGTGTATGTGTATCAGGTGTGTGTATTTTGAATTGTCCAATGTGGCTGTGTTTTGTAGATGTGTGTGGATTTTGAGCGCAGCAGTGTGTACCGCCAATGCAATACTGCGGTTGAAAGACCGCCTCGTGGATTTGTGTGTCGTGATAGTGTGGGCGTATTTCTGTTGGCGTGACTGTGGAGGTTTTGTTATCGCCAGTTTATCACTGACCTTTGGTGTGACGGACTTGTGTGGGTGTCTGACTTTTGGCGGATTCCGAACTGTGGGTCATAATAGCTGTGGCGGAATTTCGCGGCCGCAGCGGTGTGTTGGTGGTCTTCTGCACGGCGGTAAGCGGCTTTTACCACCAATGTTGTAATGAGGGCCAATGTTTGGATAGCCTTACAATGGGTTCTGCTGACTTTGGCAGAGCTAAACCACAAACTTTAAGATTGACAGTGGCTACCTGTGTGATGGTGAGATTGAGCTGTAAACACAATACTTCATGATGAGATAATGTTGCAAGTCTGTATTTGGTCTTCAGCTGGAATGACCAGATTACAGTGGTGATGTCTTACTATTTTTATGGGGTGGTTATAGATCATTGGAATAAACCTTCTATCTACTTATATTTGAAAAGTTGTTTGTCAGCTCCCTCATTGATTAAAAATCAGCTGTGCATCTTTTCATTAGACAACCACACTAGAACTGGAACATATTAACAATGTCAATGTATTTTGGTCCTTGCTTATTGTGTATTTGATGCAGGGGTAAAATGGTCACAATTATTTTTTGTTGGCTCCTAATACACTGTGAACTTTTCCACTGCTAACCAGTGCTAAAGTGCCTGGGCTCACTCCATAAAACAATTCAAAATTGCCTTACACCCAATTGGCACATTTAATTTACTTGTAAGCCCCCAGAAAAGTGGTACTAGATGTATAGATATACTGTATTTCACTAGTGGGCCTGTAGCTCTTATTGTGCCAACCACTTAAGTAGCCTTGTTAGACATGTCTACGACCTATCATGGCAGGCTGCATACACCTTGTGATAAATTATCAGTTCAACCTGGAAAAATGACCCCCCTTGCCATGCCTAAAACTCGCTTTTTATTACATCACCCCTCTAAGGTAGACCCTAAAAAGCCCATAGGGCGTGGCGCATTGTATTTAAAAAGCTGGACATGTATGTTGAGTTTTACATGTTCTCCCAAATGTGTTTTTCACTACATCGAGGACCACCTCTCCTAAAAGATAACTTTGGGTTACCTTAATACATGTAATAAGTGATAACATTTGTTTGGGAGCAGGAGAAATTGCATGTTTGGTGTCTGAACAATTGTAATTGAATATATTTCTTAACAGTAAAATCTGTTTTTAAGTCACAATTCTGAAAAAAGCCACATTTAGAAAGTTGCAATTTTCTTGTCCTAACCATTTGGTGCCTGCAGCATGTTTCCTGGGACACATGAGTGGGTGTATTCCTCCCAGACAGCCACTATTAGAAATTGTGGCCCTCATTACAACCCTGGTGGTGGGTGATAAAGTAGCGGTAATAACGCCAACAGGCTAGTGTTAAGTTCTGCCAAATTATGACGTTGGCAGTGATATCACTGATAGACAGCAAAGGCACTACACCAACCGCCAGGGTGGAAACAACAGTCACCACAGCAGTAGCCGGCTACAGCCAGGCAAAAGACAAAGTAGCGCCCACCATATTTTGACCCTGCAATCTGCCACCTTTTCCAGGGCGGTACCAACGCCATCAAAAGCCTGGTGGAAACAGAGCACAAAAGTTAAATGGCATTGGAGACACAGGGAAGAACCACGCCACCATGGAACCGAGCTGCAAGTCTTCTCGATGATCTTGTACGTTATGCTCCACCTGGAACACCAATGCCAGCAAAGAGGACGACGGTGAGTACAGCCACTTAGCACACAAGGGAGGGTGTTGTATGCCTATGGTGTTGGCCATACAGGATAGTGCGTGGCTAAATGTTGCCCCTCAATATTTGCAAGTGACTCTGGTTACCCAAACCTATCATGGCTGCTGACCCCTTTGAGGAATGACAGGACAAAGGCAGAAGAATGCTATAATGAGACACATGATCGAACCAGAAGGATCATTGAAAGGACCTTTAGCCTCCTGAAGGCCAGGTTAAGGTGCCTCCATCTGACTGGTGGATCCCTGTGCTACTCACCCAAGAAGGTCTGCCAGATAGTAGTGGCATGCTGCATGTTGCACAACCTGGCCTTCAGACAGCATGTACCTTTTCTGCAGGAGGAGGAGACTGGAGATGCCGATGTGGCAGCAGTGGACCCTGAGGACAGTCAGGATGAGGAGGCAGAGGATGAGGATGTGGACAACAGAACTTAAGTGATATGTCATTACTTCTAATCACACACAGATGAGACGGTGCAACTTCACATTTCTATGAGTATTGGTGCATTCTGTGTGGCATTGGCATGCTGGCATTACCCACTTCTTTGCCCTACTTACTGTTACCTATGGATATTCATTTTGCAAATGTTGGTGATATGACAACATTCTCCTGGTGTGATCACAACAGCCAGCTACAGGTCATTAATTCTATGTTCATACTACTTACAGTTCATTTGCAATGGTTGTAGCTGTTTCAATCAATACAAATTTGCAATACATGAAATACTAGTGGTCAAGTTTTATTCAAGGGTGTTTATTGTTGTACTAAAATATAGAGGGGAAAGTGCAGTGGAATGGGGTGATGATGGAGGAAAGTCCAGGGTATTGTTCCAGTCTGTTTGTGTCTGTTTGTAGCACAGGTGCATTGTCCATGGGAACATAGGAAGGGGAGCAATGGCAGTTCAAGGTGGACAAGGTGACTGAGTGGGACACAAGGGGGACAATCTGGAGAGTCTCATTTCCTGGTGGTGATCTTGGCTAGTGTCTCTGGCTTCTGTCTGGTTTGCAGGAATGTTTGCGAAGTGGTTCACCCTCTTCAGGGGGAGAGGTGCTGGTGGCCTGTTGGTCCTGTGGCGGGGGCTCCTGGTCACTAGCGGCAGTAGAAGTGGAGGGCTGGTCAGGTGACTGGCTAGTGGCAGGGGCCTGCTGGTGTGCTGTTGTCTCCCTCATGATGTTGGCCATGTCTGCCAGCATCCCTGCTATGGAGATCAGGGTGTTGTTTATTGCCTGCAAGTCTTCCCCTATCCCCTAACCTTGTGCCTCCTGCAGCCACCTGTTATCCTGCATGTTGTCTAGGATCTGGCCCATCGTGTCCTGGGAATGTTGGTAGGCTCCCAGGATCTCAGAGAGAGTGCCTCCTGGAGAGTCGATTCCCTGCTCTTGTCCTCCCCCGGCACACAGCAGTCCTCCCAGTGTCCCTGTTGGCCTGTGCCTCTATCCTCTGAACGATGTGCCCACTGCTACTGGCCGAAGGTCCCTGATTGTCTTGTGTGCGAGGTGTGGCATGGGGTCCCTGTACAGGTGGGCACACTGCTGAGTGACGTGTCCTGGGGACAGAGGTGTGGATATGCTGGGTGGGTGCTGTGGTGTTGGTTTCTGATGGGGGACGCTCTGTGGTGGTCTGTGAGTGGGCTTGGGTGACCGGCTGTCCACTGGTCCCTGATGGGCAAGGTAGATCGTCCAGATCCTGAAGTCCAGAGTTAATGTCATCACTGTGGGCCTCTTCTGTTGGCGACTGGATAGTGGTGACACTTCCTCTCCAGTGACATTGGCTGGGGTACCTGTGGGGATGTAAATGATGTATTATGCTTCAGTTGTCTGACATTTGTACTTCTGTAGCTTCCCCTCTATGGTTGTTGTTCCCATGCCAGCATTTGCTTGTGTATGTTGGCGTATTGTGGTTATGTTAGTTTCCCTATGCTATGCATGCTTTGGTGATGAGTGTCCATGCAGGGCTGGGAGGGGTGTCCATGCATTGGTACAGCACCAGGGCATGCCATTGGGATTGGTGAGAAGTGATGGTGGAGTGTGTGGGATGTGATAGAGTGATGGGAGTGAGGGTGTGTGCTGGCATGCAGGTATGGGGGGGTCATAAGTGTTAAAAGTAGACTTACCAGTGTGCAGTCTTCCTCCAACTCCACCAATTCCCTCAGGATGCAGGAATGCCAGGACTTGCTCCTCCCATGCTGTGAGTTGTGGGGGAGGAGGTGGGGTCCACCACCAGTCCTCTGAATGGCGAGCTGGTGTCTTGCTGCAATAGAATGTACCTTCCCCCGTAGGTCATTCCACCTCTTCCTGATGTTGTCACTTGTCTTTGGATGCTGCCCCATGGCGTTGATCCTGTCCACAATTCTCCGCCATAGCTCCATCTTCCTCTCTATTGATATCTGCTGCATGTGTGCTCCAAAGAGCTGTGGCTCTATCCTGATGATTTCCTCCACCATGACCCTTATCCCCTCCTCAGTGAAACAGGGGTGCCTTTGTGGTGCCATGGGTGTTGTGTGATGTGTGTCCTGGTGAGGGTGTGTTGGGTAATGTGGTGGGGTGTGTGATGTGGAGTGTGTGAGGGGTATATGGGTGTGAGTGGTGTGTGTGTCTAGTTGTCTCTGTGCTCTTCTTCTCAGTCTCATGGTGGCAATTCTTGTTGGTAAAGGGTTGTGGGTAATGTGGGTGTGTGTTTTAGAGTGGTGTGGGTGTAGTGTGTGTATGGGTGTCAGGTGTGTGTATATGGTATTGTCCAATGTAGTGTTGTTTTGTATGTGAGTGTCCATTTTGAGCGCGGCGGTATGTACTGCCAATGGTTTACCGCCGTTAAATGTCCGCCATGGTTCTTCGTGGGTCATAATGTGATGGGTGTTTTTCTGTTGGTGTAACGGTGAGGGTTTTGGGACCGCCAGTTTATCACTGACCTTTGGTCTGGTGATTTGAGTATGTGGCCTTATTCTGTCAGATTGGTGTGTGTGTGTGTGTCATAATATGGTGAATGGATATTAGCCAGCATGGTGGGAAGTTGGCAGCCGTCAGCAGGGCAGTAAGCGGCATTTGCCACCAATGTCATAATGAGGGCCTATGTCTCTAATTGGCAGAGGTATGCACTTGTGTCTATGTAGGAACCACAATCCTAACCAAGGTAATTCAGATACGCAACCTAAATCAACCTGTGCTCATTCTTGAATTCCTTGGCACAGAGTAAGAAGGCTTAGCTTAGAAGGAAATGTGTAAAGTATTTGTGCAACTCTTAAACACCACAAAAAGGACTCAACACCAGGTTAGAAAAATAGAGAATATTTATCTGTTTAAAACAAGACCAAACCGATAGAAATACAAAAAATACTTCTCAGTGAATCATGGTGAAAATCAGTCATCAATCACTTGGTTAAGAATTATGGTAAAAACTGATCAGTCATTACTCACTCCTTTCAGAATTAGGGTAGAAATTAGCCAGTCTTTAATCACTTCTTTAAGAGTGCAGTTACGTGGGCAACCTCACAGTGGCAGGTATCAGCCACACTGGTGCATGTGCAATGCACAGCCAATCAAGGAAGTATATATCCAATGTCAGTGGCACTAGCACGAGCACTACTTTGATCACCAGGGGAGAGTGAGCACTCCATTTGGGTAAAAAAGTTTGTTATCACAACACACATGGCCAGTCACTAGGAGAGCGGTGCCCAATACTAGCAGTGTTATTGAGGGTTGTTGGAAAATGGGTTATTCGTAAGGGCAGGTAGATACCTACACTTAGCAACAGGCCACTAACCTCCACTAAGGTCCAGTTAGGTCTCAGTAAATTAAACCCAGCTCAACCCTTGGTAGCTTGGCAACGAGTGTCAAGGCTTAACTTAGGAGACAGAGTGTAAAGCATTCAAATATCACAAAACAGTAATTAAATAAAACACAGGAAACAGTTTAAAAATCCAAAACCAATTTATAAAAATAGAATATATTTGTATCTTTAAAATGTCACCAAAACGAATAAAATGGGATAAGGGGAACCGGAGATATGAATTTTTAAAGATTTTTTTTTTTTTAGCGCCTAGAAACAAAAAGCGCCAATCGGGTCATCTGGTTGCACCTCGACCGGGGCAAAGTCAAAGTTTAAGGCCGACCGCGATGGAGCCCTGCTCGGCTACAGGCCACAGGAGGCCTCGGTTAAAAGTTTACCTTCACACTTAGTCTTTTTTTCGAAGATTTTCTTCAGCGGGACAAACCTGCCAGTCCAATCCGACCTCCTGGAGCCCTTCTCCGGATACGCGATGCTGGAATCCTCGGTGGAGATTTTTACCTTCGGACTTAGTCGTTTTTTCGAGGTGAAAATCCTTCGACCGGGGTAAACCTGGATCTTGATCCGACGTCCATGGAGCCCTCCTCGGATACGCTGGCTGGGAGGTCCCGGTCAACTTTTTACCTTCGAACTTAGTCTCTTTTTTGGAGATTTTTCTTTACCGGGACGAACCAGCAAATCAGGCCGGGTCGCGGTTGAGGCAAGCCGGCTAGTGTTGCCGCGGCGGGTCGGTCCCTCTATGGAGCTTTTTTTCAAAAGTTGTCCAAACTTCTCCAAACTTCTGGGGCTTCTCCCAGATGTCCTTTTGAGGTTCTTTTGAGGTCCACCGCTCACCCCAAGGGTCCAGAAGTTCTGAGATGGTCCTTGGGGGGTGCGGACTACAACTTCCAGAGTGCACCTGGCACAAACTCCTTTTTGGCCACTGGACAGTGGTCAGCTGGTCGCTTTCTTCAGGAGTTGGTGCAGGGGACTCTGGTTAGCAAATGTTTCACCTGTAGCAAACAGGGAGTCCCTCCTTGAACCAGTTGAAGCCAGGCAAAGTCCTTCTTGTGGTGAAGCCCAAGTGTGCAGCTGGTGCAGTTCTTCTGAGTGCAGGTTCCAGGTGCAGGCCAGGGGTCCAGCAGGGCAGTCCTTCTTCTTCTGTTGTTCTTCCTTGTTGGATGTGGTAGGGAACTGAGGTGTGGGTGCAGGTCTGCCAGTTTTATCCTTGCTCCTGGGTGAAAAGCAGGGGGGTCCTGGTTCTCCAATCAGGTGCAGGGTCCTTCCCCCTGTGATGACCACTTCCTGGGAAGTGTGGCAAAAATCAATCCCAGGAGGCAACATTCTCTAAAAATCCATCATGGCTGAATCTGATTTTTGGAGGTTACATCTGGCTGAGCCCACCCACTGGTGTGGCTAAAAATCATAAACACACCCCTCTCCTGCCCTCTCCTAATCCAATCAAGGGGGCACCTAGTTGTCTGGGGTTGCAGGATGTGGGGGTGTTGCTGGCTGCTCCAAATGTCCTTCTCTGCCTTTGAAGACCAGTTTGGCAGCCCTCCCCCTTCCTGCCTCACCATCTGCTGAGGGGAGATTCCTTCCCACAGGCACATTCCTTTATGTGAAGCCAGGCCACTTCACACCTCATCAAGGCAGCTTGGTCAAGCTGCTCAAGGCTGGCCAATCAGAGCACAGCAGCAAAAACAATGCAGGGCTGAAATTGGCAACTTTTCAGGTAAAGTTTAAAACTCTTTACCTGAACAAGTTATATTAAATCCCACAACTGGAAGTTGTGGGATTTATTACAACAATTAATTTGATACCAAACTCTTGGTATGCATCATTTAAGGAGACTTTAAAAATTAAAATAAAGTCTCCCAATTCTAGCCTATGAAGGCCATTTACTACAATGAGGGAAAAACAAATTTGGCTGTTTTTACCTCACCAGGGCTTATAAAACTATTTTTATAAAGTCCCTGCTTATAGTTACATGGCACCCAGCCCTAGGGGCACATAGGGCACACCTTAGGGGTGACTTATATGTAAAAATAAGGTAGTTTAAGAGTTTGGAACTACTTTTAATTCCAAAGTCGAATTTGCATGTAACTTTAATTTAAAAGCAGCCAGCAAGGCAGGCCTGCCTTTAAAATGACACTGGGCACCTCAGCAGTGCACCTATAGGTGCACCACCTATGCTGTGGTCCCTAAACCTACATGCCCTACCATATACTAGGGACTTATAGGTAGGTTAACTTAGCCAATTATGATTAGCCTAATTTGCATATCCATTTTACACAGAGCCCAGGCCCTGGGACTGGTTAGCAGTACCCAGGGCACCATCAGAGTCAGGAAAACACCAGCAAAAAGTGGAAAATGGGGGCAAAAAGTTAGGGGGCTTCTGCAATCAGCCCTGTTTTCTCACACAAGCCCCCCCAGCCCACACGCCCAGGAGACTCAGCCCAATCCTGGGAGAGTCTTCCTGGCTTGTTAGGCGAGGAAGACAGTGAAGAAAACTGGCTGTCCCTTTGCAGGGCCTACTCTGCCTTACATCCTCCTGTCAGGGTCACTCCCTCTGGGTAGTGAACCCACCCCAACAGTGAAAGGACCCATCTCAAACTGAAACTTCCCTCTTGGGGGGTCTTCCTCCTCTCTCTCTGCCAACTTGGGTAGTGAGGTGCCCACCTCCCCTACTCCTAACTTTGCTAGGGCAACACCTAGCTTACCCAAAGAGGTCACCCAACACTTGAGCAACCCCACCATGACCAACAGGGTCAGGGGGCCTACTTTGCTATTGGCCCTGGGGTCTGCCTCCCAGGCCAAGTACAGTGCTGCCAGGAAGGCTAGCACCCAGCAGAGGCTACTGACATCTGTCAGTACCCAGAACCACACCCTAAGCTCTCCACTGACAGGTGGCGGAGCTGCTTTAGGGGCAACTGTGGGGTCCTGGCACCCCTCTTGCTGTCTAGAGTGGGGGGCTACCACCTCCTGTGGCAGACACCCTCCTTCCACTCTCCCTTCTGTCAGTGCAGGGGCAACACCCTGCATCTGGACAGCTGCCTGACTACTCAGGACTTCCTTGGGGTCGGGCGAGGCCTCACCAGTGCCAACTCTGGGCTCCCCCCCTACTGGGGCAGAAGGTCTTTGGCTCCATGGAACTCTCTTTAAGAGTGGCCTACCCTTGCTTTTCTTCTTTCCTTTTCTTGGGGACCCCTGTCTCCTAACTGTAGGGACTGACTCCCCAGGACTTTGGGTTGGGGGGGGCGCCCTGGGCGACTGCCCCATCTGGGACCAGACTCACCCCCGGGAGGTCATTGCCCAGGATACAATCTAGGGGGAGGTCAGCACTGACTACCACCCTAAACCAGTCAAGGATACCCTCCCTCTCTAGGGGCACTATGGTTACAGGTTTGGAGGTGACCTCCCCTGTGGCTATCCTGACTTTCCTTGTCTCTCCTGGGACATACATGTCTGGGGTCACTAACCGGTCACTCATCATAGTGTGACTGGCACAGGTGTCTCTCAGGCCAGTGGTAGGGATCCCATTCACCTGAATGGGGTGGAAGTGCCTACTCCCACCCCCAGGGATCACCAGCTTACCATCTGGTCCTGTCTCCCAGCTCAATGCTAGGAGGACTTCATCATCTGAGGAGTCCTCCTCCATGGCTACACTGGACAGCCCAGTGCTAACCACCTTCTTTGGACAGGCTGCATCTCCTCTGAAGTGACCTGTCTGCTGACAGACAAAGCAAGCCTTACTGTCCAAGAGCTTTTTTAACCCTGGGTCTCCCTGTCTCTGCTTGTCAGAGTGGGAGTGGGATTTAGTCTCCTCCTTCTTAGGGTTCTGGAGTACAGAGGGAGTCTCTGTGGTGGGCTTACCACCTCCCTCCTTAAGTTTTTGGGGACCTGACCCCCCCTTCTTGGAGTCTCCCCCCTGGGACTTGACAACCACCCTGGTTCTCAACCACTCATCAGCTGCCTCCCCTAGCTCTCTAGGGTTGGTCAGCTTAGAGTCCACTAGATGCTGGTGTAACCTTTCTTGGGTACAATTGGTCAAGATGTGCACTCTCATGATCAGATTGTATAAACCCTCATAAGTATTTACTTTGTTACCAATAATCCAGCCCTCTAGTGCCTTAAGTGAGGTGTCTACAAAGTCAATCCAAGACTGGGTACTGACCTTCTGGGTGTCCCTGAACTTCATTCTATAGTGCTCTGGGGTTAGACCAAACTTCTTGGTTAAGCACCTCTTCATACTAGGGTATGAATCTGCCTCCTCCCCCCTTAAGGTCAGAAGCCTATCCCTCCCTGAGTTGGGGACCAACTCCCACAAAAGGAAACCCCAGTATTGAGGCCTAACCCTTCTCATTTGGAGTGCCCTCTCAAAGGCCTCCAACCACTTGTCTATATCATCCCCCTCTACATAAGCAGGAACCACCCCTTTGGGTAATCTGGGGCAAACCCCCCCACCCATGGACACCTCAACTTCTCTGTCGCTGCCACCATCTCTTTTCTCTCTCTTTGCCCACTTTTTCTTTTCTAGGGCCAGCTTCGCTGCCTCCAAAGCTATGAATGCTAGCTGGGCCTCCAGCTCTCTTTCTCTGAGGGACAGGTTCTCTCCTCCTGAAGGGACCCCCTTCCCCCAACTAGCTTTGGGACTGCCCCTAGTGACTGTATGTAATGAGGACCGGTCTTCCTCATCCTCACTTAGGCTCAGATGCCCTCCCTCCCCTGAGTGGTGAGAGCTAGCATCCTCCCCTACTTCTCCCTCCTCTGGAGCTTCATCTGGGTCTACCTCTTGGGCCTCAGCCCATGCTGTCAGGGATTTGATCAGGACATGCTTCCTGAGGTCAGTGGTTGCAGGCAACCCTCTTTCAGTACACAACCCCCTAAGCTGGACTACTGTCAGTGTGGGTAGGCTAGCCAGATCAAGCTCCATGGTTACCCAGTTTTGTGTCAACAAAAACGTTTTGCAAAAATTGGAAACAAGAATTTAGAAAAATCACAAAAATTCAATAATTGAAATTAATCCAAATTAAAAATTAAAAACAATTTTTGCACTAGGACAATTTAAAGGATTTTTAATTTGTTTTACTCAAAACTGCAACGTGATATGAACACAAGTACAGGATCCCACCACTGCTCACCAAAAATGTTGGAAAATGGGTTATTGGTAAGGGCAGGTAGATACCTACACTTAGCAACAGGCCACTAACCTCCACTAAGGTCCAGTTAGGTCTCAGTAAATTAAACCCAGCTCAATCCTTGGTAGCTTGGCAACGAGCGTCAAGGCTTAACTTAGGAGACAGAGTGTAAAGCATTCAAATATCACAAAACAGTAATTGAATAAAACACAGGAAACAGTTTAAAAATCCAAAACCAATTTATAAAAATAGAATATATTTTTATCTTTAAAATGACACCAAAACGAATAAAATCGGATAAGGGGAACCGGAGATATGAATTTGTAAAGATTTTTTTTTTTTTAGCGCCTAGAAACAAAAAGCGCCAATCGGGTCATCTGGTTGCACCTCGACCAGGGCAAAGTCAAAGTTTAAGGCCGACCGCGATGGAGCCCTGCTCGGCTACAGGCCACAGGAGGCCTCGGTTAAAAGTTTACCTTCACACTTAGTCTTTTTTTCGAAGATTTTCTTCAGCGGGACGAACCTGCCAGTCCAATCCGACCTCCTGGAGCCCTTCTCCGGATACGCGATGCTGGAATCCTCGGTGGAGATTTTTACCTTCGGACTTAGTCGTTTTTTCGAGGTGAAAATCCTTCGACCGGGGTAAACCTGGATCTTGATCCGACGTCCATGGAGCCCTCCTCGGATACGCTGGCTGGGAGGTCCCGGTCAACTTTTTACCTTCGGACTTAGGGCCTCATTCTAACCCTGGCGGTAATTACCGCCAGGGCAGAGGTAGGCGGTAGCACCGCCAACAGGCTGGCGGTGCTCCGCCGGGCATTCTGACCGCGGCGGTACAGCCACGGCCAGAAGCGGAAAGCCGGCGGGCTACCGCCGACTTTCCGCTGCCCGTCTGAATCCTCCATGGCGGCGGAGCGCGTCAGACACCCCCTACCGCCATCCTGTTCATGGCGGCTCTCCCGCCATGAACAGGATGGCGGTAGGGGGTGCCGCGGGGCCCCTGGGGGCCCCAAAAAGTATTTCAGTGTCTGCCCAGCAGACACTGAAATACGCGACGGGTGCAACTGTACCCGTCGCACCTTCCCACTCCGCCGGCTCAATTCTGAGCCGGCATCCTAGTGGGAAGGTTGATGTGCCCTGGGCTGGCGGGCGGTCTTTTGGCGGCCGCCGGCCAGCCCAGGGCAAATGTCAGAATCACCGCCGCGGTCATTCGACCGCGGTGCGGTGTTCTGACGGCGCTACCTTGGCGGACGGCCTCGCCGTCCGCCAAGGTCAGAATGACCGCCTTAGTCTCTTTTTTGGGGATTTTTCTTTACCGGGACAAACCAGCAAATCAGGCCGGGTCGCGGTTGAGGCAAGCCGGCTAGAGTTGCCGCGGCGGGTTGGTCCCTCTATGGAGCTTTTTTTCAAAAGTTGTCCAAACTTCTCCAAACTTCTGGGGCTTCTCCCAGATGTCCTTTTGAGGTTCTTTTGAGGTCCACAGCTCACCCCAAGGGTCCAGAAGTTCTGAGATGGTCCTTGGGGGGTGTGGACTACAACTCCCAGAATGCACCTGGCACAAACTCCTTTTTGGCCACTGGACAGTGGTCAGCTGGTCGCTTTCTTCAGGAGTTGGTGTAGGGGACTCTGGTTAGCAATTTTTCACCTGTAGCAAACAGGGAGTCCCTCCTTGAACCAGTTGAAGCCAGGCAAAGTCCTTCTTGTGGTGAAGCCCAAGTGTGCAGCTGGTGCAGTCCTTCTGAGTGCAGGTTCCAGGTGCAGGCCAGGGGTCCAGCAGGGCAGTCCTTCTTCTTCTGTTGTTCTTCCTTGTTGGATGTGGTAGGGAACTGAGGTGTGGGTGCAGGTCTGCCAGTTTTATCCTTGCTCCTGGGTGAAAAGCAGGGGGGTCCTGGTTCTCCAATCAGGTGCAGGGTCCTTCCCCCTGTGATGACCACTTCCTGGGAAGTGTGGCAAAAATCAATCCCAGGAGGCAACATTCTCTAAAAATCCATCATGGCTGAATCTGATTTTTGGAGGTTACATCTGGCTGAGCCCACCCACTGGTGTGGCTAAAAATCATAAACACACCCCTCTCCTGCCCTCTCCTAATCTAATCAAGGGGGCACCTAGTTGTCTGGGGTTGCAGGATGTGGGGGTGTTGCTGGCTGCTCCAAATGTCCTTCTCTGCCTTTGAAGACCAGTTTGGCAGCCCTCCCCCTTCCTGCCTCACCATCTGCTGAGGGGAGATTCCTTCCCACAGGCACATTCCTTTGTGTGAAGCCAGGCCACTTCACACCTCATCAAGGCAGCTTGGTCAAGCTGCTCAAGGCTGGCCAATCAGAGCACAGCAGCAAAAACAATGCAGGGCTGAAATTGGCAACTTTTCAGGTAAAGTTTAAAACTCTTTACCTGAACAAGTTATATTAAATCCAACAACTGGAAGTTGTGGGATTTATTACAACAATTAATTTGATACCAAACTCTTGGTATGCATCATTTAAGGATACTTTAAAAATTAAAATAAAGTCTCCCCATTCTAGCCTATGAAGGCCATTTACTACAATGAGGGAAAAACGAATTTGGCTGTTTTTACCTCACCAGGGCTAATAAAACTATTTTTATAAAGTCCCTGCTTATAGTTACATGGTACCCAGCCCTAGGGGCACATAGGGCACACCTTAGGGGTGACTTATATGTAAAAATAAGGTAGTTTAAGAGTTTGGAACTACTTTTAATTCCAAAGTCGAATTTGCATGTAACTTTAATTTAAAAGCAGCCAGCAAGGCAGGCATGCCTTTAAAATGACACTGGCCACCTCAGCAATGCACCTATGGGTGCACCACCTATGCTGTGGTCCCTAAACCTACTTGCCCTACCATATACTAGGGACTAATAGGTAGGTTAACTTAGCCAATTATAATTAGCCTAATTTGCATATCCATTTTAAACAGAGCCCAGGCCCTGGGACTGGTTAGCAGTACCCAGGGCACCATCAGAGTCAGGAAAACACCAGCAAAAAGTGGAAAATGGGGGCAAAAAGTTAGGGGGCCTCTGCAATCAGCCCTGTTTTCTCACAAGGGTCAGAAAGCATTAATGCAGGACTGTAATCTCCTACTGTGCTGTGCACTTGGGCCTTGAACCATGAGAGTGACCACACTTGCTACTCCTGGACACGCTATCCCCCGTACCTGTCTCATTGTTGGACCGTCATCAGAGTGTGAAGTCTACCACACAGCAGCTGTCCCAGGTGGCAGGGGATTTCCAGGAGTCACTCAGTGTTCCTCTCAGGTGGCAGGAGGCCTGCAGAAGCACTTCATTGGGGCTGCTTATGTCAGAGTCACCAGATCCTCGGGGTCTGCACACGTTCCCAAAACGTCCACCACTGAACAGCTCCAAGACTCTGATAGATAAATCACAGAGGCTAAGAGAGTTTAAGAGGGGAAGAGGGGATTAGGAAGGGAACAGCTGTGAAGGAGACCTGTAGTAAAAAAAAGGTTAAAACACACAATATGAAAATTACATCTCATGAAATCAATTCTAGACTATGACTCTAAGGCTAGTCATTCTGAAAACATGAACAACCTGAGAATTAGGCTTAAAATGACTAAGTTTCAAGATGGCCGGATACCTGTAAGGGAATCAAGATGGATTAAATGAAACATTCAAATTCAAGTACTTTCCTTTACATGAGAATCAGGAAAACATTCTGAATAAGTTATAAACCAGTAATATGAATCCTTTTTTGAGAATGCATACTAGGACCATGCAATATTGCATCTAGAAACTCTGGCCTTCTGTGTTCTCTTGAAATGTTTCAACACGAATTGCGCACATTGCAGATTTTCATATATATAGTAAGCACCATAAAAGGATTGTGCACCATGAATAACACAATATGGATTCAGGAAACAAATCACACAACTTGTCAACTCGAATATTACCTAATAAATATCTTAGAATAGTGGCATATAATGAACAACATGAAATGGGCTCGAGGAGAGAATCGTGCATCTTGCCGATTCGAGTGCCACCATGTAAAATGTCAAGAAATGGTAGCACGCAATGAATATCAAGGTTAAATCACCATTAAACGAATTGCGCATCTTTGGCCGATTCTTAAGCCACCATGTAAATGTCAAGAAATGGTAGCGGGCAATGAACAACAAAGTTAAATCATCATAAAACGAATTGCGCGTCTTGCCGATTCGTAAGTCACCATGTAAATGTCAAGAAATGGTAGCGGGCAATGAACAACAAGGTAAAAGCAACATGAAACGAATCGCGCGTCTTACCGATTCTTAATCCACTATGCAAATGTCAGGAAATGGTAGCGCGCAATGAATAACAAAGTCAAATCATCATGAAACGAATCGCGCGTCTTGCCGATTCGCAAGCCACCATGCAAATGTCAAGAAATGGAGAGTGCAATGAATAACAAAGTCAAATCATCATGAAACGAATCGCGCGTCTTGCCGATTCGTAAGCCACCATATAAATGTCAAGAAATGATAGCGCGCAAAGTAATCTGTTAATTATTAAAGAATTAGGCCAAGAATATGAAAGTTCTCGATAATGGCGTCGGGACGCCAGCCCAACCACCGTCTTATCACCCAGAACAAGGATCACCAATGAAGAATGAAGGGCAGAGGCCTGGAAGATCAAATAGGCCACCGGGACAGGAGCTCAGGAAGTAGCTGCTGCTCTGCACCGGGACTTTGAATAGTGAGCACTTGGAGCTGGGCTGGCTCCCTTTTATAGAGTCTTGGCCCACCCAACAACCAAACCCAGGCATGCTGCAGGGAAAGTCTCTGGAAGGCCCTGGAAAGGGACCACACCCTAACACACTCTGAAAGCCTGCAGCAATACATTGCAAATGAACAGTATTTGTAAACACATTAAAAATAAGTCTTCAGGATTAAACTCTGCAATGCAAAAGGTTAAACAACAACATATCAGCACAATGCATAAATGACGTTGTTTTGAGAGTGCTGGGTTTTTGCATTCTAGTCGCCAATAGAGCGCACACTGCCCTGGTGTTGACAGCTTACCAGCAGGTTGATAACATAGGCAAGGCAGGTGCACGAATGTTGGCTCACAGACCAGGACCACATGACGGGGGAAATCCTGCTCATTCACAGGAAAGGTGTGGGGTTGTCACGTCAACATGTTCAGTCCTCCTTGCAGTTTCACTCTTGCACTCTGGCACTGCAATGGCACTGCAATGGCACTGCGATGTCTGGGGCAAATTCCCACAGGGACCATGGCTCGGAGTCTGCGACACCGTAGTATCCTTCTGCAGCCCCAAACCAAGAGGGGATGCGATTTGGGGCAGGCTGGACTTGTGAGCACAGTCCCATTCATTAAGTTGTAGAGGATACTTGATCTGAATGCTATGAGGTTTTTGATGTCCCAGAGACCCCTGGCAGAACTGGGGGCAAACCAGAAAGCCCTTGGAGAATCTTGGGGCAGATACTGAGAGACCAATCCAGTCCCTTTCCTGAGGGCAGGAGCATCAAGCAGCAGGCCAGCAGAACAGAAAAGCAGCAAGGTGGCAGCCCAGCACACAGCAGCAGTAGGCCAACACAGCAATGCAGTGCAGAGTACAGTCCCTCCTGGCAGCACAGCAGTCCTTCTTCATGACAGGGTGTCCTCATCCCAGTAGAGTTCTGATCTGGTGGAGTTTGTGGACCATCATTTATACTTTGGTGCCCAAGTTCTGGAAAGTCGGGGAAACTTCCAGATCTTCATTTGAATTCCCCAGGGTCCCTTCCCTGCCACATCCAGCTCCAGACACTACACCCTGGTATGCAGTCCTTTGTGTGAGGAGAGGCATAGCATATTCAGAAGCAAGTGCCAGCTCATCTCTCCCACCTAGAACATGAAGGCCCATCAGCCTAGTAGTGAGCCATCAATATACTAACGCTACACCCAGGCTCCCTTCATGTGTGGTGACTGTCTAGTGGGAATGCACAAAGCCCAGCTGTCATCTACCTCAGACATATATTCACGGACAGGCAGAGGCACAGAATGATTAAAATAAGAAAATGACAACTTTCTAAAAGTTGCATTTTCAGACTTATAATTTAAAATCTGACTTTGCCATAATTTGTGATTTTAAATTGTGAGTCCAGGGACACCACACTCCATATGTCTATCTCATTTCATTTGGATGTTATACTTAAAAATGTTTTAAGGAACCTCCTATGCTATTCAATGGAAGAGATAGGCCTTGCAATAGTGAAAACAAATTTAGCAGTTATTCACTACCTAGACATGTTAAACTTAAAAAGTACATGTCCAACCGTTTATAAGCACTGCACCTAGCCCTGGGGGTAACTAATGCCTACCTTTGGGGTTCCTCACATACCCTAAGGGAAGGTTCGGGCCTGGTAAGTGGTACACTTGCCAGGTCAAAATGACAGTTTAAAACTACCCACACATGCTTTACAGTGGCAGGCCTGAGAAATGTTTGAGAGGCTACTGTAGAGGGAGGCACACTCCGTGGTGCAGGCACACTAGTAGCATTTAATTTACGGGCCCGAGCACATATAGGGGGTGATTCTGATTCTGGCGGGCGGCGGAGGCCGCCCGCCAGAATTCCGCCCCCATTATACCGCTCCGCGGTCAGAAGACCGCGGAGGGTATTATGAGTTTTTCCCTGGGCTGGCGGGCGGTCTCCAAAAGACCGCCCGCCAGCCCAGGGAAAAACTCCCTTCCCACGAGGATGCCGGCTCGTAATCGAGCCGGTGGAGTGGGAAGGTGCGACGGGTGCAGTGGCACCCGTCGCGTATTTCAGTGTCTGCAAGGCAGACACTGAAATACTTTGCGGGGCCCTCTTACGGGGGCCCCTGCCGTGCCCATGCCATTGGCATGGGCACGGCAGGGGCCCCCAGGGGCCCCGCGACCCCCCCTACCGCCATCCTGTTCATGGCGGCTTTCCCGCCATGAACAGGATGGCGGTAGGGGGGGTCAGAATCCTCAAGGCTGCGGAGCGCGCTCCGCAGCCATGGAGGATTCAAACGAGCAGCGGAAAGTCAGCGGGAGACCGCTGACTTTCCGCTTCTGACCGCGGCTGAACCGCCGCGGTCAGAATGCTCGTTGGAGCACCGCCAGCCTGTTGGCGGTGCTCCCGTGGTCGGTGGCCCTGGCGGCCACCGGCCGCCAGGGTCAGAATGACCCCCATAGTGTACTGTACTAGGGACTTACAAGTAAATGAAATATGCCAATTGTGATGAAGCCAATGTTACCATGTTTTAGAGGACAAATCACCTGCATTATTAGCCCTGTTGAGCAGTGGTAAAGTGCGCAGCAAAAGTAGGTCAGAAAAACAGGAGACCAGAGGGCAAAACATTAGGGTAGACCACTAACAGCCACACAATAGAGGGACAGAATGTTGGCAGGATGGGCCATCCTAACTTGATGGGAGAAAATGAGATGTAACCTGACACACTTTTACTTCAAACACACTACCTCAGATCACACACAAAGAACTTCACACTAGCCTATTGTGCCATCATATATCCTGGGACCAAGAGAGGGAGGCAGGAAATTCAAGAAACTTCTATGTGGGAAATCTCCAGAAGCTTCTTCCACTTCAAAGTTGGCACCAGGTATAAAATTAAGAACCACATAACTTCAATACACTCATTGACCTATGGACATTACACAAGAAGAACTTCCCTGCTGCCAGAGGACTGCCCTGCTATTTGAGGTCTGCCCGCTGTCTGAAAGGGAGACTGGACCAGGTCCTTTCATTACAGGCTACCTGAGTGACTCCAATGGCTAGTTGGCTGGCCTCCTATTCTGATCTATAGGGATACAACAAACTCCAGAGGCCTCCCTGCAATTGTCCAGTTAAGATGCTGCACTAGACCTGCTTGATCCTGCAACTACATCACAGGTGGTGGTTGGTGTGGAACAAAGAGCAGGCTGGGTGTCTTAGAACAGCAGGCTGGATCTTACATGTGGCAGTCCTCCATGGGTGGTCCATGCTTACTTTGTGGAGAGACATTCTGGCAGTTTGTGCTGAATTTCAGTGCAAGCTGCACAGTTTCATTACAAACAGACTCGTACATGGTCATAGGAGCCCAATAGCTTGATTATAAGAGCTTGTAAGCCACACCAAGAGTCCAGGACCCGGGAGGCATCACTTGGGGGTCAGGAACTTGCTGCAGCTGGGTCCAGGACCTGGTTGGAGAACCTTTTATGTCCCCGAGGCTCTGATCAGAAGGTCAGCAATCTAGTCCTATGAGTCATTCTGGGGTTTTGGGTCCAAGATGAAGTTGCAGATCGAGTTCTTCTTTCTCAGGCATGAGGGCAGCAGGCAGCAAATAACTGCAGGGTGGCAGTTCCTTTAGAGCAGCAGTATAGGAGTGTGGCAGTCCTTGTAGCAGCACAGTAGTCCTTCTTCCTGGCAGAGTATCCACAGGTCCAGAAGTGTCCTGCAATCTTGGTGTCTAAACTCATTCTATTACACCCAGGTCCCCTGGTTCTGGCAGGTGGGAAAAGCTTCTATACAGTAGCCTTGAAGTGCATGGAATTTGCTCCCTCACTCTGCCTTGACTTCAAGCTGGCTGTAGTGACAATGCATGGTTGTTAAGTCCTTTGTGTGAAGGCTATTCAGCTCCAACCCCCATCCTGTCAGCAGATGGCCCACTTGGGCATACCTGAACCTTCTATTGTGTGACTGCCTGGGAGGAATTCACAAAGTCTAACTGTCTGTTACACCAAGCTACATGACCCAGGCCAGGCTATAGACACAAAAGGGCAGGAAAAAAACAACTTTGTGAAAAAGGCATTTTCTAAATTGTGATCAAAAACCCAGCTTCACCACTAAATAGGGGTTTTCACTCCAATTCCAAAGACACCAAACATGAACTGGTTTTCTCCTCCCATTTGGAAATTACACCTATCACACTTAAAAAATACAACAAGGCAACTCCATTGTTAATCTATGGGAGAGATAGGCCTTGCAATAGTGAAAAAAAAGAATTTAAGAGTTTTTGTTTTACTACCAGGAAGTATGAAATTTAAAAGTACATGCCCAACCTTTTAAATACATTGCACCCTGTCCTTGGGGCTGTCCAGGATCTAGCTTAGGGCTGCCTTATATGTAATAAAAAGGAAGATTCGGGCATGGCAAAAGGAGTACTTTGGAAGGTCGACATGACAGTTTGAAACTGCATTAAAACAGGCTGCAATGACAGGCCTGAGACATATTTAAAGGGTGACTTAATTTAGTGGCACATTCAGTGCTGCAAGCCCACAAGTAGCATTTAAATGATGGTTCCTGGGTACATGTAATACATTCAATACCACCATGGTCCACCATGAGTAGTATAAACCTACTACCTAAGGCTGTTTGGGCTCCTTCTGTAGTGCCAGTTGGTCGTGCAGGAAATGGGTGCACTTCATTCAATCACCTCAGCTTCTTCATCATGAACTAGCCACCTACCTCTAGCATAAAATGTGTCTCCCATGCTTTCCAGATAATTACTTTGCAGCCACTGACGAGGTCCTTACATATTATTCCTGCTGTCACCACCTACCAAAGCCACGCTTACTAATGCAGTACCATTTTTCATCCATGGTGTAACATGTTTACCCTGCTGCATCACAGCTTTGGCACCATTGCAGTTATTGAGCAGTTTGGTTGCAATTTAACACACAACTGGAGGACTTATTAGTTTTCATCTCTTTCAACTTTGAGCCTTACTTTTCGAAGAATATTTAAAAAAGGACCCATCTTACCTCGGCCAAGGAGGTCCGATGACTTGTACTACTTTGAACATCAAATGTATCAAGTAGATTAGTGTGGGAGATATGTGGCATCAGCTTGCATAGTTCCTATTCTTAGGATTCCCACGCACTGAAGGAAACTACTGATCATTAGAGGAACATAGGCTGGCGCACGTCCAGAGCCTGAACGCCTCTCGTGAATAATTGTCCACTGGGACAGAAAACTACAAGTGAAGACTCAGACATCCTCTGCAGTTTGCAACATTATCTCCAGTCATATGTTTCAGAAAGGTACACCGCAGCGACTGATTGCAAAGCAATAATAACGTGTTTATTTCTTCAATAAAAAGGATGATCTCTGGTTGCCAATTACTGCAAAAACATTAATGTTGTAATATTAATTCTATAAATTTTGTGACACTAAATAAGCACACGGTTTTCACTAGCACAAAACAATATCAGAGGATCTGGGGAATCTCTGTTCAAATAAGAGGGTTACGTTTTGCGAGTTTTTGTTTTTTTTTAGAATTCTGGTAGTGTAAGAAAAGAATGTCTAGTTACTGTGGGTGTTATGTTGATGCAAGGGCACTGCCTACCCTGCAATTTGTGTTGGAATGTGATGATTTTCAATTATCACACACAAGACCGCTCGTTTCTTCTCCCCACTGGATATCCAATGTACATTTGTAAGAAAAAATATTTTAGAGCCATGCTTATCTGTCGTATTATTAATATGTAAATATTAAAACTTAACTCTTCAAACGTTTGTAACACTGTGAAATTTGACACACAAACACTATTATATATTGCTTTTTGGTTTTAAAAATCAGAGTTAAGAGCCAGGTGTATAAAAATCATACAATGACCCCTAAAACAAAGAATGTCTGCAATTGTAAAGTGCAACTTGAAAAAAAAAGCTTCGATGCTTTGCTGATGCAAAACCCTTTTACATCTCTAAAAGTGTCAATCCTAACAAGACTGTGTGGTCTAGAGGGCACATGGTGTGCACCCTCGTTTTTTTAGTAGAACTCACAATGATGGTAACAATATGAATGTAGATGTAGAATAGGTCTATTTTAAGGAGACAAGGAGACACTACAAGCACTTTAGTACTGGTTAGCAGTTGTAAGGTGCACAGAATCCTAAGGCCATCAGAAAGAACTCAGCAAAAAGTGGAAGGAAACAGGCAAAATGTTTGGGGGTGACCCTGCAGAGAGGGCCATTTTCAACAGTAAGCCTTTGCTACATACTAATATGGTACCTAAAATGAAGGGTTGGAGATAGAGCCTTGATAGTAGATGTGAAATGTAAGGGCTCCCAAGAACATTCCTGGGATCCTTTCTAATGAGTCAGGATGAGGAGTGTTAAGGAGAGGAGACAGAGTGCCACTTTGAAGTTAGGTAGTTCTTCCTTCCATTCCTGGCCCTTTGTTCTCTGGAAAGACTATTCACAATAATTTCAGTGCAGCAGCCACTCTTGCCTTTGTGCCATTGTTTTGGGGTTCTCCTGTCTGGAGATTCTCAGCTCAACCACACCTTATTGTTCACGTTCTATGACAAAGACTTTGGTCTGAGTGGAATAAGCCAAAAGGCAGACCTGCTCAGAACCAGAACTGACTGTTGGAAATCACAACTACTGTTTGCAGGTTCAGTAAAAATATGGTGCTGAAATATTCAGCCCAAGTGCCAAGATTTCTCCACCGGAACCAGGGGTCCCACACTAGTGCTGAACAAGAAATTAATTTGTGCTTCAGAGTTGAAGTATCTATCGCCAACTCTACTTGCCAGGTTTGGTATCCAAAACCTGGAAAAGTTTGACTACCTGCCAGTTAAAGATGCTGCAGTGCCAACCAACTGATAGAAAGGAGCACTAGAGGTGCTGTTACAGGAGGACAGAGAAAACGCTTATGAATGTGATGGCTGCTGCAAGCCCTGCAGCTCTGGGTGGATATGGGTGAGGTCCAGGCTTCCAAGTACCCAAGAATCTTGTGCTGTCCCTTGGGAATGCTTTGTGAATGCCCTACAGATAGAAACTAGTCCCTATAAGTTAGAGATTCCATCACCCTGGTCTGCAATTGATAGTTATACAAGAGCAGGTTGTACCCAGAAGAAAGGCAAGTCCCTGTTGTGTTTTGGGGTGGGTGTAGCTCAAGTAAATCTGTGTCATGCGGAATAACCTAAACATTTTGTGAGAACATGTTGCGAGAAGAGTTATTCTGCATTTAGCGTTATTGTCTTAGTGCAAAAATGCTCCCTCGCATTAAAGATGGATGCAAGGATACAATTTGCTCAATGAAATGATTGTTAAATGCAAAACAACCCTAACAGCAGGGTGAGCAGCCATTTGTGTATGATAAATTCATTGTTTCTGTCCTACTTTTACCCAAAATTAATCGTAATTATGTGAAGGGTAAGCAGAATTAAGAAAATTGCACCAATTAATCCCGTGTACTTAAAGCCCTAGTCTCATCGGAGGACAATGGAACTGCCTGATTATTGTGTGAGCCAGAGAAAACCCACCAAGCCAAACTCGCCTGCCTGCTCCTCTAAAACTGGTACTGGTGCTACCTACTTTCTCCTGACGGAGTGCGGAACTGTGTGTCCACAACGGTCCAGAGCTGATGTCCTTTTAGCCAAAGAGGAAACAAGCAAGACCTGTGTAGTAATCTATGCCCAGTACCACCAGGAGCAGTTCACAACAAACAACTGTCTAACCTGCATGCAACACCACTAGTGTACACAAGGTACAATGTCATTGTGACCCCAAACAAAGAAAGAGAATCACCTAATCAGGAATACTAGTGTTAAAAAAAAATCCAAAGACAGTCTGGTACCTGGTCTCTGCTCTAAAGAAAATGAAATATCTCTTCCAGAAAGTGACTTCAGAGCTACTGTTCAAGCCCTTGGACTTGCATTTGGATGATGGTAGCAACCTCCTCCATGGCCTCTCAGATTCCACACTGGCAGCACATCTTATCCAGGGCTGAAGAAAAGTAATCACATCACCCCGATCCTGATGGAACTCTTTTAGCTCCCCTTGCCGGCCTACACTATCTTCAAAACCAGCTACATCATCTTCAAAGCCATGCTGACCAACACCCCTGCTTATCTTGCAGACAAACTGACCTTCTCCGGTAGTTCTCACCAGGATACCATCAGACTGCAGGCTAAAAAGTGCACAAAAGAAAGATCAAAGCACCAGACATTTTCCCTCTATGCACATTAGATCTGGAACAACATCCTCATCTCCATTAGGCCCACCCCAAAGCTGCTCCAATGTAGGAGAGAGTTGAAGATGCACTTCATTAAATAATTCATTAACCTTCCACAGACCAGCTACCTCTCCTATCACTTGTTGACTTTATGTTTTTCATGTAGAGTCTACATCATAGAACTATCACTTAGAGGTGCACAAGTAAGGTGAACTAAGCTACTAGTTTTACCCCTCAATCCTAGCCCTGAATTTCCCTCATGAGAGGCTATGGCCCAGTGAGCAATACACATTAAGAGTTGTCCACCAGGAGTGGTTTGCAAACTATTTCACAGATTACTTTAGTACAACATTGCTGACAGTATGACCAACATGATGCCCTCCTATGAATATGTACTGTAATTGCATAATGTGTTTGCATTAAAGTACTTTTATTTTCCTAAACTAACGTCCTGGACAGTGATTTATTGATTGTTATTGAATGTATATTGAGTGCAGAGTGTCTTACCCCACACCACAATTCTGAGCAAGGACCTGATTTAGAGTTTGGCAGATGGGTTACTCCATCACATATGTGACGGATATCCCAGCTGCCATATTATGATCCCATTATATACTATGGAGATTGTAATACAGTGAACGGAATACCTGTCACATTTGTGATGGAGTAGTCAATCCACCAAACTCTAAATCAGGCCCTTAAACTGACTGCTCAACTTTGCTACCCCAATGATCAAGTACTAAAAGTACGTATTTGGTTTTTACCACACCACCATCCTGAGGAAGGGCCTCATTTTGAGTTGACGGACGGTAAAGGCCATTCGCCAAACTCAGGTGGGCCACCGCCATGGTGGCGACCACCCCGACGGATCTCTTATGTGTTTCCCACTAGGTTGACGGGTGGGAACTGGTGGAAGCATTGTCTATGGCTCAAAATCGAGCTGGAGGCAATGCTGTCACCTGAAAGGTGCACCAGCACCCTCGCAATGTTCACTGTCTGCTGTTCATGGCAGTGAAACCGCCACGAAAAGGGTGACAGAGAATGAGATCGTAATCCACGGGGCAGCACTGCATGTAGCGCTGCCCTGGTGGATTATGACCTCCACCAGCTGTAAGCCCATCAGGATCACCTTTCAGGATCACCGATCCCAGAAGAGATGGTGAAACCCTGGCAGGCTGACCGCCAGGGTCTTTTTGTGGCTGTCGGACAGCCACAGCAGCAGGAGTACTGACTGCAAACTGCACCGCCAGCCTTGTATTGTGGCCCAATGTCTCGAACTGCTCAACTTCGCAACCCCGATGATTAAGAACTAAAGGATGTACTTGAGCTTTACATCAGTTGAGCTATGTACCAGTACACCAGCAGTAAACAGCTTGCATTGACACCGTCTCATCCAAGGAAACCCTAGGTGCCCTGGGACTCCTGAAAAAGTTCCTAAACAAAGGATAATCCTGACAATGGATAATTAAGTGGAAGAGCAGAGTCAAGGATGTGTATTTTAACTTTTGTTCATAGCTAAAGAATAAATACATTTGTATACATTTAAAGGAGGTGCATAAAATATAAATTTAAGGACACATTTGTCAACATTTTGCATCACCCTTATGCCATGCGCAGTGACCCAGGGTGAAGAAGAACCTAGAATGAGATTTGCCAAGCCAAGCAAGGATTGGTAAATCTGGAGTAACGCAAGGCAGTGCAAGTGGCTGCCTTGCTTTACATTGCCCTGGGAAAGCGTTCCATGGGTTGATCATGGGTTGAGCAGCTTTCTCAAATAAAGGGACATTAACATCCATGTGCACAACTAAAGAGCTTCATCGGAATGCATATTGCATCTTAGGTATTGCCACGTTCTAATTGAAAGTCAATAACAAATGCACACATAAGTTCTTTTTCAACACCCAGAAGCATTTGTTGAGAAAGTGCTCTTTTTACTCATAGAGTATGAAGATAAAAAACTGATTTGCTCCAAGTGAATGGAGACCAACCAATGACATATAGTTGTTTGGTAAAATGTTCTTATTTATAATGCTACTCTAAGAAATTGGGTTTTAGTTGAGTGAAGTAACAGCCCCACTCAAGTAATAAACCCAGTTCTTGACAGGGTGAATTACAAAAATTACTAAATAGACATGTGCTTAGTCATCTGGTAGTTTGGCACAAAGCAGTCATGCCCAACTTGGAGGCAATGTGTGTATTATTTATGCAGCATTCAAGCAGTAAGAGAGATGAAACACAAAACAAGAAAAAGCATAAACAAATGAGAGAAATGGAGACAATATTAATAAATTACGTGACAATTGTGGGCTTTTCTCTCTCTGCAGGGTCACTCCCAAACATTTTGTCTTTGCCTTCAACCTTTTGTTGAAATTCATTTTTGTTGGCTCTAGAACTCTGTGAATTATGTCATTGTTAACCAGTGCTAAGGTGCTTGTGCAATCACCTTTAAACATGGTAAAATTGACTTACAAACAAATGGCAGATTTAATTTACTTATATGTCATATTCCCAGGGCCTGCAAATTAAATGCCTGGGGCACATATTGTGTCAACCACTTAAGAAGCCCCTCAAACATGTCCCAGGTCTGCCATTGTAGAATAAATGCAGTTTTAAGCTGCCACGTTGACTTGGCAAGCCTGAAATTCATTTTATATTATATTTAAGTCACCTCTAAGGTAGGCTCCAGGTAGCCCATAGGCCAAGGTGCATTGCAAATAGAGGATTGGACATGTACTCTTGAGCTTTACATGTCCTGGTAGTGAAAAGCTCCTAAATTAATTTCTCACTATTGTGAGGAGGCCAGCTCCTCCCATAGGATAACATTAGGTAGGGCTATTACATTTAAGCAGTGCTAAATTGTGAAATGGGAACAGGTGTACATTTCATGGTTGGTGTCTGAGAAATTGTAATTAAAAACCCAGTTTAATTTTAAAGTCAGACTTTTGGTTACAATTGTGAAAATGCTGTGTTTAGAAAGTTGCCATTTTCCTGCCTGCAGCACGTCCTAGGTTACATGACTGGGTGTGGTTGGCAGTTGCACTTTCTTTATTCATCATAGACAGCCACATAATAGAATAATTAGGTGTACCTGGATGGGCCATTACTTGGCAGGATGGTGGAGGAGCTGGGTACTGCCCCACTTGCAACTCAATAGACTGTGCTCTGCCTTTACACAAATGATTTGTGACCCCTACATTGTTCATGCAGCCAGCTTGGAGTCAGAGCAGGAGAGTCATGAAACTCCAAATACTTCAAAAGGAATTCTCTAGAAATGTCACCTAATTTAACTAAAGCACCATGCATAAAAAGGGAATCCTTTGACCCACTCGTCAATTCACTTTTTGGATCTGAAGAAGGACTTCTAGAGGACTGCTTGCTGCTGTTGCCTTCTGTGTACTTCACAAGACTGCTTTGTTGTACCTGGAAGGACTGCTTTACTACCTGGAGCTTGCCTTCACCCCTCAGAGTCTTGGCCTGCTGCTTGAGCCCTGCTTTATCACCTGCACCCAGGACTACCAGAGTTACTCCAAGAGTTCATTTGCTGGCCTCTTGTTCAGAGTCTCAGTAACAGAAATGGCTCTCTGCATCTTAGACCTGCACATAGTACAGCCCGAGTGAGTCCTAACCCTCCAAGTAGTGCCCCTCCAGTCCTGGGCCCTTGGTGGTTGTGCTAACATTGCCCAGATAGACAAAATCCAAACCTTCTAACTTTTGGGCTAAGAACTGCTCTGAGAACCAAGAGAAGACCAGGGCCAGCCTGCTTGTCTATCCACCCTGGTGCATTGCAGCAGCTCCCACTTCTTCTCAGAAGCAGCATATCCTGTTCAGCAGCCCTTCACCAAAAGAGGATCCGGCCTTGTTGAACTCTCACCAGCAATAGGCTTCTGCTGCGTCCATCTGGAGATTTTTAACTTTTAAGAGGGTGACTCAGTCCAAACATAGAAATGTTCACTATGACTTCACCCAGAAGCTTGTGAGGACCTTTTGGACCTAAAATGGTTAATCCATTTTAGTAGCTCCATTTCATATTTTACATTTGACATATTTTTAGCTCTATCACTTTAGCATTGAAAATGTACATGCTTTCTTTACATGATATTCTTCTAGGAATAAACTGTTCACCGTCCTTGTTCAGTTAGCCTTTTCTCAGCATGTAATCAGAACATCTTTTCTGGTGCTAATCTTCAAGCTTATAGAGAGAATTGCCATCCACATTGCAGCTCAATCTCTTTTTTTGCAAGATTGTGATTGTTTCAATAGATGTATTGGGAATTTTTCTTGTATAGCTCTTGCATTTTTTACCTTGCAATGCATGAGTAATCCGACAAAAGTGTGAGATCTGTTTCCATGACTTCACTGAGGAGTTAGAGTGTCATGCTCAGGTTGCTGCAATCGAGTTCCATCCTGGTATGTTCAGGGGTTCGAGCAGGGCACTTTGAGGTAGCGGGGAAGTGGGCTGACAGTTTTTGATGGTGTGGATATACGCAGTCTCCCACATTCTGAAGTTCTGTTGTCCTAACACGTGGTCCTATTATTTTAGTAGGAACAGTATAAGAACACTGCCTGTTGCCTTGCCTAGCTGAACTTTACCTTCTCAGAACCTTTTTCTAGAATATTCTTCTGAGTCCGACGGTAAGTGCTGACTCAGCCAACTCCATTTTTGTATCCAAACTATGCAGTCAGTCATATTTTTTTTACTTTGACCCGGTCAAGTACAACTAAATGTCTGTGGTTGGTGACTTGATCTTTTAGGTGCTATTTTTTACCTCAAACTCCAAAATTCAAACCTACAGCTACACTGCTTGGAATTTAGTTGTTTTGATGTCTAATAATTTAATAACATTTTATGTAAGACCGCGCCAAGCGCCAGACCTCCTGGCCAACACGCCTCACGCGTCACCAAACACATTTACACTGCCAACGAACGCCACGCCCTTAATCCAGGACGCTCCTCCATCTGCTTCCAGTCCACACCAACGCGCACCAAAGGACCCTTCTCCTGCCAAGCCTGCAATTTCACCTGCAATCTAACCTCCAAACTCCAAATCAAAACAGACAACCGCCTAAGATGCATCCTACTTAACACCCGCTCCGTCCGCAAACATGCAATTGAACTCTGGGACCTCCTGACCACATACTCGCCTGACGTCGCATTCCTCACCGAAACCTGGATAAATTTGGCCTCAGAACCAGACGTAGCCATAGCCATACCAGAAAACTACAAGATCACCATCAGAGACCGAATCAACAAACCAGGAGGAGGAATCGCCATAGTCCATAAAAACACCATAAGAGTCTCCACCAACTCCCACGACACCATCAACTCCGCGGAGCACCTCCACTTCAAAATCCACATCATCGCCAACAACACACTCAGAGGATCACTGGTCTACAGACCCCCTGGACCTAGACCGCAGTTCTGTGACGACATCGCCGACGCCATCAGCTCCCAAGCCCTCGCCTCAACAGACAACATCCTCCTTGGTGACCTAAGCTTCCACCTAGAAAATAACAACGATATCAACACCACCAACCTAATCGACAACTTCGGCCTCAAGCAACTCGTCACTACACCCACCCACTCCGCAGGCCACACACTCGATCCCATCTTCTCAGCCAGCAACCACGTCTCTTTCAGCCACACCAACGAACTCAGTTGGACAGACCACCGCTGCATCCATTTCTCCTACCAAAAACCAGTCACTCACCACCACCACACACAACCCCCCCGACGCAATTGGAGCAAAATATCAAAGGATCCACTCTCACCCGGGCCCCACCCCCTAGGACCCCAGACCCCAACATAGCCACCACCAACCTGCATCGCTGGATAGAAGATTGCGCCAACACCCTTGCACCGCTCAAAAACCCCCCAAACACATCCCACAGAATTAAGGCCAGCTGGTTCACCCCAGAACTACAGGAATCCAAATGGCTTTGTCACAGAATGGAAAAAACCTGGCACCTTGACCCTACCAACTTCAACCACATTGCTTTCAAGGATGCCCTATGCAAACATCACCAACTGATCCGCACCACCAAAAGGTCCACTTCAAAAACCGCATCGACGCCAACGCTCACAACAGTAAAGAGCTCTTCGGCATTGTCAATGAGCTCTCCAACCCCAGGACCTGGTCCAACGAACCCCCGCCATCACAGGAGTTCTGCAACTCACTGGCAACCCACTTCCATCGAAAGATAGAAGAAATCCACAATAGCTTCAAACCCCAGACCCACCAGCTGACTACAAACACCCAAGAACCCAACAATCCAAGCAACACCCACCTCCTCAACACCTGGACCCCCGTCAACATAGAGGACACCGCCACCACCATGGCCTCCATCCACTCTGGATCACCATCAGACCCCTGCCCACACCATATCTCCAATAAGGCAAACATCATCATCGCCCCCCACCTCTGCAAAACCATCAACAGTTCCTTAGAGTCAGCCACCTTCCCAGAAAGATGGAAGCACTCAGAAATCAACGCCCTGCTGAAGAAACCAAAGGCAGACCCAGACGACCCCAAGAACTACTGGCCGATCTCTCTCCTCCCCTTCCAAGCCAAGGTCATCGAAAAAATTGTAAACAGCCAACTATCCCGGTTCCTTGAAGACAGCAAGGTACTCAACACCTCCCAATCTGGATTCCGCAGAAACCACAGCACTGAGACTGCATTCATTGCTTCCACAGACGACATTAGGATCATGCTCGACGAAGGAGAAACAGCAGCACTCATCCTCCTGGACCTCTCCGCAGCTTTCGACACAGTATGTCATCACACTCTCCGCACACGCCTCCACAACGCTGGAATCCGCGACAAGGCACTCAACTGGATCCCGTCATTTCTCTCAGGCAGAACCCAGAGAGTCCCCCTCCCACCGTTCCTGTCAGAAGCCTCCAGAATCATCTGTGGTGTTCTCCAAGGATCTTCGCTCAGCCCCACGCTCTTCAACGTTTACATGACCCCCCTCATCAACATCGCACGAACCCACCACATCAACATAGTTTCCTACGCAGACGACACTCAGCTCATCCTCTCCCTCACGAAAGACCCTACAACTGCAAAGAACAACCTCCACAACGGACTTCACGCCATCGCCAGCTGGATGGAATCAAGCCACCTCAAGTTAAACACAGACAAAACAGAAATCCTCATCTTGGGCACCAACCCCTCAACTTGGAATGACTCCTGGTGGCCCACCTCCCTAGGAACCGCGCACTCACCCACCACCCACGCACGCAACCTAGGCTTCATCTTGGACTCCACACTCAGCATGACTCAGCAGGTCAATGCCATCTCCTCTTCCTGCTACAACACTCTCCGCATGCTCCGCAAAATCTTCAAGTGGATTCCCGTCAAAACCAGGAAAACTGTCACCCACGCCCTGGTCAGCAGCCGATTGGACTACTGAAACGCCCTAAATGCCGGAATAACAACCAAACTCCTAACAAAACTGCAAAGAATCCAGAACGCATCCGCCCGCCTCATTCTGGACATCCCATGCCGTGACCACATTTCCCCCTACCTCAGAGACCTTCACTGGCTACCAGTATCAAAGAGGATCACCTTCAAACTCCTCATCCACGCACACAAGGCCCGCCACAACACAGGCCCAGCCTACCTCAATGACAGACTCACCTTCCACACCCCCACCCGCAATCTTCGCTCCGCCAGCCTCGCCCTCGCCTCCATCCCCCGCATCCGCCGCACCACTGCCGGAGGAAGATCCTTCTCTCACCTAGCTGCCAAGACCTGGAACTCCCTACCGCTCCACCTTCCCCAGACCCAAGACCTCTTGACATTCAGGAATCGCCTCAAGACATGGCTCTATGACCAGTAGCTCCCCCCAGCGTCTGAGGATTGATTGATTGATAAATGTTTTCCAACTTGGTGTGGAATTTTTCATGTGTTGTGTTTTCATGTTTTTCCTCATTGTGTGTTACATTAATGTCGTACACATTTTCTCGAAGTTAAGGCTGACTGCTTTTTTGCCAAGCTACACAGGACTAAACAAAGGTTAATTAGTGATGTTTGTGGTTCACCCTGATGGTATAGTGCCTGTTGCTTGAATAGGGGTCAACCCCCTTCAACCAAGAACCCAATTACTCAAAGACACAGAAGCAACAAAAATCTAATGAGTAGAACCAGAGATATTAATTTTTAAATGTTTAAATGAAAACAGCACCAAGAAGATCAAAGCACCAATCGTGGTTATCTGGTTGCGCTGGACTGTGTCAAAGTTCAGGCTGACCGCAATGGAGCGTGGGTCAAATACAGGGACCATGTTCATCCTGGTGGAATATTTACCTTCTAACTGAGTCCAAGTTTCACAGGAAAACCACTCATCGATGAGGACATTGAAAGTTGAGCTGCTGGCTGGATTTGGAGAGGGACTTGTCGATGGCGGGTTCCTGAAGTCATAAGCTTCTCTTAGAACTTTGGTTTGCAGTGCAGTTGGCATTGACATTAAAATCCTATTGACAAGCGGCATTTTGCACTGGCTGGAAACATGAGGCTATTGTTGTCAATGGTGGGGTGCAGTTCCTGCATTAGTCTCAGTGAAGTCTGTCCATATTTGTGAGGAGACTGGCAACAGATCCTATTGATGCAAAGAGCCCAGAATTTCAGATATTTCACCTGGGGTACAGTTCTTGCAGTTATGATTTTAGAAGTGTTCACTCTGACACCAGCCAAGGGTCCAGGACCTCAGGGTCAGAACTCACCCCAACAGAGGCCAGCATCAGAGCTCTTGAAGGTCCAGTTAGTGCTGGTCAGCTGGGCAGATGCAAGAGAGGTCCTTGGAAGCTTGTTGTGCCCCTGTAGCTCAAGGAGAATGGGGGCATACCTGACCCTTTGAGTCCCTTACGGGGTCATAGGTTCAAGGCAAGCAGGTCCAGCCTTCCTTCTGGCTTCAGATAGCAGGAGGGCAGTCTTCCTGACTCTCCACAGGTACAGGGTTATTCTCATGAAAGGTTTTGAGGGTGCCACCTTTATTCTCAATGCCCAGTCTGTGTGTGGAGGTGACTCCTTTCCCCAACCCTATACTGGTTTGGGTCAGTTCTTTCCTTTTCCTTTGGTTTGGCAATCTATCTAGTGGGAGAAAGGGTAGGCCAGCCCAGTTGTAAGTTGCATTTGCCAGGGACAGGGCAGGTATCTTTGGAAGTCAGGAGGGGGTGGGCACATCCTTTGGGTTAACCTTTAAAGTTCAGGAAGGTCTGAGTGCATCTCTCCAGACCATCTTGCACAGAAGGGGAATTCCTATCCCCACACCCAAGCCCATTATATCCCCTGTCTGGAAGGAATATACATCACACCACAGGAAAACCATTAACTGTCATGTGACCCTAGATACTGGCAGAAAGGCACATTTGGTTTAAGCAGAAAAATTAAAACTTTCTAAAAGTGGCATTTTCAGAATAGTAATTTAAAATCCAACAGTACCATTAAAGGTGATTTTAAATTACAATTCAAATAAGTGGACAAAGTGTTTCGTAATGGATGGTATATTACTTCACAAATGTAAAGGATATCCTGTCTGCCATTTTACAAGTTCCATAGGATATAATGGAACTTGTAATAAGATGGGCAGGGTTATCCGTCACGTTTGAGATGGAGTATCCCTTCCACCAAGATCGCAATCAGCCACTTAGTGCCTCATTACAAGTGTGGCCACCACACTCCGGGGGGTCTGACTTCCAATTACAACCCTGGGGGGCAGACCTGCCTGGGCACCGCTGTCCCCACCGGGAATATGTTTCCAGACAGCATGAAGGTGGTCAGAGCTGTACTCAGCCATGGTGGGCCTGAACCCAGCACCACCTGGCTGATTACAACTCCCTCACCGCCAGCCTTTCCATGGCAGTTTCACTGACATGGAAAGGCTGATGGTGAGGGAGTGCTATGGGCCAGAGTGGGGGCCCTACACTGTACTAATTTGCAGACAGTGAGCATTCTGAAGGTTCTGGTTGTCCCCTTCTGTGCTATGAGATAGCACTCGGTTCCCTTAAAGGACTTGGGGGGTGATTCTAACCCTGATGGGCGGCGGAGGCCGCCCGCCAGAGTTCCCCCCTCCAGAACACCGCTCCGCGGTCCTAAGACCGCTGCGGTGATTCTGGGTTTTCCACTGGGCTGGCGGGCGACCGCCAAAAGGCCGCCCGCCAGCCCAGTGGAAAACACCCTCCCCACGAGGACGCCGGCTCCGAATGGATCCGGCGGAGTGGGAAGGTGCGACGGGTGCAGTTGCACCCGTCGCGAATTTCAGTGTCTGCTGAGCAGACACTGAAATTCTTTGTGGGACCCTCTTACGGGCCCCCAGGGGCCCCACGACACCCCATACCGCCATCCTGTTCCTGGCGGGAGAACCGCAGGGAACAGGATGGCGGTATGGGGTGTCAGAATCCCCATGGCGGCGCAGCAAGGTGCGCCGCCATGGAGGATTCATTTGGGCAGCGGAAAACCGGCGGGAGACCGCCGGTTTTCCACTTCTGACCGCGGCAAAACCGCCGCGGTCAGAATGCCCTGCGGGGCACCGCCAGCCTGTTGGCGGTGCTCCCGCCAACCCTGGCCCCGGTGGTCCATGACCGCCGGGGTCAGACCATCAGGAACACTCTATTGCAATAGTAGAGTTCGACCGCCAAAGCTTAAATAAGACCCCTAGTCTTTGGGAAAGATAGCATTACCACAGTGAAAAATGACCTAGAAACCTTTGGGCCTAGCTTGGGGGTGACTCAGAATTTTTAAGAAGGAAGATTTAGGCCTGGAAAAGGTGTATTTTGACAGGTTGAAATGGCAGATTAAAACTGCACTACAGGCTGCAGTGGTAGGCCTGAAACATGTTTTGCAGTGATGCTTCAGTGGGTGGCACAATGTGTGTTGTATCCTACTTGTAACATTTAAGATACAGGCCTTAGCTATATGAAGCTCCATTTACTCTGGACTTACATACATTACGTAAATTAAATGTGCCAATTGTGTGTATTCCTATTTTACCATGTCTGGAAACGAAGGGCACAAGCACTTCATCACTGGTTAGCAGGGGTAAAGTGCACAGAGTCCTAATGACAATGAAAATTGGATCCTTAGAAATAAGGAAATCAATACAAAAAATCGGCATGCAACCATGCAAGATATGGTAATTTCCAGCAAATACTGTGTTTTCAAGGCAGTAAACTTAAATTTGAAGAGTATATAAGCAACCAAAGGGAGCAAGCTAAGATGTTTTAGGTGTGAAAAATCTGACTGAGCAGTATCTGAGCCTTTAAAGGAAACAAGATATGAGAGAACAAAATTGGTGAATCAGTCTTTTTTTGTACTAATATGTCCTTTGAATGGAGGGTTGCTCTGAATGGGGAAAAGTAACGAGGAAACAACTGGGAAGTCTAGCTAACTGGAAAATATAATTATAAATTATTATGATAAACAGACCTTGAAATCAGATGCGTAGGTAATAGAGCACCCACAATTAACATTTAGTATGAAATATTCTAAACTGAGCTCAATTTTCCACAATATCCCACCCCAGATTTGACTGAACCAATTTCCTAGTGTCGCAAATCCATTTCTCACTTTCTCCCAAACTCCTGGTTCTTTCAACTCTTTCAAATCCTTGCTTGCATTAGTAAAATTAGTAAGCAATTCTTTTACTTCTTTTTCATTTGTACGAATATAGGAACAGCAGTGCTTCTCATCAATCATTTTGCAGACTCCTCCGTCTTTCGCCAATATTATGTCTAAAGCAAGCCTATTTTGAAGCGTCATAGCTCTATCCGCAGCTAATCAGTGTTTAGTAATAGTATAGGTCCTGCAAAGTTAGTTAACATATTGTCTACTATAGTTGACAATTTTCGGATCTTGGTTCCATTTAATATAACTCCTACTGAAGGAATTACTGCTCCAAAAATATCCCCTAATATTGCAGAGGCTGTTTCTCTTTTCTGTCTCATTCTGTGTAACTCTGTTATTTTAGGTATCTTTTTCAAATCATTTATTTGATAGACCTTAGGGAATACTATTCCCAGATAACATGTCCCATACCATCCCGTAGGGAGTCGATAATAAGCATTGAGTCCTCAAATATAATAAATCAGAGGAATCACAGGATCAGCACCATTCAACATGAACGTCCACTTACTCTGAAACAAAAACACATGCCTACATTCACTCATTCCTACAAATAAAGTGTTGGTGCGTGATTTTGGCCTATATATACACGAAGCTTCCCTACACGTAATGCATCTAAAGCTAACTTCCCTTGTGTTTTAATAGCAGTGTACGCATAATCATTTTTGTAAGTCCTCTTCTCTAACCCTTTTTCTAATTTTTCTTTTAATGCTTTCCTCCTGTCATCAGTATGCCCAATAATGCTCATTTCCATAGGAGATAAATAAGCAAGTTAAATTGTTACGATGCGCATAAACTGTGCCAAATGTTAGTGTAGGCTCATAAAATCCTCTAACTAGTACCATATCATGATCTTTAGCTATCTTACTCAAGTATCTAATTATAGGAACAAAAGAAAATACTAAATCGCAATTTGAATAAAAGTATTGAATGTACTCCTGGTTATAGAAGCATGTTAGTAACAGACTACAAGTTATACCGTAGGTCAGGGGTAGACTACGATAAGTAATCCCTTCTTCTACAGATGAAGGTATTTGTGTACACACAAGACAATCCTTTGCGTTCCATTGTTTCCACATACTCACTCAATAAACGATAAAAGACATTAGAAGATAACTCTCCCTTTGCGTTAGTATAATCATGCAAATATTGCTCATCTAATTTAAACCTTTCTATAGCTGTTAGTGTAGTAGTTTCATGCAAAGATGTATCTCTCATTTCTTTCATCTCATTAACTGACATACCCACAATCATTATCCCAAACCTACACTCAAATATCTACAATACCTAATATGTCTCGGGTTATTATCTAAATTAGCCATGATCTGTAAAGAATCAGAAAGCAGAGTTTTTAACTCCTAATTAATATGCAGCACAAAATTAAAATCAAAAATCAAAAGGAAAAAAAATATACTTCTTTCTTCACACTTTTAACTTCACACAACAGGACCCCTCTTCCTTTGTCACAATCGGTTAGCAGCTGGTCATTTTCAAGATTTAATTGTCACATCAGGCTATTAATGTCTTTTTCCCGGTAAATCAGTAACCTCAATCTTTTTCTTTATTCATCCATACAGTCTGTGGTTTCTTTCTTTCAAGTTGCATCAAAGTACTGATTGAGAACTTCTCTGTCAAAACAGAAGGACATAAACTCATTCTGCCAATCGCTTGTTGTGGCGTATGCCCACTCTGGTCCTGCGTATTTCCGACATGCCACTCTCTTTCTTTTCAATCTCCTTTCCCCAGTTAGTTCTCCATCACTCAGTTCATCATTCCTTGTGGTGTCTTGTTCTTCCTCTATTGTTTTGTTTATCACCAAGTCCTTCTTCTCACCTATTTGGGATTCAGGACAGTTTTCTCCTTTTCTTACACCCTCTGTCAAAAAACTCTTCAAGATAGGACTTTTGTCTTTCACCTTGTCTGATGTGCCTTCTCTTGATGAACCTTCAATGGGCTCAGGGGGAGTCAGAGCACCTTTGCTTTGACCTGCCTCAACTCTTTCCCCCTCAGGCTCTGGTACTTAGTCTCCTTGCTCTTCAGTCCCCCTCGTTTGCGTTAGCACTTCTCCTGTGCATGGATCTCTTAACGTCTGTTCTGCATTGTATGTACATTCTGCTTCATGATTTTCCACACCCTCGTCTCTTACTGGGGTGATTGATCCTTCTTCCGTCAGTTCTGTGTCCACCTTCGGCTCAACTTGTTCTGGTTCTTCTTCAGGCAAAATGACTTGCTTCACTGCTGCTGGCGTTCTCAGCAACACTTCTTCATGATCCTGGGGACTCACCACCTTTTTCATGTGGCTTGCATGTATCCAATTGGGCAATCCTGCACATCTGACAGCTGTAGTAGTTGTCAACATCACCTGATATGGACCTCTCCAACGTGGCCCTAGGCAGGTTTTCCACACATGCTTTTTGATTACGACCCAGTCTCTGGCTCTCAAGTTGTGATCTGGGTCATGGATAGGTGGCAGGGTAACAGCTTGTACCTGCTGAGAAAAAGATCGAACCACATCAGCTAGACCCTTGCAGTATTCAAAATATCTGAGGCACTCATGTGAATCAATACGTTAATGTCCGTGTCTATTATGGTAGGTCCAATCTTCTTCTTGTCATAAAAATGTCCCAAATACACAATAGCCAACAGCCAACAGCTTTGATCCAATCTTCTTATTGTTTATTTAGAGATGTACCAAACAGCAATAGCCAAGAGTCAACAGCCAACACGTGTTTTGTTGTGCGAAAAATTGTCGCAATGACTTCCTCAGGGCTGTAAATAATACAATTTTCCATGTTTATTTGTTTAGAAGCAAATCAGATCCATCATTTAACAAGTTGATTACAATTTTAACCCATCACCCACATCAAGAAATTAAATGACAAAGTGTCAATTGGGTGGACTCAAACCTTAGCATTTTAAAAGTATCACAATTTTAATAGAGACTGTTTCTCAGAAAAGACATAGATATCTTCTCATTGTGTTTATATGGTACATGTGATGTGACTTCCATATTAATGAACTCTGACTGGAAAAAAAGCCTAGCGGGCAATCCGCCACCATGCACTTGTGAAGTAAGTGAAGAAATTGTAAAGAAAAAATTGGTAGAAAATCTAGATATATTGTAGACCCCAAGTATCACCAGAAAAAACTGAGAAATTGTGTCTATGTTAGGCCCAAGTTCAAAATTTCAAAATACATACCTTTAGAGACAACTTCCTAGTCATAGTACTCCAAGCAAATACTCCATTAGTTTAGCTGCCATATATTATTAAGCAACGGGTTTATGACATTATGGGGGTCATTACAATATTGGCGGTAAAAGCCGCTTACCGCCATGCAGAAGACCGCCAATACACCGCTGCGGCCACGGAATTCTGCCACAGCCATTATGACCCACAGCTTGGAATCCGCCAAAATCTAGACACCCACACAAGTCTGCCACATCAAAGGTCAGTGATAAACTGACAATAACAAAACCTCCACCCTCACGCCAACAGGAATATGCCCACACTATCACGACCCACGAATCCATGCGGCGGTCTTTCAACTGCGGTATTCCATTGGCGGTACACACCGCTGCACTCAAAATACAGACACATATACAAAACACTACCACACTGGACAATTCGAAATACACACACCTGATACACACACCACTCCCACACACCCAATAAATTATAAAACATACACCCACATCACCCACAAACCCCTACGACAACCATTGTGACAGAAGGCCAGAGAGAGACACCACCAGAAAGAACAATAGCATCCACAGGCACTCAACACCATCACTGACACAACATCCACGCACCTCACAACACACACCACCCCACACATCACCCACACCACCCCATGGCACCGCAAAGACACCCCAGGTTTTCTGAGGAGGAGCTCAGGGTCATGGTGGAGGAAATCATCCGGGTAGAGCCACAGCTATTCGGATCACAGGTGTAGCACACCACCATAGCTAGGATGATGGAGCTATGGCACAGAATCATCGACAGGGTCAACGCAGTTGGACAGCATCCAAGAACTAGGGATGACATCAGGAAGAGGTGGAACGACCTACGGGGGAAGGTGCGTTCCGTGGTTTCAAGATACTAGATTGCGGTTCAGAGGACTGGCGGCGGACCCCCATCTCCTCCCCCAGAACTCACAACATGGGGGAGCAGGTCTTGGCTATACTGCATCATGAGGGCCTTGCAGGAGTAGCTGGAGGAATGGACTCTGGTAAGTCAAACCTTTAACTATTTCATCCAACACCCTACCTGCATGCTGTCACATACCCCAACCCTCGCCCTCACCCCCATCACTCCAACTCCTCACACATGTCCCACTATCACCAACCACACATCCCAAACCCGATCCCTGCATGTAACAACAAAGCATGGACACCCATCATCAAAGCATGGCCACTGCACATATCCATACACCCCCCTAAACCATTATCACACAAGGTCCCACACGAGAATGCAAGCACTGAGGTATAGGGTCACCCACCCATTGCACACCATGGCACACACAGATGCAATAATCATGCCTTTACACCCCTGCAGGACCCCTACCCAACTTCACCGTACAGGAGGGTCCAGACATGTCCACTCCACTCACAGAAGAGCCCCACAGTGATGTGAACAGCTCAGTCCAACTGGATCTAGATGGCCAACCCGGCCCATCTGGGACCTCAGGACAGTCGGTTCCCCTAACACTGGCACAGGCCACTACAGAGCTTCCCCCCTCTGGAAACACCAGCACAGCACCCCCCCCAGCGGGCCCATACCTCTGTCCCCAGGACACGTCAAGCAGCAGTGTGTCCACCACTAAAGGGAACCCAGGCTAAACCACCACCCCAACAACACCAGGGACCTGGGGGCAGTGGAAGTGGGCACACGGTTCAGGGGGCAGAGGCACAGGGAAACAGGGGAACTGGAAGGGCTGCTGTGCGACAGGGGGAGGACAGGCCCAGGGAACCCACTCTCCACGAGGCCCTCTCCAACATCATGGGAGCCTACCACCACTCCCAGGAGACGATGGCAACGGTACTGGCCAAGTTTCAGGAGACCCAGCGACTGTAGGAGGAACAGTATTTGGGGTTCAGGGAGGAACTCAAAATCATCAATTCCACCCTGGGCACCATTGTAGGGGTGCTGAAGGAACTTGTGAACACCAGGAGGGACACTGTGGGACAACAAGGGACCCCTGACACTAGCTTGGACGATGAACTGCCCACCCCCTCCGCCGGCACTAGTGGACAGGCGGCACTGCCACAGGACTACGACACCAGCACCCCACCCCCTGCAGATGGAGAACCACCCCGCAAGTGGTCCCTGAGATCCAGGACAAAGACAGAGAACAATGCCAAGACCCCCGCAAGAAATTAGACCACCCTGATTGTCATCCTTCTGTCCCACTTTGTCACACTGTCCATACTTAAACTGCCCGAGCTCCACTTCCTATGCCCCTTTGGACAATGCACCTGTGAGACTAATAGACTGGACTCTGCCATGGACATTCCTCCACCATCACCCCTGACAGTTTTACAACCACCTCCGCTATTTAGCACTTAAATAAACACCCTTAAATCACAAAACAATCTGGAGTCAGTCTGTGCCTTCGAAAATATGTATTAGCAATAACTGTGGCAAAATGCCATATCCAATGTAATGTCAACATATCTATGTCACACAGCTCTACTCATGCAGAAACAAAGCAGAGGTCACACAGTGGGACCCACATCTGTGAATTCGAAAGGGAAAGTGACAACTGAGTGTCCATACACTGGGTGAAAATGACAGACAGATGAGAGGTAGAAGAATTAAATCAGATGTAGCAGGCATTGTAGCGTTCCTCTGTTCTTGTCCTGGGATTCCTCACTGGGGTCAGTAGCCATGACAGGTTGGGGTAACCAGAGTCACCTGCAAATGGCGAGGGACAACTGCTAGACACACACTAACTCTTACGGACATCCCCAGACACCTAGTCGCACGTCTTGCCAATTTGCAAGCCACCATACAAATGTCAAGAAATGGTAGCGCGCAATGAATAACAAGATCGAATCAGCATGAGACGAATTGCGCGTCTTGCCAATTCGCAAGCCACCATGTAAATGTCAAGAAATGGTAGCACGCAAAGTAATCTGTTAATCATTAAAGAATTAGGCCAAGAATATTTCTTAAGTTCTCGATAACGGCATCGGGAGGTCAGCCCAACCACGTCTTACCGCCCAGAACAAGGATCACCAATGAAGAATGAAGGGCAGAGGTCTTGAAGATGAAATAGGCCACCGGGAAAGGAGGTCAGGAAGTAGCTGCTGCTCTGCACCAGGACCTCTGAGTAGTGAGCACTTGGAGCTGGGCTGGCTCCCTTTTATAGAGTCTTGGCCTAGCCCACAATCACACCCATGCATGCTGCAGGGAAAGTCTCTGGAAGGCCCTGGAAAGAGACCACGCCCTAAAACACTCTGAAAGCCTGCAGCAATACATTGCAAATGAACAGTATTTGTAAACACATTAAAAGTAAATCTTCAGGATTAAACTCTGCAATTCAAAAGGTTAAATAACAACATATCAGCACAATGTATAAATTACGTTGTTTTGAGAGTGCTGGGTTTTTGCATTCTAGTCGCCAATAGAGCACGCACTGCCCTGGTGTTAACAAAAGGGCCCCTGCCTTCAGCACGGAGGAGTTGGGGAAACTAGTGGATGGGGTCCTTCCTCAGTACACGCTACTCTACGGTCCACCAGACAAACAGGCGAGTACACTGTGAGCATGCTGTATGGGCAATGCCTGTTTGGAGTGGTGTTGATGAAAGATAGGGGAGGGAGAATGAGGCGTGCATGATACGACAGTGAGTGCATGTGCGTCATGGCAAGGGTAGGGATGCGGGCCGATGACTGTGACGGTGCAGATGGTTATATCTTCTCCTTTTCCCCTGTACTATTCCTGTAGGTCAGCGCCCACCAGAAAAAGGATATTTGGCGTGCCATCACCAAGGAAGTCTGGACCCTTGGGGTCCACCACAGACGGAGCACCCACTGCGAAAAATATAGTAGGACATTCGCCGCTGGAGCAAGAAGAAAGCGGAGGCCCAGCTGGGGATGGCCTCCCAACATGGGAGGGGTGCCTGTTGCACCATGACCCCCTGATATTCCGGATCCTGGCGGTGGGGTATCCGGAGTTGGATGGGCGCATGAGGGCATCACAGCAGCCACAAGGGAGTAAGTACACTCTCATTCTGCTGATTCAGCGTGCATTGTAAGTGTCTAGGTGGGGGAGGTGGGCTGTGGGTTTCCCTAGGCCAGAGCAAGTTTAGTAGGCAAGGTCCCTTCTTAAGGCAGGTCCTGTGGCACCCCACCCCACCTGTGTTCAGTGCCAACTACACCTAGTCAGACTCCTGTGACTTCCATGTGTGCAGCAATCGGGCATAGGCCTTGTAACCCATGTCCCTGTGATAAATTAAGGAACTCTAAGTGCACGGCGTAGTGCAGGGGGCTTCTGTGTCTGGAGTGTCCGCCAACGGTAGTGGTGTTGCATGCACTGAACATGTGTTTCTTCTGTTCCCCTCCTTTTTGTGGTCTCCCTGTTCTTGTGTGCAATAGCATCATCAAGCAGAGGAGCAGTGCCACCGGAGCAGGAGGGAGCTGCATACCACTTGGCCCTGAAGGGTGAAACAACGGAGTCTGAAGCCACTAGTGGGACGGAAGGCGAGGGGAGCTCCATGGCGGGGACAGGAGGTGACAGCAGTGACAGCGACTCCTCCTCTGATGGGAGCTCCCTTGTGGTGGCAGGCCCCTCTGTGCCCCCCGCATCTACAGGTACAGCCGCCACCCCCCCTACCAGCACCACCCTCCCAGCAGCCCCTCAGCATGTGCCCTGTGGCCGCTCACCCAGGAGGGTGGGCATCTCCTTCGCCCCAGGCACCTCAGCCCCTGCCCCAGTCAGCCTTGCTGCCCTCAGTGAGGAGGCCACTGACCCTCTCAGGTCCCTCACTGTTGGGCAGTCTACCATTTGGAATGCCATCCAGGGTGTAGAGAGGCAGTTGCAGCAGACCAATACATACCTGGAGGGCATTCATTCTGGTCAGGCAGCCCAACAGCGAGCTTTTCAGACTCTGGCCTCAGCACTAATGGCATCCACTGTCCCTGTCTCTGGCCTCCACACTCCAACTTCCTCCACCCAGACCCAAAGCCCTGTACCTCAGCCTATCCCAAGCACATCATCAGACCAGCATGCACACACCTCAACACACAAGGGAAGCTCAGGCAAACATAAGCACCACACATCACACAGGCACTCATGCAAGCATCATACACATGCAGACATACCAACAGCTACTGCCTCCACTGTGTCCCCCTCCTCCTCATCTCCCTCCTCCCTCCCAGTCTCGTCTACACTCACACCTGCATGCACTGCATCATCAGCCACTACCTCCATCACCAGCACACCCACCACCAAACCTCGCTCACGTGCACTCACCACCCCCACTACCATTCACACATCTCCTGTGTCCTCTCCTAGTGTGTTGTGAGCCCACCTCCCAAGGTACACAAACGCAGCCACACACCCACCCAACAGCCATCCACCTCACGACAGCCTCCAGCCCATGCACCTTCACCCAAAGTCACCAAACGTACACTTCCTACAACCACTACCTCTTCCTCCACTTCCAAACCCCCTCCATCTACCCGTCCCAGTGTGTCCAAAAAACTTTTCCTGTCCTAACTTGACATCTTCCCCTCACCTCCCCACCCCTTCAGTCTCCTAGGGCCCGCCTTTCCAGGTCCCAACCCAGCACCTCAGCCACAACATCTACGGGAACAGCGGTGCCAAAACCGGCTTCTGGAGTACACCAGGCAGCCAGTGTGCCAAGGAGCCAGACCACGGACAGTCCCCCACCTCAAAAGCACAAAATGTTGGCCAGTGCCTGACGGGAGAGAGGCAAAATATCCTCCAACAAAGCCTCTCCCAGGGGTACAGTTGGGAGTGTGAAGACAGCTGTGCCACCATCCAAGGTGGGGAAGGGGCACAGTAAAACAAGCAAGTCTGCAAAAACCTGAACGGCGGACAAGACCGCCACCAGCACTGCTGAACAGGACACCGCTGCAACAAGCACTGCTTAACAGGATACCTCTGCCACCAGCACCACTGAACAGGACACCGCCGCCACCAGCACCGCTGAACAGGACACCGCTGCCACCAGCACCACTGAACAGGACACCGCCGCAACAAGCACCGCAGGCCACTGAGCGTCACAGCTTCCGATGCTACTGAGGCCGCCGCGAGCAGGATGAAGCACTCTGGGCACAAAGCCCCCTCCAGAACCAGTGGAGATTTACATCCACTACCTCTGTCTTTGGCAGGATGAAGCACTCTGGGCACAAAGCCCCCTCCAGAACCAGTGGAGATTTACATCCACTACCTCTGTCCATGGCAGGATGAAGCACTCTGGGCACAAAGCCCCCTCCAGAACCAGTGGAGTATCACATCCACCACCTCATTCCTTGGCAGGATGAAGCACTCTGGGCCCAAAGCCCCCTCCAGAACCAGTGGAGATTTACATCCACTACCTCTGTCCTTGGCAGGATGAAGAACACTGGGCACAAGGCCCCCTCCAGAATCAGTGGAGATTGACATCCACTGGAGAGACTGTGGCTTTGCACTCCCCAGGATAATTCAGTGGGCAAACCACCCATTGGAGAGACTTGAGAGACTGTGGCTTTGCACTCCCCAGGATAAGGCAGTGGGCAAACCACCCACTGGAGAGACTTGGGAGACTGTGGCTTTGCACTCCCCAGGATACAGCAGTGGGCAACCCACCCACTGGAGAGACTTGAGAGACTGGGCTTGCACTCCCCAGAATAAAGCAGTGGGCAACCCACCCACTTGAGAGACTTGGGAGACTGTGGCTAGGTACTCCCCAGGATAAAGCAGTGGGCAAGCCACCCACTGGAGAGACTTGAGAGACTGTGGCTTTGCACTCCCCAGGATAAAGCAGTGGGCAAGCCACCCAATGGAGAATCTTGAGAGACTGTGGCTTTGCACTCCCCGGGATAAAGCAGTGGGCAAACCCCCCACTGGAGAGACTTGAGAGACTGTGGCTTTGCACACCCCAGGATAAAGCAGTTGGCAAACCATCCACTGGAGATTCTTGAGAGACTGTGGCTTTGCACTCCCCAGGATAAAGCAGTGGGCAACCCCCCCACTTGAAAGACTTGAGAGACTGTGGCGTTGCACTCCCCAGGATAAAGCAGTGGGCAAGCCACCCACCTGAGAGACTTGAGAGACTGTGGCTTTGCACTCCCCAGGATACAGCAGTGGGCATGGAGCCCCCTTGTGGATCTTGCGTCGTGCACTCATCCAGCTGAGGTGCCCCCCCTTCCCTTCCCCCTGAGGTGCCTGTTGTATTTCTATCAGCAGTGTTCTCGCCGTTTTGATGGGGTATTGAGTGTGGGCCTCGCCCATGCATTTTGGGCCCAGTGGTCCACGGACTATGATGGTGGAATACCTTGGACTTGTATTCTTGGTGTATATATTTGTTTCTAGTGTAAATATGTATATATTTTTGATTACTGTATTTGAATAGATTACAAACGATCGACTCATTTCCTTTTGTCCTTGCAATCTTCCAGGGGGGTTGTTAATGTAATGTATTAACATGTATTTGTGTGTGTGTTGTAGTGGGTGAGAGTGGGAGTGTTGCGTGTTGTGTGTTGCGTGTGTCACTCTTTTTTCCCTCCCCTGTGTCGTAGGTGCAGTTCTCACCGTGGTCTTCGCCGCCGTCTTTGTTGTTCCTGGTAGAGAAGCAGGAAGATAAAGGCTGGGAGTATCTGGAGCTCGGGTTCCATGGCGTCCTGATTCCTTGTGGGGTGTGTAGAGGTGAGCGATTTCCCTTCCAAGTCCTGTTTCCGCCATGTTTTTGTTCGCGGTGAATCCACCCCGGAAAAGGAGGCGGATTGTACTGTTGTAATACAGTGGGCGGAACCTTGTCTTCTGCCTGTCTGTTGGCGGTTACCGCCGCAGTGTTTGTTTGTACCGCCTTGGCGGTTGGAGTGTTAAAGTGGCTGTCCATGTTGGCAGTTTCCGCCACGGTCATGATTCCAATTTTTTTTACTGCCGGCCTGTTGGCGGTTTTATCGCCGCTTTAACACCGACCGCTAGGGTTGTAATAACCACCTATGCCTTTTTACTTATTCAAGGTAACCATGATGATTGTGTGGACACCAATGTATCGTTATGTTGCTATTGGGCAATGTAACTTTCCTAATTAACACCTTTAACATGACGTTCTAACATCGGGACCACTAGTCCGCTTTCCATTCCCTTGGGTTTTAGTATCTCAACGCGGGTTACATACTCCGTTAGTCCAGCTGCCATATATTATTAACTAACAGGCTTAGGGCACTATGTTTTATGTTTTTCTATTTATTTAGGACAAACAAGATAATTAAGATGGTTGTTTGGATGCTAGTGCATTGGTACGTTGCTATTAGACAAATGCAACATTTACAATGAATACTTCCAACATGGCGCTCCAACATTGGGACCGCTAGTCCTCTTTCCATTTCCTTAGGTTTCGTTTCTTAACGCGGGTCTCCGCGTCGGCTCAGATTAACCAGCCCTCGTGTACACGCTTTGGAGGAGTGAAAGGAAAACTCAGTTTCTAATATATATTTTCGTTATGTTTTGCCTCTACTTTACGGTGGGTGATATTTAGGATTTGTCACTTTAGACTCATACGAGTCGTGCCACAATATTAAACGTGATGGTTAAACTAATGTATTCTAAACCTCTGTAGATGATCGGAATTGGACTATATGCCACGATCCGACTAAGTTAATATGATTTGCTTGGAGTTCTATGACCAGGAAGTTGTCTCTAAAGGTATGCATTTTGAAATTTTGAACTTGGGCCTAACGGAGACGCAATTTCTCTGGTTTTTCTGGTGATACTTGGGTCTATGATATATTTAGTTTTTCTACTGATTTTTTCTTTACAATTTCTTCACTTACTTCACGAGTGCGTGGTGGCGGAATGCCCTCTAGGCTTTTTTTCCAGTCAGAGTTCATTAATATGGAAGTCACATCACATGTACCATATAAACACAATGAAAAGATATCTATGTCTTTTCTGAGAAACAGTCACTATTAAAATTGTGATACTTTTAAAATGCTAAGGTTTGAGTCCACCCATTTGACACTTTGTCATTTAACTTCTTGATGTGGGTGATAGGTTAAAATTGTAATCAACTTGTTAAATGATGGATCTGATTTGCTTCTAAACACATAAAAATTTAAAATTTTATTATTTGCAGCCCTGAGGAAATCATTGCGACAATTTTTCGCACAACGAAACACGTGTTGGCTGTTGACTCTTGGCTATTGCTGTTTGGTACATCTCTAAATAAACAATAAGAAGATTGGATCAAAGCTGTTGGCCGTTGGCTATTGTGTATTTGGGACATTTGTATGACAAGAAGAAGACTGGACCTACCATTATAGACATGGACATTAACATATTGATTCACATGAGTGCCTCAGATACTTTTAACATTGTTATGTTTCTCTCGTAGAGAAGTGTGGAGGAATTGGGAGGATCCTCCTTCAGGGAGCACCGTGTTATTGAAATTTAGCGCATTAAGGATGTATGGTGGATATGTTGTGAGCGCCAGCCCTATATAAATAAATCCCCCACTCTCAATTAATATATATCTCTCTTATAGATGGGCAGCTCCAGATACCGACATAATTGCGTATTAGAATTTCTTCTAGATATTGTGGATCGTGACAAATTAGCAGCAGATCTATTCAATAGCTTGGAAACTGATGGCAATATTAATATTGTAAACATGGGTGGGACTCACAAACCAAAACAGAGTTTGAGGGTGAAATTTATTAGATTGGAGAAACTTAAGAAACAAGGTGTTTCAAGGTGGTGGGATGGAGCCACCTTAAAACAGTATATGAAATTAAATAGGATACCGAGGGGATTGAGATCCCAGATTTCCCTACCTTTGATGATCTAGATGAAGACCTTCTAGATTGTTGGGAGAAGGAGTTGACTTCTAGCTCTTTGAAATTGATTAACATTCTTATTGAAAATGCAGACAGGAAGGTCTCAAAGTTACATTTGGAAATTTCTAATTTGGAGGCTGAGATTAAGGGACTCAATTTAGAGGAAGCAACCACCAAGAACTATGCAACCCTCAATGAGATCACCGACAGACACCAAAATGAGATTACTCACAGGAAGGCACGTAAACTTAAATGTGATGAGATGGATTACAAGAATGGCAGAATCCTTACCTTTTCCCAGAAATATGATCACCTAGTTAGGAAGGGTGACAGTCCACAAATACAGATTTCAGGTTCACAATCCTCATTGACTATTCCATCAATTAGTAGTGGCAAGTCAGACATCAGTGACAATGCTGCACAACATCAGGAGATAGGTAAACATAGGACCCCATCTTTTTTTAAGGGAAGTCCAAAGAATCAGACAGGGACAATGGGAGATGAGTCGAAGGAAAGAAGACCTTGTAAAACAAGGAGGAGCAAGAGAGGAAGGAATTGCAGAACAAAGAAAGGGAATGAGAACCTGATCCTGGACCATGGGGAAACAATAAATACTATTGAAGGGACCATTTCTATTAAGAATTTGTCAAATAAGCTACTATCAGAGAATGATCTATCTCTATTAAACAAGGGCCTAGGGCTTTGTCCAAGTGATTTTGGTGACTTTCATAAAATAAAGATTGATTTTTTCAAATTTATCAGACGTTTGAAACTTTTTTTTTTTTTAAATCTTTTTATTAAACTTAAAATAAAACAGGGTCTGGAAATAGCAGTACACTACATACATTTTGGTGAAAAGTCACCTATCTTCCAACGTTTGTACATTACATTACACAGCATAGTTATATTTCAGTGTACTGGCTTTCAATAAACATTCTATAACTAGTAACATTTGACATGATGATTAATATTCTTAGGTATATACTTTGGCGTCCATTATGATAGTGGGAGCGTGAAGCTGTACAGGCCCCGAGGGCTACATTCCTGTGTGTGCACAGGAATATATATAGGGGGATAGTTGTGTCATGGGTCGGACGATGGGTAAATGTGGTGTGGGCTAGGCCTAGTGATGCAATAGTTTGGATCTATTCTTGGCAGATTCAGTTAATGTGTATAGATCTAGGGATAGCGTATTTTAAGATTATTGAAGTGTATAACTTATGGTGGGTATTTGTCATCCCTAGATTCAATTCTAACTACAAAGAGATCCCAATTTTCAATCCCAGCTTGTGTCTGACCTCTATGCTGTGATTGCCTCAGAGTTTGAGATTCCGCCAATGTGTAATCATGCAAGTCACGTAGCCAGAGGGAATGGGGAGGGGCATTTGGGGCCTTCCAGTGTGTAGCTATCAGGCGTTTGTATGTCACGAATGCTAAATCTACAAACTTGTGGACATGTTTATCTTTTTTTGTGCGGTATCGTATATTAAGCAGACAGGATTCTGGAGTCTGGGTAAGCGGTTGGCCTCTTAGGTCAATAGTTGTAGTGACGATTTGGTTCCAGCCAGTGTTGATCGTGTGGCATTCCCAGACGATATGGTTGAAGGTTGCTGCAGGGGCAGCGCATCTTGGACATATGGAGTTAGCTCCTGGGTATATTTTATGAATATGAGCTGGAGAAAGATAAGCCTGATGCACATAATTAAATTGCGTGTATCTTAGTCTAAAGTTGCAAGATACGGACTTGATCGAGGTGAGGGCTGTGTCCCAGGATTTTTGTGCTATTGGTGTAGGAAGAGCGGAATCCCAGCGAAGTTTGACCTGGGTTAGAGCTTTACAGCTTCTTGATAGGAGGATGTCGTATAATTTAGTAACAGTGTGTTTTGCCTCTCCCATAGAAAGTATTGCAGAAAGTAGGAGGGATTTGGTTGGTTCATTTTAACCACAGCCCCATATGTTGCGTAGGAGATTATTGATGGCATTGAATGTCAGAAAGGCTCGTGGCTGCATTACCCCCGCAGCCGTCAGATCTGCGAACTTGATTGCTCTGGATTCATTATATAGGTCTCCTGTGTTCAGGGTATTAACCGTTCGTACGTCATGATGAGAGGATAAGGCGTGGAAGCCCGGTAGCTGTGATACTGGGATTAAGGGAGAATAGGGGAGGGGTGGCATTTTGCCTTATACATATCTCTTCCAGCAATGTCTGGCCGAGCTAAGCAGGGGACTATTATGTCGTAGGTGAGGGAGACCTGTTAATAACCATGCCAATATCTGTGTAGGGGTTATGTAATCCATTATTGCTGTAACCTCTGTGTTAGACGGCTCGTTGAGCCATTTGGTGACCCATTGTGGGTATTGCGTGGTGTTTAGGGCTACTCTGCGTCTGTCTCTGCCCCAGAGTAAGTCAGTTAGTAGGGAATGTACTTTGTGGAAAAACGAGCGTGGTAAGGCCAACGGGAGTGCCGAGAAATAATATAAGAATCTCTGTAATATTAGCATCTTGACTATTGCTATCCGGCCCATGGGCGATAAGGGCAAGGAACTCCAAAATGCCAAGGAGCCTCAGGTGGAACGGAGTAGCCTATCTAGGTTACCTTCTCTTAGGTCTGCCATAGAATGATACACTTGGACACCCAAGTACTTGAAGGTTTGGTACGACCATAGTAATTGGTGCATGGGGGGTGGTGTTTCAGACGTTTGAAACTTAAGAAACACTTCATTACTCATGCTGACAACAGGGTAAGAAATGTCTTACATGACATCAGTAGAGATTATAGTCCAGTAACAATTCAGGATATTCATGACATGGTCACATTGCTGCCCTTTACCGATTATGAACAAGATCCAATTACTGTCCACAGATAATTGCTGATCTAGATATTCCTTCTGACACTTTGACTAGTTGTCTTAAAACAAAATCCAGATGGACACCTAATTTATCTAGTGGGAATAGTATAGTCACTTTTCAGAAATTAGTTTGGAAGGACCTAGACAGTTTAGAACGAAAAAATTAAAAACGCCATAGATGCCACCACAGGAATCTTAATAACCAAGCATACTCAGCCTTAAAATCCTTTAAAAAACTTAATGACATCACTATTAAGGACACTGATAAGGGTGGCAACATTGTGATTATGAATACTCATAACTATGAACAAGAGTTTAACTCTCAACTGGCAGATCAAGTGTGCTTTGAAAGGATCATATCGGATCCGATACCTACATTGACAAATAACATTAATAGTTTCTTCAGATAATGTTTTGAAAAGCACCTATTGGATGAGGATAAATACTTGTATCTTCCGGTTTTCAGACCTAGACATCTGTGTCTGTAAACCTTACCAAAGATACATAAAAACCTACAATTTCCACCAGGCAGACCTATAGTCTCATGCATAGGTGGCTCCACAGAGAGGCTTTAGGAGTTTGTGGACATTTTCCTGCAACCATTTGTTCTCAATCTCCCATCATTCATTAAAGACACGAAGCACATTTTTAGTATTTTGGCCGAGATTACCTGGGAACCAGGGATGATTTTGGTCACCTTGGATGTGACCTCACTTTATGCTAGTATTGAACATGATTTAGGAATCTTGGTGCTTAAACATTTTTTGAATAACAGATCAGCTGGTCTGTATGAACACACTCTGATGTTGTTGAAAATGACTGAGTTAATATTGTGTAATAATGTTTTCCTATTCAAAACTGATTGGTACCGACAGAAACAGGGGTTTGCAATGGGATCCAGGTTTTCCCCGTTGTTTGCAAACTTGTTTATGGGCTATTTTGGAACAAAAAATAATTTGGAGCATGGAGGGAAAACCTTCAAATTCCAATATTCTCTATTGGGGCAGATATATTGTTGATTGTCTAATGATTTGGACAGGTAACATACTAGAATTGAATAGTTTTTGTGAATATTTGAATTCTAACAACCTAAATATTCAATTTACGTGGCAATATAGTACCTCTAATATTCCATTTTTGGATGTGGAACTGTTTATCAACAACGGAAGAATTGAAAGTCTTTTATATAGGAAAAGTACAGCATGCAACTCCATTCTACATGCCACTAGTGCACATCCACGACATCAGATAGAATCCATCGCGTATCGAGAAATTATGCGTGCTAGACAAAACTGCAGCAATAATATTGACTTTTTTAAATGTATTGATGATATGGAAAAATGGTTTAGACAACGTGGCTATTAGCCACATATTCTGAAACAAGCCCGTAACAGGATTATGAAAATACTTTGAGCCACAAACCTAAACAGAGCACTGATGAAATTCGTTGAATTGTGAACTACACACAGACTTCTGCCCTGTTACGCAGGTGTATGAAAAAACACTGGCATGTACTATTAGCAGAAGTAAATTTGAAGGGTTCTATTTCTGGAACTCCTTTATTCACGTATCGAAGAGGCAGAAACCTAAAGAGCATCCTATGTCCTAGCTATCCCTGTAGAATATCCAATGAAAATTGGCTCACCACTCATAACAAAGGTTTTTACAAATGTGGGCATTGTGGTATGTGCAAATGGGCAAGGTCTGGTATGTCCACCTTTAGCAATTCCACTCATGAGGAATTTCATATTCTCTCTAACAATACTTGCAATAGCAATTTTGTCATTTGTATAATTACTTGTAAGTGTGGACTTATTTATGTGGGTAGTACAATCAGACCGCTAAAGATCAGAATAAGTGAACATTATAGGGCCATGAGACAGGATGATGTCCGCTACCCTATTGTAGTACACATGAGACAATGTCCCAAACAAGGTCTGGTGAAGAGTTTTGATTTTTTGGGATTTGAACATGTACATAAGGATCCTCGTAGTGGAAATAGAGAATTGTCCCTTAGAAAGCGGGAATCAAAGTGGATTTTGAAATTAAGAGCAGTGGAAGAGGGTTTGAACACAGATCGTGAAATTGAATATTTCTTGGGGGAATCATTCTGTTAGTTTGGTATAAATAACTGTTATCTATGTAATATTTGACATCTTGTACTTGTTAAGTTATGATAACACTTTTTTAGTGCTTTTGGACAATCTCAATCAAATCAACTAGCCGTATATACTCACTTGGGTACCCCATCTCATCGGTGTGACTCTGAAGACTACTTATGACATTGGGCTGTTCACACAAATTTTGGGTTAATTGACCCAAGGACCAGTGAATCCCAAAAAATGTTGGAATTTTATAACAGTTTATCAATCTTTAATATAATGATTCTTATTTGATACGTACGTTATACCAATGATAGTGTTTCATGTTTGACAATGATGATGATGGTTTACAAATAAGGTAGAATATACTCTGACAACACAGGACACCACCCATAATTACACTAAGATGATGACGGATTATACTCTCGGTATTTACAGAATTTGCTCACATGCCGCTAGTTAATGGTTCCATACCACTATAGAGCCTCCAAATGTAAGGCTATTTGCTAGTGGATCTGACTAACTAATTTGTTTGGGTACGTCACCTCAGATTTGGTTCTAACGTTATATTCTCTCATTAATGTGATTATTATGATGCTTTGGCTCCAGGGATAGTTGGTGATTACATACTCCATTAGTTTAGTTGCCATATATTACTAAGCAACAGGTTTATGACATTATGGGGGTCATTACAACATTGCCGGTAAAAGTCGCTTACCGCCGTGCAGAAGACCGCCAACACACCGCCGCGGAATTCCGCCACAGCTAGTATGACCCACAGCTCTGAATCCGCCAAATTGAGACACCGACACAAGTCCGCCACACCAAAGGTCAATGATAAACTGGCGATAACAAAACCTACACCGTCACGCCAACAGGAATAAGCCCACGCTATCACGACCCACGAATCCACACAGCAATCCTTCAACCGCGGTATTCCATTGGTGGTACACACCGCCGCACTCAAAATACACACACATTTACAAAACACTACCACATTGGACAATTCCAAATACACACTCCTGATACACATACACAACTCACTCCCACACACCCAATCCAATATAAAACAGACACCCACATCACCCACAAACCACTACGACCAAAAATTTGATGAAGGCCAGAGAGACAGCACAGCAAAGACAACACCAGCATACAGAGGCACTCGACATCATCACTCACACAACATCCACACACCACACACAACACACCTCTAAATATCACCCCACACATCACAACACACACCACCCCACATATCACCCACACCACCCCATGGCACCGCAAAGACACCCCAGGTTTTCTGAGGAGTAGCTCAGGGTCATGGTGGAGGAAATCATCCAGGAAAAGCCATAGCTATTCAGATAACAGGTGCAGCACACCACCATAGCTAGGAAGATGGAGCTATGGTGCAGAATCGAGGACAGGGTCAACGCAGTGGGACAGCACCCAAGAACTAGGGATGACATCAGGAAGAGGTGGAACGGCCTACGGGGGAAGGTGCGTTCCGTGGTCTCAAGACACCAGATTGCAGTTCAGAGGACTGGCGGCTGACCCCCACCTCCTCCACCAGAACTAACAACATGGGAGGAGCAGGTCTTGGCTATACTACATCCTGAGGGCCTCGCAGGAGTAGTTTGAGGAATGGACTCTGGTAAGTCAAACCTTTAACTACAATATCCCCTACCCTACCTGCATGCTAACACATACCCCCACCCTCGCCCTCACCCCCATCACTCCAACTCCTCACACATGTCCCATTATCACAAACCACACATCCCAAACCCAAGCCCTGCATGCAACACCAAAGCATGGACACCCATCACCAAAACATGTCCACTGCACATACCCATACACCCCCCTAAACCATTATCACACAAAGTCCCACATAAGAATACAAGCACTGGGGTATAGGGTCACCCACCCATTGCACACCATGGCACACACAGATGCACTAATCATGCCTTTACACCCCTGCAGGGCCCCTACCCAACGTCACCGGACAAGAGGGTCCAGACATGTCCACTCCACCCACAGAAGAGGCCCACAGTGATGACAGCAGCTCTGTCCAACTGGATCTAGAGGACCAGCCCGGCCCATCTGGGACCTCGGGACAGTCGGTTCCCCTCACACTGGCACAGGCCCCTATAGAGCATCCCCCCTCTGGAAACACCAGCACAGCACCCACCCAGCGGCCCCATACCTCTTTCCCCTGGACACGTCAAGCAGCAGTGTGTCCACCACTGCACGGAACCCAGGCTAACCCACCAACCCAACAACACCAGGGACCTGGGGGCAGTGGCAGTGGGCACATGGTTCCGGGGACAGAGGCCCAGAAACACAGGGGAACTGGGAGGGCTGCTGTGCGACAGGGGGAGGACTGGGACCAGGGAACCCACTCTCCACAAGGCCCTCTCCAATATCATGGGAGCTTACCACCATTCCCAGGAGACGATGGCAACGGTACTGGCCAAATTTCAGGAGATCTACCGGCTGCAGGTGGAACAGTATTTGGGGTTCAGGGAGGAACTCAAATCTATCAATTCCACCCTGGGCACCATTGTAGGGGTGCTGAAGGAACTCGTCAACACCAGGGGGGACACTGTGGCACAACAAGGGGCCCCTGACACTAGCCTGGATGATGAACTGCCCACCACCTCCACCGGAGCTAGTGGACATGAGGCACCGCCACAGGACCATGACACCAACACCCCACCCCCTGCAGATGGAGAACCACCCCGCAAGCGGTCCCTGAGATCCAGGAAAAAGACAGAGAACAATGCCAAGACCCCCGCCAAGAAATGAGACCACCCTGATTGTCATCCTTCTGTCCCACTTTGTCTCCCTGTCCATACTTAAACTGCCCTAGCTCCACTTCCAATGCCCCTTTGGACAATACACCTGTGAGACTAATAGACTGGACTCTGCCATGGACATTCCTCCACCATCACCCCTGACCATTTTACAACCCCCTCTACTATTTTTCACTTAAATAAACACCCTTAAATCACAAAACAGTCTGGAGTCAGTCTGTGCTTTCGAAAATGTGTATTTGCAATAACTGTGGAAAAATGCTATATCCAATGTAATGTCAACATACCTATGTCACACAGCTCTAGTCCATGAGGAAACAAAGCAGATGTCACACAGTAGGACCCACATCTGTGAAATTGAAAGAGAAAGTAACAACTCAGGGTCCATACACTGGGTGAAAGTGACAGACAGATGAGAGGTAGAAGAATTAAATCAGATGTAGCAGGCAGTGTTGTATTCTTACCTGTATCTCACTGGAAGTATTGCTGGATCACCATGTTCCTGTTGTCTATGTCCTCTTCTTCTGCTTCCTCGTCTTCACTGTCCATAGGCTCCGCAGCTGCCACAACACCTCCATCTGGACCATCCTCCTGAAGAAAAGGCACCTGTTGTCGCAATGCCAAGTTGTGAAGCATACAGCAGGCCACGATGATCTGGCACACCTTCTTTGGTGAGTAGAATAGGGAACTACCTGTCATATGGAGGCACCGGAACCTGGCCTACAGGAGGCCGAAGGTCCTCTCTATAATCCTCCTAGTTCGCCCATGTGCCTCATTGTAGCGTTCTTCTGCCCTTGACCTGGGATTCCTCACAGGGTTCAGTAGCCATGACAGGTTGGGGTAGCCAGAGTCACCTGCAAATGGTGAGGGACAACTGTTAGACACACACTAACTCTTAGGGACATACCCAGACACCTAGTCACACTGTATTGGGTCCATGTCCTCACCTAATAGCCACACACGGTGCCTCTGGAGTTGGCCCATCACATAAGGGATGCTGCTATTCCGCAGAATCTAAGCGTCATGCACTGAGCCAGGAAACTTGGCATTCACATGCGAGATGCACTGGTCAGCCAAACACACCATGTGCACATTCATAGAATGGTAACTCTTCCGGTTTCTGTACACCTGTTCCCTCCTGCGGGGGGACCAAGGCCACATGTGTTCGATCAATGGCACCTATGATGTTGGGGATATGTCCCAGGGCATAGAAGTCACCTTTCACTGTGGGCAAATCCTCCACCTGAGGAAACACGATGTATCTGCGCGTGTGTTTCAGCAGGGCAGACAATACTCTGGACAACACATTGGAGAACATAGGCTGGGACATCCCTGATGCAATGGCCACTGTTTGAAAAGACCCACTTGCCAGGAAATGGAGTACTGACAGGACCTGCACTAGAGGGGGGATTCCTGCGGGATGGCGGATAACTGAGTTACACAGCACACAGTTTCAGTATTGTGGTACGATCAGGTCTGTATGTGACAATTATATGCCGCTCCTCCATTGTCGACAGGTCCACCAGCGGTCTGTACACCGGAGGATGCCGCCATCTCATCACCTGCCCCAGCGGACGTGCTCTATGGAGGAGAACAGCGAGCAGAGAGTCAACCAACACTGAGGTATGTTAACACAGCTTTATAGCAAAATGTGTGAAAATCGATATATGGCTGTATTAGTGGTTAAGCAAGTCTGTGGGGTTAAATTGGAACATCGCGTATGGCAAGTGCCGTTGAATAATGGACTGTACGGTTTGGGACATTGATATTTGACCACTGAACAGACTGGAATTTTACGTATGATGACTGTCGCCAGTATTAACTGAACTGAATTTGGACAACGTCATTAAAGTACAAGAAATTTGGAGCCATACTTGAAGTTTACCTTGCATTTCAATTTTGCGTGTGCACATTTTACTATTCCAGAGATATATGAGAGGTTGTTTTACGATTTTGGACATTTACAGTGACTTCGGCAAATATCTTTGTGTTATTTGTTAAAATTGTGTAGATATAACGAGTGCCTCTTTTTGTTTATAGTGTTGAAGCAAGGTCTAGATATGAGTGACGCAGTGAAAATTAATGCCATGTGGCCCCCTGAAAATGGCGGCTGCCTCACCTGTAATGTGGGACAATGGGATATGAGGTAACTGCGCTGGTGTTGTACACCGTCGCAGTAGGCGGTCAAAGAACGCAGTGCAATCCTGCATTGGTTAACATTGGACCCTATGGGTCCCAGGAGCCAATGACAATGTACGCCATTTTCTCTCTGTTCAATCACTTGATACCCGATCTTCGACAGGAGAGGACCTACACTGCAAGTGCTGCTGTGACATCAGTCTGGAAGAGACAATGGCTCGTGTGTCTGGGGAAAGGGCCCCTGCCTTCAGCACGCAGGAGTTGGGGAAACTAGTGGATGGGGTCCTCCCCCAGTAAACGCTACTCTACGGTCCTCCAGACAAACAGGTAAGTACACTGTAAGCATGCCGAATGGGCAATGCCTGTGTGGAGTGGTGTTGATGAAAGATAAGGGGGGGGAATGAGGCGTGCATGATACGGCGGTGAGTGCATGTGCGTCATGGCAAGGGTAGGGATGCGGGCCAATGACTGTGATGGTGCGGACGGTTATATATTATCCTTTTCCCCTGTACTATTCCTGTAGGTCAGCGCCCACCAGAAGAAGGATATTTGGCGTGCCATCGCCAAGGAAGTCCAGGCCCTGGGGGTCCACCACAGATGGACCACCCACTGCCGGAAAAGATGGGAGGACCTTCACCGCTGGAGCGAGAAGACGGCGGAGGCCCAGCTGTGGATGGCCTCCCAATGTGGGAGGGGTGCCCATTGCACCATGACCCCCCTGATGTTCCAGATCCTGGTGGTGCCTTATCCGGAGTTGGATGGGCGCTTGAGGGCATCACAGCAGCCACAAGGGGGTGAGTACACTCTCATTCTGCTGACTCAGCCTGCAGTGGAGGTGTCTGGGTGGGGGAGGTGGGCTGTGGGTTCCCCTAGGCCAGGGCAAGTTTAGTAGGCAAGGTCCCTTCTTAAGGCAGGCTCTGTGGCACCCCACCCCACCTGTGTTCAGAGCCAACTACACCTAGTCAGGCTCCTGTGACTTCCATGTGTGCAGCAATCGGGCATAGGCCTTGTAACCCATGTCCCTGTGATTAATTAGGGAACTCAAAGTGCATGGCGTAGTGCAGGGGGCTTCTGTGTCTGTAATGTCCACCAACGGTAGCGGTATTGGATGCACTCAACATGTCTTTCTTCTGTCTTCCTCCCCCTTTTTGTGGCCTCCCTCTTCTTGTGTGCATTAGTATCATAAGGCGGAGGAGCAGTGCCACCGGAGCAGGAGGGAGCTGCATCCCACATGGCCCTGTAGGGCGACACAACGGAGTCAGAAGCCACCAGTGGACGATGGGTGAGGGGAGCTCCACGGCGGGGACAGGAGCTGAGACCAGTGACACGGACTCCTCCTCTGATGGGAGCTCCCTTGCGGTGACGGGCCCCTCTGTGCCCGCCACATCTACAGGTACAGCCGCCACCCCCCTACCAGCCCTCCCATCAGCCCCTCAGCGTGTGCCCCGTGGCTGCTCACCCAGTAGGGTGGGCATCTCCTTCACCCCAGGCACCTCAGGCCCTGTCCCAGTCAGCCCTGCTGCCCTCAGTGAGGAGGCCATTGACCTCCTCAGGTCCCTCACTGTTGGGCAGTCTACCAGTTTGAATGCCATCCAGGGTGTAGAGAGGCTGTTGCAACAGATCAATGCATACCTGGAGGGCATTCATTCTGGTCAGGCAGCCCAACAGCAAGCTTTTCAGACTCTGGCCTCAGCACTGATGGCAGCCATTGTCCCTGTCTCTGGCCTCCCCACTCCAACTTCCTCCACCCAGACCCAAACCCCTGTTCCTTAGCCTATCCCAAGCACACCATCAGACTAGCATGCACACACGTCAACACACAAGGGAAGCCCAGGCAAACATAAGCACCACACATCCCACAGGCACTCACGCAAGCATCATACACATGCAGACATACCAACATCCACTGCCTCCACTGTGTCCCACTCCTCCTCACCTCCCTCCTCTTTCCCAGTCTCATCTTCACTCACACCTGCATGCACTACATCTTCAGCCACTACCTCCATCATCAGCACACCCACCACCACACCCCGCTCACGTGCAGTCACTACCCCCACTACCATTCACACATCCCCTGTGTCCTCTCCCAGTGTGTCTGTGAGCCCACCTCCCAAAGTACACAAAAGCAGCCACAGACCCACCCAACAGCCATCCACCTCACAACAGCCTCCAGCCCATGCACCTTCACCCAAAGTCAGCAAACGTACACCTCCTACAACCACTAACTCTTCCTCCACTCCCAAACCCCCTCCATCTACCCATCCCAGTGTGTCCAAAAATAATTTTCCTGTCCAACCTTGACCTCTTCCCCTCACCTGCCGACCTCTTCAGTCCCCTAGGGCCCGCCTTTCAAGGTCCCAACCCAGCACCTGAGCCACGACATCTGCGGGAACAGTGGTGCCAGTAGTAACCGGCTTCTGGAGTGCGCCAAACAGCAGGGCAGCCAGTGTGCCAAGGAGCCAGACCATTGACAGACCCCCACCTCAAAAGCACAAAAGTTGGCCAGTATCCCGGCGGGAGAGAGGCAAAACATCTACCACCAAAGCCTCTCCCAGGGGTCAGTTGGGAGTGGGAAGACAGCTGCGCCACGATCCAAGATGGGGAAGGGGCACAGAAAAACAGGCAAGTCGGCGAAAACCTGCACGTCGGACAAGACCGCCACCACCACCGCTGAATAGGACACCTCTGCCACAAGCACCACTGAACAGGACACCGCCGCCACAAGCACCGCTGCCAAGGAAACCGCTGCCAAGGACACCGCCCGCCACAAGCACCGCTGCCAAGGACACCGCCGCTACAAGCACTGCTGAACAGGACAGCGCCGCCATGAGCACCACTGAACAGGACACCGCCACCACCAGCACCGCAGGCCAATGAGCGGCAAAGCTTCCAACGCTACTAAGGCCCCCTCCAGAACCAGTGGAGAAAGACATCCACTACCTCAGTCCTTGGCAGGATGAAGCACTCTGGGCACAAGGCCCCTCCAGAACCAGTGGAGAAAGACATCCACTACCTCTGTCCTTGGCAGGATGAAGCACTCTGGGCACAAGGCCCCCTCCAGAACCAGTGGAGATTAACATCCACTACCTCTGTCCTTGGCAGGATGAAGCACTCTGGGCACAAAGCCCCCTCCAGAACCAGTGGAGAAAGACATCCACTACCTCAGCCCTTGGCAGGAAGAAGCACTTTGGGCACAAGGCCCCCTCCAGAACCAGTGGAGACTGTTATCCACTTGAGATACTGTGGCTTTGCACTCCCGAGGATACAGCAGTGGGCAACCCACCCACTGTAAAGACTTGTGAGACTGTGGCTTTGCACTCCCCAGGATACAGCAGTGGGCAACCCATCCACTGTAAAGACTTGTGAGCCTGTGGCTTTGCACTCCCCAGGATACAGCAGTGGGCAACCCACCCACTGGAAAGACTTGTGAGACTGTGGCTTTGCACTCCCCAGGATACAGCAGTGGGCATGGAGCCCCCTCATGGATCTGGCATTGTGCACTCATCTGGCTGAGGTGCCCCCCTTCCCTTCCCCCTGAGGTGCCTGTTTTATTTAGATCTGATGCCCAAGCAGTGTTCTCTCCGTTTTGATCGGGTATTGAGTGTGGGGCTCGCCCATGCATTTTGGGCCCAGTGGTCCACGGACTATGATGGTGGAATACCTTGGACTTGTATTCTTGTTGTACATATTTGTTTATAGTGTAAATATGTATATATATATTTTTTATTACTATAGTTGAATAGATTACAAACGTTCAACTCATTTCCTTTTGTCCTTGCATTCTTCCAGGGGGGGTTGGGGGTTGTAAATGTAATGTATCTACATGTACTTGTGTGTGTGTTGTAGTGGGTGAGGGTGGAGATGGGAGTGTTCCGTGTTGCATGTGTGTGTCACTCTTTTTTCCCTCCCCTGTGTCGTGGGTGCAGGACTTTCCGTGGTCTTAACCGTCGTCTTTGTTGTTCCTGGTAGAGGAGCAGAAAGATAAAGGCTGGGAGAATCCGGAGTTCGGGTTCCATGGCGTCCTAGTTCCTCGTGGGGTGTGTAGAGGTGAGTATTTTCCCTTCCAAGTCCTGTTTCCGCCGTGTTTTTGTTTGCGGTGAATCTGCCCTGGAAAAGGTGACAGATTGGCCTATTGTAATACAGTGGGCAGAACCTTGTCTTCCGCCTGTCGGTTGGTGGTTAACACTGTGGTGTTTGTTTGTACCACCGTGGCAGTCAGAGTGTTAAAGAGTGGCTGTCTATGTTGGCAGTTTCCGCCACGGTCGTGATTCAATTTTTTTACTGCCGGCCTGTTGGCGGTTTTACCACCTCTTTAACACCGACCGCCAGGGTTGTAATGACCACTTATGTGTTTTTACTTATTCAAGGTAGCCATGATGATTGTGTGGACACCAGTGTATTGTTATGTTGCTACGGGGCAATGTAACGTTCCCAATTAACACCTTTAACATGTCGCTCTAACATCGGAACCGTTAGTCCGCTTTCCATTCCCTTGGGTTTTAGTATCTCAACATGGGTTACATACTCCGTTGGTCCAGCTGCCATATATTATTAATTAATAGGCTCAGGGCACTATGATTTTTTTATTCTTTTATTTATTCAAGACATACAAGATAATTAAGATAATTGTTTGGATACTAGTGCAATTTTACGTTGCTATTAGGCAAATGCAACGTTTACAATGAATATTTCCAACATGACGCTCCAACATTGGGACCGCTAGTCCTCTTTCCATTTCCTTAGGTTTAGTTTCTTAAAGCGGGTCTCCACGTCGGCTCGAATTAACCAGCCCTAGCGTACACGCTTTGGAGGAGTGAAAGGAAAACTCTGTTTCTAATATGTATTTTCGTTACATTTTGCCTCTACTTTACGGTGGGTGATGTTTACGAGTAATGCCCCAATATTAAACGTGTTGGTTAAACTAATGTATTCTAAACCTCTGTAGATAATCGGAATTGGATTATATGCCGCGATCGGACTAAGTTCATATTATTTGCTTGGAGTACTATGACTAGGAAGTTGTCTCTAAAGGTATGCATTTTGAAATTTTGAACTTGGGCCTACCGGAGACCCAATTTCTCTGGTTTCTCTGGTGATACTTGGGGTCTACAATATATCTAGTTTTTCTACTGATTTTTTCTTTTTATTTGCTTCACTTACTTCACAAGTGCGTGGTGGCGGAATGCCCTCTAGGCTTTTTTTTCCAGTCAGAGTTCATTAATATACATGTACCATATAAACAAAATGAAAATATATCTATGTCTTTTCTGAGAAACAGTCACTATTAAAATTGTGATACTTTAAAAATGCTAAGGTGTGAGTCCACCCATTTGACACTTTGGCCCTCATTACAACCCTGTCGGATGGTGTTAAATCGGCGGTAAGACCGCCAACAGGCCGGCGGTAGAAAAATTGCAAATACAACCGTGATGGAAACCGCCAACAAAGACAGCCAATTTAATACTCCGACCGCCACGGCCGTACAAATAAACAGCTTGGTGGTCACCGCCAACAGACAGGCAGGAGACAATGTACCACCCACACTATTATGACAGGCCAATCCGCCACCTTTTCCGGGGTGGATTCACCACAGATAAAAACATGGCGTAAACAGGAATTCCTAAGGGAAAACGCTCACCTCTACACACCCCACGAGGAAGGAGGACACCATGGAACCGGAACTCCAAATTCTACCTGCAATAGTCTTCCTGCTCCTCTACCAGGAGCACGAACGCCAGTGGCGAAGACTACGGTGAGTACTGCACCTACGACACAGGGGATGGTGGAGGCAAAAAACAGGGACCCACACACACAACACCCCCACCCTCACCCACTACAACACACATACTAATAAATGTTGATACATTACAGTTACACATCTCTCCATTGGTTCTGGAGGGGGACTGGTGCCCAAAGTGCTTCATCCTGTGAAGGACAGAGGTAGTGGATGGCAGTCTCCACTGGTTCTGGAGGGGGACTGGTGCCCAGAGTGCTTCATCCTGTGAAGGACAGAGGTAGTGGATGGATCTCTTCACTGGTTCTGGAGGGGGACTGGTGCCCAGAGTGCTTCATCCTGTGAAGGACAGAGGTAGTGGATGACAGTCTCACTGGTTCTGGAGGGGGACTGGTACCCAGAGTGCTTCACCCGTGTGAAGGGCAGAGGTAGTGGATGGATCTCTCCACTGGTTCTGGAGGGGAACTGGTGCCCAGAGTGCATCACTCACCCCGTGACGGACCCAGTTGCGTCAGTGCCCCTGCCGCTCATGGGCTAGCGGTGCTTGAGTTGGCGGTGCCCTGTTTAGCGGTGCTTGATTTGGCGGTGCCCTGTTCAGTGGTGCTTGAGTTGGCGGTGCCCGGCCCAGCGGTGCTTGATTTGGCGGTGCCCTGTTCAGCGGTGCTTGATTTGGCGGTGCCCTGTTCAGAGGTGCTTGATTTGGCGGTGCCCTGTTCAGCGGTGCTTGAGTTGGCGGTGCCCGGCCCAGCAGTGCTTGATTTGGCTTTGTCCTGTTCAGCGGTGCTTGATTTGGCGGTGCCCTGTTCAGTGGTGCTTGATTTGGCGGTGCCCGGCCCAGCGGTGCCTGTGCTGGTGGTCCTTCATGGCCCAGCGGTGCTTGTGCTAGCGGTCCTTCATGGCGCACGGGGGCTTGTGTTGGCAGTCCATCATGGCCCAGCGGGACTTGTGCTGGCGGTCCTTCATGGCCCAGTGGGGCTTGTGCTGGCGGTGGCCTCCTGGGCAGCTGGGCTGGGGCTGGCGGTGGCCTCCTGGGCAACTGGGCTGGGGCTGGCAGTGGCCTCCTGGGCAGCTGGGCTGGGGCTGGCGGGCCCTCCTGGGCAGCTGGGCTGGGGCTGGCAGGGCCCTCCTGGGCAGCTGGGCTGGGGCTGGTGGGGCCCTCCTGGGCGGCTGGGCTGGGGCTGGCGGTGGCCTCCTGGGCGGCTGGGCTGGCGGTGGCCTCCTGGGCAGCTGGGCTGGGGCTGGCGGGGCCCTCCTGGGCAGCTGGGCTGGGGCTGGCGGGGCCCTCCTGTGCAGCTGGGCTGGCGGTGGCCTCCTGGGCAGCTGGGCTGGGGCTGGCAGGCCCTCCTGGGCAGCTGGGCTGGGGCTGGCGGGCCCTCCTGGGCAGCTGGGCTGGGGCTGGTGGGGCCCTCCTGGGCAGCTGGGCTGGGGCTGGCGGGGCCCTCCTGGGCAGCTGGGCTGGGGCTGGCGGGGCCCTCCTGGGCAGCTGGGCTGGCGGTGGCCTCCTGGGCAGCGGGGATGATGGCGATCTTCTCCACCGTGCAGCTCTTCCCAGACTTGCCGGGTTTCTTGTGGCCCTTCCCCACCTTGGGAGGTGTAACAGCTGACTCCACACTCCACCGGGACCCCTGGGAGTGACTTTGGTGGCTGGAGTCATCCCCCTCTCCCGCCGGGCACTGGCTAACTTCTGATGCTTCACAGGGGGGGACTGGCTGTGCTGTGCCTCCGTGCCACACTGGCTGTCCTGGTGGCCGGTGCACTCCACATACCTGTGACAATAGGCACCACTGGTCCCGTAGATCTTGTGGCTGAGGTGCTACTTCGGGACCTATGAGATGGACGGGGTGGGGGAGGTGTGGGAAAATCCTCTGACAATCAATGTTTTTCGGAGAAATACTAGTTTTCAGAAACTCAATCACCTTATAAAATTTTTCATTACCTCGGGTGATGGTGAACCTGTAATCTTATGCCTCTCGGGTTTACTTGTTGGCCAGTCTACTGCTCTTTTACATTCGACCCATAAGTCGGCTGGCACCACTATCTCAAACAAGGTATTCAAGTCTTCCCACAAACATTTGGAAAGATTCACAAACCTCTCTGTCTGTTGGTACCATACAACTGGCTTCACTCTCAATTTAGGATAGTCACAGGTAAAATACAATATATCACTCCGATGCCAAGGAACATGAACAAATTGCCCTCCTAGAATTTCCCTCTTGGTAGCATTTAAACTGCTTCTCCTTTCTCTACTCCCTCTGTTTCCCCTTCTGAGTCTGGTTTTTGTTTCTCTTTCCTTTTCGCCCATCTGCCTTTCCACATCTCTAGTGCTCCCCAAATCTGTGCACTCTGCAGTAAATCTCTTAAATGGGCTTTCATTCCTGCCAACCTCATGTGTTCAAAATCATTTGCCTCGAAATCTAATCTGTAGCTTTGCCTCAAATGTTTTGTTGTCTTAAGATCAATATCATACTTCTCTGCTACTTCCGCTAGTTTCTGGTGTAATTTCCCAACTTCCTTTGTAATTTTAAGACACAAATATCTTAGCTCTTTTTCAGTATATGATTCTAAACTATTCAATCCCATTGTTTCCTCAACTAGTTCATTTGCTTCAATATTTAGTCCTACTCGATTCAGTTGCTCTTCCCCTTTTGAGGCACCTTGTGAAGAATTTAAACCATCCAGCCAACTAGTTAACTGCTGTGCTGTTAACCCTTGTAATGAAATGTTACTCACATTAGTCGCTGGCAGCTGTTGCATCCCTGTCCCTGCAGCTTGTGGTGTCAAAAGTCTCATACTCTGATTTGCATCTGGTAGTGCCACAAGAGGTAAATCCCACAGGAGATGTAAGCTCCCTCGGACAAGTACTTGATGTTGATGTTGTCAGTGCTGTGTCTCTCACTCCCCTTCTCCCTAAGTTCTGTGATATCTCAATTTGTCCCCCTACCTCTAGTTTCTTTTGAGCATATAAGGGTACTGCTGGGCCAACAGTAATCGGTAGCGATATTGCATCTGGAGCCGCACTAGAACCTGCACTTTGTGTAAGTGGTACTTCCATTGCCTGATTCATAACTGGTGCGAGATCCACTGATGTCCCAGTTAACTGATTAGGCCTTGGCATATTCTGTATCAGTGCTGGCGGCAGTAACATTGGAGTCGAGTCACTCTATACTAACATTGGTTGTGGGTGCACCTGCTCCCTCGGCACCACAATATTTGAAACAGTCTTAAGAGTGGGTACATTCTGGTAAATTCCTTGTACAGAAGTTGTAGGCACCTGCACTTGAGCTTCCGCTCTTGTTCCTGTAACTGGTGTACTCTGCACTACCCCTGGTATCTGTGCTCCTTCTGTTTGTACAGCACCTGCGGCACCTTGGGATGTTCCAAGAGTGGCAGGAGAGGCTGTAGCAATATTCCCTGGACCCCCTGCATAAGTCATCATAGGTGGAGGTCTATCTCTCAGCAACTGCGTAATGTAGTCCTCAACATCAGAATCGTTATCATCTATGTAGGACTTTTTCTCTTTCTTTCTTTCATCGCTCTCCCTTTCCTTGTTATCATCTCCTTTGTCTGAATTGTCACCTTCTGTGATTGCAGGGAACATCTTAATCTTCTTCATTGTTGCCATTCTCCATCTTTTTTGCTCCCAATCCCACCTAGCTTCAGCTAGTGACTTCTCTATTATCTTTATCCTTCTATTAGTTTTCAGCTCATGCTGCTGTCTGGCCACTAGCTCCCAAACTGCTAAAGCTTCAAACTGTGCTGGTCTCGGTAACGGTCTCATGTCATACAATGATAATCGCAATTGGTCTAAAACCCTTAAATTGAATGTTCCATGCTCTGGAAATGCTAGGGTTCCTTGATTCTTAGTCAATGTGCTCCATTGCTTTAGCCAAAGACAAGAAGCTATGCCCTTTTCTGTCATTACAAGATGTGCTGGACTATCCTCCGGGGTTTGGTCCCCCTACTGAAGCCTTAATGTATGATTCGCCCTTCATTGCACTCCTAAATGCCTTGAAAAACTTCATTTTGCCTGTGTTATGTATTTCAATTCAATAAATGAAATGACTTTTACTCCCAAGATTCTTTTCACCCGTTCGCTCAACCAATTACCTCTCACGGACGGCTGCCAATCTGATTGCGGCTCTTCTTAGTAACCGACCTATCCCAGGGAGGCACACACTGACGTCACACTAACACACATCGGCTGACAAAGTCTTGTGCCTTTTCCTACCTCTGCTCAAGTTCATTCAACTAATGCAAATATATTGCAAGCGCCTTCATCGAATAATAATAACTAAAATAAATCCACTGGTTTACCACAGGAAAGGACACAATTGCTTCAGGGACCTTACAGATTTTCACTAAAAGGCGCACTCTGGGACCTTAGCTATTTTTCTTTCTCAATCCTCGACGTCCGCAAGTAAAATTCGACCCACAAACTTTACTCTCAACTGATCTTTGGGTCTGTCCTGGTGCACATAGGACTCGCCAAATTTCAGTTGAAGCTTCTTTTACTCAGCATACATTCATTCAGACTTGTTGACCATGCCCGATCAACCGACTAAACCAGACAGATTACAACATATACCCAAGTGTCTCCTACACTTGTCAATATACTCCAGAGTCTTAGACCACACAGGGTCCGTACATCACCAACAACCACATGGACAATTTTGAGCACAAAGCGCTACACACATGTGAAGTTCGATGACTTTCTCCTCGCACACCATTTAGGAGTACGCTCACTCCTACTAACTCTAAACTGGAGTACGGAAACTCCCTAGTCTTTACCTCGCATACATCACAATTCACCTGTTGTCTGCTTAAGCTTAGGCAAGCTCAATTCTACCACTCTCATACTATCTCAAATACACCGGGAACATACCCAACCTTACTCACGGGATCCCGCATCTGGGAAACTAATTTCTGGGTTTAAGGGGACATCATCCTTGCTACCATTGACATTTAAAAAAAACAAAATTCAACCTCATAAATCAAAACAACTATGCTTAAATTTAAACTACCACCATAACCTTTACTCGCTACTTAACTAGTTCCCTAAGGAAACTAACCATCAAGCTGCAACCAAAAACAGTTAGCGCGCCTTATCCTTAGTAGGTAAACTTACAAGGGGACGCGTATAGGTTGATGAATCTTTTGGATCGCATAGAGTATCCTAGTCAAGTATTGTGAGTACGAAACATCCACTCTAAAGATTTATAAATCAACACATAATACTGAAGACCAATCTAAAAGAAAATACCACCACTCATAAGAAGTTAGTTTGTTTTATCCCCTATTAGTTACAACTCTAATCTAAAACCTTTATTCCGCAAATCACCCATCTTTGTTAGCAACAAAAAGTTATTATCAGAATTTTTATTAACATGCATCCAACATTAATCAAGCATGGCAATTCATGAACATTGAATAATTCAGCAATACGAGTCAGTCAGACTTCGTGCAAGTCACCTTTAGTCGCCCTCATCAGCCTACCTATATCAAATTAGCATCGGCATGTGGGTCCTCATGCGAAAACAACTTAGTAAAAAATCAAGAATTTGAAAAATATTACTAAAAGATAAAAAAAATTTAACACAGCGCAGTTGGTACCTAGAAGAAAAAAGCACACGTTAGTCAGTTGAGTTATAGCTACCTATCCAAGATAGATCAGCAGCAAGTCAGTCTTCGTCTCCAAGTCATCAGTCATCAGTTAGGCTCAAGCTCACAAGGAACAAGCCCAAATTTCAGCACTTCGGACAGCGTCTTCTGGCGTCATCAACATTCGCCTCTCCGTTCTGATTTTTCCCCTCATGTCATGACTTTTTATTAGGGTCTCTCAGTCCGTCCCACAATTTGCTTATTGGTCAACCTTATCAAGGGTTATGACTCTAACCTATAGTTTTTGTTTACCACTTGTCTACGTTATTTTGAGAATCAAGCTCCATTAACATGATTGGTCCGTTAGTCCATGGGGCCATCATCCGGCTCTTCAGGTAACAAAACTGTTGCTCCCAGCTCTTAGTCTGTAGCTCCATTGTTCAAGTCCTAGGAAAATACATTTAGCCTACCCCATACATAATTGTATCAATTTGTTCTGATCGTCTCCTGTCCGCTGGTGAGTTTGCAGATTTCTCTAGCAGAGCTCCTCATTGAACTCTGTATAGTTCAAGGTCCTTTTCTCCAGTTCCAGTCTGCGGCAGCGCATCGTGTCTCCATGTTTAAGCAGGCAAGGCCCAGCGCTGACTAAGCCTCAGGCTAAACTAAGAACATATGGGATTACAAACGTAGATTATATCGTTAATTATGATATATTAATACAAAATTTATACACATTTCACATTATTTAGTACTGTTAACACAGATGGTGACCACTCCCTGTGGGCACAATTTGCACATTACACGTTTTTTTTTTTTTTTTTACTGTTAATCAAATGTCAAATTCTCTCATTAGTAAATATACGCAACTCATTAGCAAATTTTCATATTAGCATATCTGCTGCAACAATGATAAACATACCTTGAAATCAGATGCGTAGGTAATAGAGCACCCACAATTAATATTTAGTATGAAATAGTCTAAACTGAGCTTAAACATGGCCATTTGCACAGTTTCACATACATATGATGATTATTTATTGAGGTAATTACTACAGAGCAAGCAAGAGGCATTTGGGTCTCTCCAGTATTCTTTTTGACCATATAGATGAAACTTAGCAGGGATATTTTCTTCACTGGGGATGAAGCTGGTCAAGGGAAGCACTCCACATGGGTTAGGCCAAAAAAACTTGCAAGTCATCAAACATGATAAGGTACAAGCTTCTGACTTCATTACTTGTCAGTGGCTTTGGGTTCAGAACCTCAAGGGGCTGTTTTACTGTGTGGCTGTGGATAGTGTTCAACAACTAAGAACTTTCTTATGTAAGGATTAAATTCAAAAATATCTCAACCCATGCAAAGGTTGGCAACATTCTTACAGTGAACAAATTTAGGCCCTCATTACAACCTTGGCGGTCGGTGATAAGGCGCGGGTGATACTGCCAACAAGCCGGCGGTAAAAACAATGGAATTATGACCACAGCGAAAACCGCCAGCACAGACAGCCACTTTAACACACTGACCTGCGGTGGTAACCGCCAACAGCTAGGTGGAAGACAATGTACCACCCACCCTATTACAACGAGCCAATCCACCAGCTATTCCGGGCCAGTACCAACGCCATCAAAAGCACGGAAGAAACAGTACACAGAAGGGAAACGACTCACCTCTGGACACTCAAGGAAGAACCACAACGCCATGGAGCCCTAACTACAGGTGTTAGCCATGCTGGTTTACCTCCTCCTACACCAGGAATACCAATGGCGGTGAAGAAGACCACAGTGAGTACCGCACCTAGCACACAAGGGAGGTAAAAGAGAGTGACACACACGCAACACCCCACCCCCACCCCCTACACCATACACACAAACAGATGCAACAACATTACATATCCACCCTGTACCCGTCAGGAATAACGCAAGGACAAAAGGAAGTGAGTAAAGTCAGTATAATAATATAAAGTTCTAGAAACACGTCCTCAAAGCACAAAACAGAATCTACAATATATACAAATGGAGGGACACTGCCCAGTCCATAATGTCTATGGGCCACAGGGCTATATCACGTAGGCGAAGGCCCCACTTGACTCCTGCCTCAATACGGAGAGAACACTGCTGGTGCATCAGGTCGAAAATACACAGGCTCCTCAGGAGGAAGGGGAACAGGGGGCACCTCAACCGGAAGATGGTACAAAGCCACTGCTCCTGGAGGAGGCCACATGCCCATCACTCTGTCCTGGGGAGTGCAAAGCCACAGTCTCTCTAGTGGGTGGTCTGCCCACTGCCTGGTACTGGGGAGTGCATAGCCACAGTCTTTCTAGTGGGGGGCCTGCCCACTGCGTGGTCCTGGGAAGTGCAAAGCCACAGTCTCTCTAGTTCGTGGTCTGCCCATTGCTTGCTCCTAGAGAGTGCAAAGCCACAGTCTCTCTAGTGGGTGGTCTGCCCACTGCTTTCTCCTGGGGAGTGCTAAGCCACAGTCTCTCTAGTGGGTGGTCTGCCCACTGCTTGCTCCTGGGAAGCACAAAGCCACACTCTCTCTAGTGGGTTGTCCGCCCACTGCCTGGTCCTGGGGAGTGCAAAGCCACAGTCTCTCAAGTGGGTGGTCCGCCCACTGCTTGCTCCTTTGGAGTGCAAAGCCACAGTCTCTCTAGTGGGTGGCCTGCCCACTGCCTGGTCCTAGGGAGTGTAAGGCTACAGTCTCTCAAGTAGATGCCTTCTCCACTGGTTCTGGAGGGGGCTTTGTGCCCTATGATACAGATCTTGGGGAGTGCAAGGTCACAGTCTCTCACCTGGGTGTCACACCTACAGTTTTTGCAGGGGCCAGGACTCACTACAGCCCATGGAGGCATGACTTCACACTGCCCGCTGGCAGTGATGGCTGCTCAGTGGTGGCAGTGGTGGTGCTGGCAGCGGTGGAGGGAGGCTCCATCCCTTCCCTGCAGCTTTTGGTAGCTGGTGGTGCCTCCTTGCTTTTGCCATCAGGTGGTGCCTCCTTGCTTTTGCTAGCTGGTGGTATCTTCTCGGAGCCTCTCACAACTGCAGTGGCAGCCGAAACAACAGTGGCCGTGGACTGAGTGGCTGACGTATTAGCCTGGGTCCTGACCACCCTGCCCCAAAGTGAAGGATGGGGGAGGGGCAAGTAATAGGTCAAGGGTGGAGAGGAAAAGCTTTTTAGGGACACTGGGGCTGGAAGCGGGTGAAGGTTTGGGAGTGGAGGAAGAGGGAGTGGTGGTAGGAGGTGTCTGTCTGCTGTGTTTGGGTGCAGGTCCATGGGCTGCTGTCGTGAGGTTGCTGGCTGTTGGGTGTCTGAGAGCTTACGTTTGTGTACTTTGGGAGGATGGGGCACAGACACAGTGGGAGAGGACACAGGGGATGTGTGCATGGATGTGGGTGTGGTGACTGCCAGTAAGGGGCGTGTAGTGATAGGCGTGATGGTGATGGGGTAGTTGATGAGGATATAGTGCATGCAGGTGTGAGTGGAGACACTAATGGGAGGGAGGTGGACGAAGAGGAGGAGGGGAACACAGTAGAGGCTGTGGATTTTGGTGTGTCTGCATCTGGATGGTGCTTGTGTAAGTTCCTGTGGATGAAGTGTGGTGCTTGTGTTTGCCTGAGCCACTTCTGTGTGTTGATTTGAGTGCATGCTGGTTTGATGGTGTGCTTGGGATAGGCTGGGGTTGAAGGGAATGGGACTGGGTAGAGGAAGTTGGAGGGGGAGGCTAGAGACAGGGACAAAAGCTGTCATCAAGGAGTTGGCCAGAGCCTGGAATGATCTCTGCTGGGCTGCCACCCCAGAATGAATGCCCTCCAGGTATGCATTTGTTTGTTGCAAATGCCCTGCCAGACCCTAGATGGCATTCACTATGGTTGACTGCCCAACGGAGATGGATCATAGACTCCTCACTGAGGGCAGCAGGGCTGACTGGGACAGGGCCTGAGGTGCCTGGAGAGAAGGAAATGCCCACCCTCCTGGGTAAGCGGGCACAGGAAACACGCTGAGGGTCTGCTGGGAGTGTGGTGCTGGTATGGGGGATGGCGGCTGTACGTGTAGTTGGGGTGTCCGCAGAGCTGTCTGCCGCCACCAGGAAGCTTACATCAGAGGAGGTGTTGCTGTCTGAACTGTCCCCTCCAGTCTCCACCGTGGTGCTTCCCTCGCCCTCTGTCCCACTGGTGCCCTCACCGTCGGTGGATTCGGCCTCATGGGCCATGTTGGATGCAGCTCCCTCCGTCGCCGGTGCCTGTACTCCTCCGCCAGATGATGCTAATGCACACAAGGACAGGGTGACAAAACAAAAAGAGGGGGGGAAGAGACAGAGGATACACTTGGTCAATGCCAGCAACAACACCACAGTTGGCGTACACAACAGACAGGGAACAGCCCTATGTACTAGGCCATGTACTACCAGTTACAATGCTAGTCACCAGGCAATGGAGTACAATGCCAAACACCAATAGCAGCACACCTGAAACCCACAGGACCCTGCCCAGAAGTAGATGCCCACTAGCATATATGGGGCTGGAGTACATCAGACCCTTCCCAACATGGAACCTACCCTGTCATGTTCGCCCTGACCTAGGGGCACCCAGAGGCCCACATCCCCCACCCAGAGAACACCTGACTGTGTGCAATTTTCTGATTCTGAAACTGTACTCACCCCCTGTGGCTGCTGTGATGCCTTCAAGCACCCATCCAACTACGGATAGGATGTGGAACATCAAGTGGGTCAGGGTGCAACGGTCACCCCTTCCTCGTTGGGAGGCCAACCCAGATGGGCCTCCGCCGTCTTCCTTACCCAGCGGCGCAGGTCCTCCCACCGTTTCTAACAGTGGGTGCTCCGCCTGTCAAAGACCCCCAGGGTCCGCTCGTCCTTTGCAAGGGCACGCCAAATACCCTTTTTCTTATGGGTGCTGGCCTGCAGACAATGATACATAGGAAATGGGATCAGCAATACCGTCTGGCCTATTACACTGATGGCCCACCAAATCCCTCCCATCTCCTTACTCACAGACATTGACCACCATACATGCAGCACTCTGCCCAGGACCCCTCAGCCACCCCCCTTACACGAGGCTTACACACACAGCACTCCATGCATTCATGCTCCATGCATCGTGCTCACAGTGTACTCATCTGTTGGTCTTGAGGACCATACAGTAAATGGTACTGGGTATGACCCCATCCACCAGTCTCTCCAACTGCTCCGGGCACTTTCCCCAGACACTCGAGCCATGATTGCTTCCAGACACAGGTCACAGTAACACTTGCAGTGTAGGCCCCTTCCTGTTGAAGGTCAGGTAGCAAGTGAGTGAACTGATAGAAAATGGCGGTCACGTCCACGGTGGTGCGTACTGTCACCGCCGACGTACATCACCATTGGCTACTGAAACCCATAGGGCCCAATGATAACCAATGAGGTGTTCAACCGTGGTCCTCGACCGCCTGCAACGGCGCACAATGTCAGCGGAATTACCTCATTTCCACTTGTCCCTCCACAAAGGTCAGGCGGCCACAATTTTAGGGGGGAACAGGCCATGGTACCTAACTGCATTACAGCAGACATAGGCACATTTCCGGGACTACACGTTAACATACTGTTTCTGTCACAACATGCAAGGCATTTTACTCTGAGGATATGTTTGAATATGACCATCTGCCTACCGTTTTTCACCCTAGAGTTCAACTGCTGAGGATGAATAGGAGATGGAGACATACCCTGTGTACAGAGCCCTGGTGGACCTGGCAACAACGGAGGACAGGCACATTATCCTCACCTACAGCTTGATAGGGCCACAATCCAAGAGCTGTGTGCCCATTTGGAGCCAGACCTGATCTCAGCTATCCGTCACTCCACTGGGATCCCCCCTCTTATACAAGTCCTATCAGTGCTCCTTTTCTTTTCAAGTGGCTCCTTCCAGGCGACAGTGGCCATGGCAGCAGGGATGTCTCAGCCTATGTTCTCAAACGTGCTGACCAGAGTGTTGTCTGCCCTGATGAAACACATGCGCAGCTACATCGTTTTTCCCCAGGTGGAGGATTTGGCCACAGTGAAAGCTGACTTCTATGCAATGGGACTTATCCCCAACATCATTGGTGCTATTGATGGTACACATATTGCCTTTGTCCCAGCCCCGGAGAAATGAATAGTACAAAAATTGAAATAGCCTTCACTCTATGAATGTGCAGATAGTGTGCCTGGCAGACCAGTACATCTCCCATGTGAATGCAAAGTATCCTGGGCCTGTGCATGATGGCTATAACCTGAGGAATAGCAGCATCCCATATGTGCTAGCTCAACTCCAAAGGCACCGGGTGTGCCTAATAGGTGAGCCCATGGTCCCCACCCAGTGTATGTTGGTATATGGGTGTGGGGATGGCCCTAAGGGTGAGTGTCTGGCTAACAGGTATCCCTCAATATTTGCAGGTGACTCAGGTTATCCCAACCTCTCATTGCTACTGACCCCAGTGAGGATTGCCAGGACAAGGGCAGAGGAACGTTACAATGAGGCACATGGGCGAACAAGGAGGATCATTGAGCGCACCTTTGGCCTCCAGAAGGCCAGGATCAGGTGCCTCCATCTGACAGGTGGAACCCTGTGCTTCTCACCCAAGAAGGCCTGCCAGATCATTGTTGCATGTTGCACAACTTAGTCTTGAGACGCCAGGTGCCTTTTCTGCAGGAGGATGAGACTGGAGATCATCGTGTCGCAGCGGTGGAGCCTGTGGACAGTGTCGAAGAGGAGCCAGAGTAAGAGGATGTGGACAACAGAACAACTATAATACAACAGTACTTCCAGTAACACACAGGTAAGACACTGTAACCTTACCTTCCATTGCTGTTTTGTGAAGCGTATTTTCTCTAGCTGGCTGCTGTTCCCACCACAAAGGCCCCTTATTATACCCTTTAACATGTCTATTTGCAGATATTTGTGCCCTCCTGTGGCTCCTGGAGTATTGACTGCAGCACATTACAGGTCATAACTATGTATCACTGTACAGTCTATTTGCAATGTCCACAGATTGTGAAACAACTATATCCTTAAATTATTTGACACACTCCATACTTGATTTTCCAAGGGTGTTTATTTCAGTGCTGAGAAGTAAATGGGGATGTGCAATGGGCTTGGGTGATGGTGGAGGAAAGTCCAGGACAGAGTCCAGTCTATTGGTATTACAGGTGCATTGTCCAAGGTGGCATAGGAAGGGGAGCAATGTCAGTTTAAGGTGGACAGGGTGATAGAGTGGGACACAAGGGTGACAATCAGGAGAGTCTTATTTCCTGCCGGGGGTCTTGGCAATGTTCTCTGGCTGCTGTTTGGATCGCAGGGACCGTTTGCGGGGTGCTTCTCCTTCTGCAGGGTGTGGGGTGATGGTGGCCTGTTGTTTCTGTGGTGGGCCCTCCTGTCCACTAGCATCAGCAGAGGTAGAAGGCTGTTCATTGATGTGGCTAGTGTCAGGGGCCCTTTGGTGTGCCACTGCCTCCCTCATGGTATTGGACATGTCTGTCAGCACCCCTGCAATGGTGACCAGGGTGGTGTTGCTGTCCCTCAGGTCCTCCCTCATCCCCAGGTACTGTCCCTCCTGCAGCCGCTGGGTCTCCTGCAACTTGGCCAGTATCTGGCCCATGGTCTCCCGGGAATGGTGCTATGCTCCCAGGATGTTGATGAGTGCCTTGTGGAGAGTCGGTTCTCTTGGCCTGTTCTCCCCTGTTGCACAGCAGTCCTCCCAGCATCCCTGTTGTCCTGTGCCTTTGTCCCCTGAACCGTGTGCCCACTGCCACTGATCCCAGGTCCCTGATCGTCCTGTGTTTGTGGGGTTGCCATAGGTCCCTGTAGTGGTGGACACACTTCTAATTGACGTGTCCTGGGGGCAGTGGTATGGGCCTACTGAGTGGGTGCTGTGCTGGTGTTTCCTGAGTGGGGAGGCTCTGTGGTGGGATGGGACTGTGCCTGGGTAACTGACTGTCAAGAGGTCCCTGATGAGCCAGGTTGGTCATCCTGATCCTGGCGTACAGAGCTGCTGTCATCACTGCTGGCCTCTTCTGTGGGGGGACTGGATGTTGCTGGCAGATCCTCTCCAGTGACATTGAGTGGGGGTCTTATGGGGATATAGATGCAGTGTTATTGTTTCTGCGTGTGACATCTTGTGAATGGGTGTGTTTCCCTCTATGGTTGTTATTACCAAGGCAGCTTTGTCTTGTGTGAGTTGTTATTTGGTTGGCTAAGTGATTGTCACTAGTGTGCATGCTGTTGTGATGGGTGTCCATGCAGGGCTGTGAGCTATGTCCATGCATTGTTGTTGCATTCAGTGCTGGGTACTGGGATGGGTGGGTTGTGATGGTGGGTGTACGTGATGTGGTGGGGTAATGGGGTGAGATTAGGGGTGGGAGTATGTAATACCATGCAGGTTGGGGGTTGTAGGGGTGGGAGTATGTGATGGCATGCAGGTTGGGGGTTGAAAGTAGTAATGATTTGACTTATCAGAGTCCAGTCCTCCTGCTACTCCTGCCAGGCCCTCAGGATGCATGATTGCCAAGACTTTCTTCTCCCGTGTTGTCAGTTGTGGGGGAGGAGGTGGAGGTCCACCACCAGTCCTCTGTTCAGCTATCTGGTATCTTGCAACCATGGAACGCACCTTCCCCCGTAGGTCGTTCCACCTCTTTCTAATGTCATCCCTTGTTCTGGGGAGCTGTCTCACGACGTTGACCCTGTCCACGATCCTCCGCCATCGCTCCATATTCCTTGCAATGGATGTCTGCTACACCTGTGATCCTAATAGCTGTGGCTCTACCCGGATGATTTCCTCCACCATGATCCTTAGCTCCTACTCTGAAAACCTGGGGTGTCTTTGTGGTGCCATGGGTGTGGTGTGTGTGGGGTGTGTGAGTGTGCATGGAGTGATGTGTTGGGGTGTGTGCCGTGAGGTGTGTGAATGGTGTATGGGTGATGGTGTTCTGTGGCTCTGGTTCTGTGGGTGCTCCTGGTGTGTCTCTCCCTCTGTTGTAAATTGTTTTTATTGGTAAAGGGTTGTGGGTAATGTGGGTGTGTGTTTCATAGTGGTATGGGTGTGGGTGTGATGTGTGTATGTATGTCAGGTATGTGTAGTTTGAATTGTCCAATGTGGTGTTGTTTTGTTAGTGTGTGTGTATTTTGAGCACAGCGGTATGTCCTGCCAATGGTTTACTGCGGTTGAATGTCCGGCGCAGTGATTCGTGGGTCATAATGCTGTGGGTATAGTTCTGTTGGCGTAACGGTGTGGGTTTTGCTACTGCCAGTTTATCACTGACCTTTGCTCTGGCGGACTTGTGTGTGTCTGTATAGCGGTGGATTTCTATGTGTGGGTCATAATATGGGTAGCGGTATACCGGCGCGGTCACAGTATGTTGGCGGCAGCCAGCATGGCGGTAAGCGGCACTTACCACCAATGTCATACTGAGGGCCTTAGTCTTGAGGGACCAGAGGATTAATTTGCAGCAGTTAACAATATGTTGTCAGGGGTGTGGAATGCTATACAAATTTGTACTTGTCCTTGGATAGGTTGTGTCATCAATCCACTTGTCCTGAAGAAACACATGCATATTTTCTCCTGCTAAAATGGTGTTTACAAATATTTTCTAGGAGTCTGATTTCCTGGTCTGCTCCTGTAAATGCTTGCTCATTCTTAAAAGATGTAAATCTGAAACAATGCAATGACAGATACCATGGGTGCACTTTGTGATTTTCTTTTACAAATTCTGCCCCTTACTGGTTATCCAAGACCTTGTGTTATCTGAAATCTCTCTATTTATTTACTGGCTTCATTGTAAGTGAACCACTCCACTCTTTCAGAACTATATTGGCATAAAGTAGTTTTGTTTGGACCAGGAACTACTATGGCAAGGCGTGATTTTAGAGAACAAAAAAAAATATATTTTTGCTTTTTGTCAATGCTTGTTTATTTTCATGTTCTCCATAACTTTGTTGAAAATGGTTACATTAATTTTTCCATTACAAATATAAATTTTGGAAATGCTACCATGCATCTGCACATTTTATTGAATGATGCTTCAAAGAAATAGCACCTAACATTTGTAGTAGTTCAGCAAAATGTTTCTTTCCTAGTTGCATATTTGTGAACATACTTGGAAAGAAAAAGATAGTAGAGAATAGTAAATTCTGCTTTCAAGCTTCTGCAAATATTTGCATCTGATGAGAGAGCATTCTGGAAGCACTGTACAGAGCCTCATATTGTCATGCCTTGAAAATGTGTGTACACATATTTATATCGGGATCACTGTCAGCAATGCAGTCGAAACTTACATTTTCTTGGTGTGCTCACCCTAATAATAAAGGCTTTGCATTAATGAACAACTAATACAAGTTCAAATAGCACTAACATATGGACAAACTTTACCTTAACTGCAGACACTGCCTTTTACCGATCCATAATATGGTACTGCAAACTGCAACAAAAGGGTTTGTGCTGCAGGGGGTCAGGCCTACTTGTTACAAGGACAAAATAAATATGAAAACATGTTTTCCTTGACCCCAGACAATATGTGCTAGGCATCAGTCTATAGGACTTCTATTCCCCTGGTTGTGTATTTTTTCATAGCTCTATACAGTAAATACAAATGATTTAGTCATGTTAAATTATGAAAAACATCTAGACTTTACAAGAAGAGTTACTATGTGCTGAAATATAAATAATATCTGGACATATAAGAAATATAACATTAGGGTTTTTTGGGATAACATAATTCTATTAAGGTGTAGTGATATTCATACTAAACATATATTAGTACAATAATAATAATGATACTTGACGTGTTAGTAACATTGTTCATTTCACTTAATAAGCAGCTAAAAGAAAATAATACAAGTTGATGTCTAAACCACTGCAGTATGTTGAAGTCATGTGAGTGTAACTAAAGTATAAAAGGGGCAATGGGTAATTTAACCATCCTGAACAATTGCAAATAGCAAAACAAAATGCTTATATTTTATCAGAACAGTAGATTTCCTGTAAATAATAATGGATTCTTTAATGGATCCACCTAATTAATGTGTATTGTACTTTTACAATGTCTCTAGGTATAGGAATATGTTTTGAACAAAACAATTAATGTGCTGTTTTGGGGTTAAACATTCTGGTTACACATATAGTATAGGACACACAGGCTGAATTCTGCAAAAATGTTTCTTAGCTTATTGAATGTTTTCAGATCATACAAATGCAAGAAGATATACATACAAAACTGCAGGTAATTCACAAAAGGCAGTACCATTTCCCCACATATCATACTGTGCTTACCTAGTGCACTCATAGTCCACAAACAAATTATGAATGTGAAAGGAAATGCATAGATTGATGGGAAAATAAAAAAAGGAGAATAGCACTAACTGGGTGCGATTATGCAATATTTCAAGTGACGTCTCCTCCACAGGTAAAAGAAGAGTACATGTTTTTTTTAAACCAAATGTATCTAACAACAGCACCTGGATGAGATTGATACAATGTTTCTACTGTTTTTCCACAGAAAGGAATTTCAGTAGAAAGAACGATTATTTCACAAAAAAATTAATTTTATCTTTGGCATTCACTAATCAGCTCTGGGCACAAATTTTCCGTTTATGTGCAAGGTCCCTGCATCAGTTGTGCCAGTTAAGATTACCTTCCCCTTTCTGCTCACCACAGACTCAGGGCATGGCTTCAAGTGCAAAGCCAAAGATTGTTGCAATATCCCACATATCCCACCATGACACAGTAGAAGTATGGTGTACACGATGATGGGATAATGTGGTAGATTTAACTAATAAACATACAGCTGAATGTTGAAGACTAATAAGAATTTGGATACTGTTAATTTTAAGGTTTGTATGCTTTTCTTATAAACCCTGGATGCAGGGATGTATGTATCTGTGTATACTTGTGTGTGTGTATATATATATATGTGTGTATCTATATTGTGAGCCTCTGCATCTCCCCTGTGTCCTGATACAGCCCAGTGTTCAAGGATTGCAAAAAGACCTAGGTAAGGAGCCCTGAAATATTTCTGGGTAAATAGTATTATTTGTTCAAAAGTGTTTATTTTAGCTACCTGTGTCTGTTTTACTGTGGACTCTCTGTGTTTCAGACAGCCTGGCCTCTTTTAAAGTGGTGTGTTTTTTAAATTTGTTTTTGCCATGACTGTGTGAATTGCCTTGCTAGTTTGTGGCACATAACCCCGCACCCTTTTTTTCTCCTAAGTAAAAAGGCTACATACATCTTGCAGAGTGTGTTTTTAGGAGAATGTTTTAATCTGTTTCTGTGATTTAAATTGTGCTTAAAAACTGTCTGCCCCCCTGTATTTTTGCCTTAAAAAAAACCTGATTTCAGAGTGTGCGCCCAGCAGTATTCCAGTGTTTGTTTCTTAAACAATCTCTCCCTTACATGGAAAGTAGACTCTGCTAGCTTGGAAGTGTGGATTCAGCCTGTCTGTATCCAAGGAGATTCTGAATAGAGCAGCAATTGCCTTTCCCCCTGACCACAGGGACTGGACTTAGCTGATTGGCTCCCTGAGTCCCTGCTGCACCTGAGCCCCACCCCCCCACACCTGCTCTGGCCCCTTATGTTTGTGGAGGGAAGCCCAATGCAGCCACCTCCATTTTGTGAGCCTCTGCATCTCCCCTGTGTCCTGATACAGGCCAGTGTTCAAGGATTGCAAAAAGACCTAGGTAAGGAGCCCTGAGATATTTCTGGGTAAATAGTATTATTTGTTCAAAAGTGTTTATTTCAGCTACCTGTGTCAGTTTTACTGTGGACTCTCTGTGTTCCAGGCAGCCTGTCCTCTTTTAAAGTGGTGTTTTTTTTTTAATTTGTTTTTGCCATGACTGTGTGAATTGCCTTGCTAGTTTGTGGCACATAAACCCCCCCCCCTTTTTTTTTCTTCTAAGTAAAAAGGCTACACACATCTTGCAGAGTGTGTTTTTAGGAGACTGTTTTAATCTGTTTCTGTGATTTAAATTGTGCTTAAAAACTGTTTGCCCCCCTGTTTTTTGCCTTTAAAAAAACCCGGTTTTGGAGTGCACGCCCAGCAGTATTCCAGTGTTTGTTTCTTAAACAATCTCTCCCTTACCTGGAAAGTAGACTCTGCTAGCTTGGAAGTGTGGATTCAGCCTGTCTGTATCCAAGGAGATTCTGAATACAGCAGCAGTTGCCTTCCCCCTGAGCACAGGGACTGGACTTAGCTGATTGGCTCCCTGAGTCCCTGCTGCACCTGAGCCCCGCCCCTCCACACCTGCTCTGGCCCCTTAAGTTTGTGGAGGGAAGCCCAAGACAGCCACATCCATTTTGTGAGCCTCTGCATCTCCCCTGTGTCCTGATACAGCCCAGTGTTCAAGGATTGCAAAAAGACCTAGGTAAGGAGCCCTGAGATATTTCTGGGTAAATAGTATTATTTGTTCAAAAGTGTTCATTTCAGCTACCTGTGTCTGTTTTACTTTTGGACTCTCTGTTTTTCAGGCAGCCTGGCCTCTTTTAAAGAGGTGTTTTTTTTTATTTGTTTTTGCCGTGACTGTGTGAATTGCCTTGCTAGTTTGTGGCACATAACCCCCCCTTTTTTTCTTCTAAGTAAAAAGGCTACATACATCTTGCAGAGTGTGTTTTTAGGAGACTGTTTTAATCTGTTTCTGTGATTTAAATTGTGCTTAAAAACTGTCTGCCCCCCCTGTGTTTTGCCTTTAAAAAAGCCCAATTTCGGAGTGCACGTCCAGCAGTATTCCAGTGTTTGTTTCTTAAACAATCTCTCCCTTGCCTGGAAATTAGACTCTGCTAGCTTGGAAGTGTGGATTCAGCCTGTCTGGTCCAAGGAGATTCTGAAAAGAGTAGCAGTTGCCTTCCCCCTGACCACAGGAACTGGACTTCAGTTGACGTGCTCCTTATTTAAGTTCCTATTGGTTGTTGCATATGTTGTTGTGATATGTTGTTGGGAGATGGTCTTTCCATTGGTTGCTGGCTCTAGGGCTGGGGTTATGATTGGTGGATAGGGCTGAGAATCTGATTGGCTGTTGGTTCTAGGGCTGTGATTGGTGGATAGGGCTGAGATTCTGATTGGCTGTTGGTTCTAGGGCTGTGATTGGTTGATAGGGCTGAGATTCTGATTGGCTGTTGGTACTAGGGCTGTGATTGGTGGATAGGGCTGAGATTCTGATTGGCTGTTGGTTCTAGGGCTGTGATTGATGGATAGAGCTGAGATTCTGATTGGCTGTTGGTTCTAGGGCTGTGATTGGTGGAAAGGGCTGGGATTTTGATTGGTTGCTGGTTCTAGGGCTGGGGCTGTGATTGGTGGTCATGAATAGTGCTATGATTGGTGATTAGGGCTGGATCTCCCATTAGTTGTTTGAATCAGGGCTTGAAATTGGATTGACTAGTTTTAGGACCAGCTTCTTATTGGCCAGTAGGGCTACTAAAAGCTAGGACTCAGGGCGTCTCAGCCCGAGCGTCTCATCCCGGGCGGAGAGGACAAGGGCAGCTGCCTGTTTGGGCCTTTTCGGGACAGCTAGGGACTAGGGCCAGAAATGCTGCCCAATTCTCAATTGACCAGGAATGGTTCCAGCCCCTACACATCCCTCAACATGCAAACACATATTCTACAAAGGCATCCAACTCATGCATCACAAACTGACCACAGACAGATTGCATTGTCCCATCACCCAACACACTACCCTTTATACAACACATATACACATATCCCCCACAACTACAACAGTCAAACACCTGCATTCTCCTAGCAAACACTAATCTGTCCACTCCCACTAACACAACCTGCCATCACCCACACAATACAAAACTACAGTATACATTTCTCTCAGTCTCAGCCTTCCAGATACACACTCTCTGCTAATACTAACCAACAACACTATCCGCTGTTTGCTCCACACAGACCACCTGTCATCATAACAATGCTCAGTCCCTGCCTTCTAACACACATCTACAAACACTCTTCCCCTCTTTTCACCAATTACACACCACCATACAATCCTCAAATTTCACTCCACCACACAAATTACCTCTTCCAGTCATCGCAACTAACACTAACTCCCCTGACACACATCCATCACCTCTTACACACCTCGTATATTAATCTCCAAAACACATCAACACCCCATCTAACACTCAAATTCCACTCACCAGCACTAACTCACATACAAATCCCTCACCAAAAACGACTACACCAATATCCCCTCTCACTACTCCACAAAAACAATAAAGCAACACAAACTTACATTACACTTATCGTCATACCCACTCCCACCCTCAGGACTACACAAAGAATCCAAATTCCATCCTATCTCCACTCCTACTTTCTCACTCTTAACAAACACCTACCTCAAGCACCCCAACCCAGCAACTTTCATTCACTCGCCTCTCCTCCATTGCACAATTTAGAGCCTTACATCATGATCCACATGCTCCTCCACCACCCCTAACCCATACTGCATCCACACTAAACAAACACAAACAAAATAAAAAACATGCCACTCATAGCAACCTTGCATCCCCTTGTCTATTACATAATAAGACTACCCTACAAAAGACACCTCTCAGCCGCCAAGTCCACCACGCACACACACAGACCCAACAAAATGTCTCCTTAACCTGCTGGAAGAGGAACACTATATTGAAAAGCAAGACTATTGTGAGCCTCAAACAGTTATCACAACCAGCAACACTCCTGCTTCAAGCTCACATTATACTACTTACCCTTCTCCCAAACAAAACAACACTACCACTAACACACCTTCTCTAAATTGCCAGCTCATAAATGCTCGATCACTCTCAAAAAACAAGCACCACATCTACGACCTGCTCACAGACACACAACCTGACTTACTATTCATAACGGAATCCTGGTTGGGAGATGACATGGCCCCAGTTTTGCACGAAGCCGTTCCTCCAGGCTATCAAACCATCACACAAAACCGTATAGGCAAGAGAGGAGGTGGACTAGCTATTATATTCAAACAGGCATTGAACCTCAGTAAAACAGACAACATCTCCATACAAGGTTGTGAAGCCCTCCTTACCTGATGCCACCCTACTCCAACTTCCTCCTGTAACTTTCTCCTCCTTTACAGACCTCCACCTAACAACTCCAAATTCCCAGATGCTTTTCTAGACACAGGGGGTCATTACAACATTGGCGGTAAAAGCTGCTTACTACACCGGTGCCAATACACCGCCGCGGCCACGGAATTCCGCCACAGCTATTATGACCCACATCTCGGAATCCGCCGAAATTCAGTCATCCACGCAAGTCCGCCACACCAAAGGTCAGTGTTAAACTGGCGAAAGCAAAACCTCCACCTCCACGGCAACAGAAACACGCCCATGCTATTACGACCCACAAATCCACGCGGCGGTCTTTCAACCGCGGTATTCCATTGGCGGTACACACCGCCGAGCTCAAAATAGACACACATCTCCAAAACACCGCCACATTGGACAATTCTAAATACACACACCTGATACACATACAAACACCACTCCCACACACCCAACACTATAAAAAACACACACCCACATCATCCACAAACACCTACAACCAAAAATTAGTCACGAAGGCCAGAGAGACAGCACAGAATAGACAATCCCACCACACATAGGCACACAACACCATCACCCACACAACATCCATGCACAAAACACCACACACCACTACACATCACCACACACTTCAACACTGACACCGCCCCACACATCACACACACCACCCCATGTCACGCCAAAGACACCTCCGCTTTTCCGAGGAGGAGCTCCGGGTCATGGTGGAGGAAATCCTACGGGTAGAGCCACAGCTATTTGGCTCACAGGTGCAGCACACATCCATAGCCAGGAAGATGGAGCTATGTCGCAGAATCGTGGACAGGGGCAACGCTGTGGGACAGCATCCAAGAAATCGGGAGGACATCAGGAAGAGATGGAATGACCTACGGGGGAAGGTGCGTTCAGCGGTCTCCAGGCACAACATCACGGTTCAGCGGACTGGCGGCGGACCCCCACCTCCTCCCCTACAACTAACAACATGGGAGGAGCAAGTCTTGACCATCATGCATCCAGAGGGCCTCGGAGGAGTCGGTGGAGGAATGGACACTGGTAAGTCAATTCTTAACTATCATATCCCCCACCCTACCTGCATGCTATCACACACCCCCACCCTCACACCCTCCCCTATCACCCAAACTCCTCACTAATGTACTAAGAACACAAACCACACATCCCAACACCAAGCCCTGCATGACACAACTAAGCATGGACACCCATCACTAAAGCATGCTCACTGCACATACCCATAACAACCCCTAACCATCATCACACAAGCCCCCACACAGGAATGCTTGCACTGGGGTACACGGTCACCCACCTATTGCACACCATGACACACACACATGCAATAATCATGCTCTTATGCCTCTGCAGGATCACAAAGGACTGTCACCACACCGGAGGGTCGAGACAACTCCACTCCACCCACAGAAGAGGCCCACAGTGACGATAGCAGCTCTGCCCTACTGGATCCTGATGACCAGCCCGGACCATTGTGGGCCTCGGGACAGTCGGTTCCCCTTGCACAGGCACAGCCCAACACTGACCTTCCACCCTCTGGTAACACCAGCACAGCACCCACCCAGCGGCCCCAAACCTCCATACCCAGGACAGGTCAATCAGCTGTGTGTCCACCACTACAGGGAACCCAGGTTAACCCACCACCCCAACAACAACAGGGACCTGGGTGCAGTGGTAGTGGGCACACGGTCCAGGGGACGGAGGCACAGGAACACAGGGTAACTGGGAGGGCTGCTGTGCGACAGGGGGCAGACAGGCCAAGGGAACCCACTCTCCTCCATCATGGGAGCATACCACCACTCCCAGGAGACGATGGCGATGGTCCTGGTCAAGTTTCAGGAGACCCAGCGCCTGCAGGAGGAGCAGTATTTGGGGTTCAGGGAGGAGCTCAGGACCATCAGCTCTGCCTTGGGCACCATCGTAGGGGTGCTGAAGGACATACAGCAGACCTTGAGTGACACCGTGGCACTCCAAGGGGCCCTGGACACTAGCATAGACGATGAACTGCCCACCACCTCCGTCGGCGCTAGTGGACAGGACGCCCCACCACACCAGCACCCCACCCCCTGCAGACGGACAACCACCACGAAAGTGGTCCCTAAGATCCAGGAACAGGACAGAGCAAGATGGCAAGACCCCCGCCAGGAAATTAGACCACCCTGATTGTCCTCCCACTGTCCCACTTTGTTACCCTGTACATACTTAAACTGCCCCAGCTCCATTTCCTATGCCCATATGGGCAGTGCACCTGTGAGACTAATAGACTGGACTCTGCCATGGACATTCCTCCACCATCACCCATCGCCATTTTACAACCCCCCTCAATTTTTGAGCACTTAAATAAACACCCTTGAACCACAAAACAATGATGAGTCAGTCTATGATTTGGTAAAATGTATTATCAATGACAGTTTCAAAATGCGTTTCTAGTTGTAAAGGCAACATACCTATGTCACACATCACAAGTCCTTGAAGGATGCATGCAGATGACACACGTTGGTAAGCACACCTGTGAAACCGTACTGTAAAGGAACAACTCAGTTACCAAATAATCCTATGAAATTACACACAGGATAGAGGAAGACGTGTGACAGTGAATGTAATGGTAAAAATGAAAATGTTCTCACCTGTGTTTCACTGGAAATATTGCTGTATGACTGACTCCCTGTTGTCGTTGTCTTCTTCCTCACCTTCCTCCTCATCACTGTCCACAGGCTCCACAGGCTCCACAGCTGCCATAACACTGTCATCTGAACCATCCTCCTGCAGAAAAGGCACCTGGCGTCGCAAAGCAAGATTGTGAAGCATCAAGCAGGTGAGGATGATCTGGCACACCTTCTTCGGTGAGTAGAATAGGGAACCACCTGTCATATGGAGGCACCTGAACCTGGCCTTCAGGAGGCCGAAGGTGCGTTTGATCACCCTCCTAGTCCGCCCATGGGCCTCATTGTAGCGTTCCTCTGCCCTGGTCCTGGGATTCCTCACTGGGGTCAATAGCCAGGACAGGTTGGGGTAACCAGAGTCTCCTAATAGCCACGGTGCCTCTGGAGTTGACCCATCATATCAGGGATGCTGCTATTCCGCAGGATGTAGGCGTCATGCACTGAGCCAGGGAACATAGCATTAACCTGGGAGATGTACTGGTCTGCCAAACATACCATCTGTACATTCATGGAATGATAACTCTTCCCGTTCCTGTACACCTGTTCACTCCTGTGGGGGGGGACCAGAGCTACATGGGTGCCATCAATAGCACCTATGCTGTTGGGGATATGTCCAAGGGCATAGAAGTCACCTTTCACTGTAGCCAAATCTTCCACCTCAGGGAAAATGATGTATCTCCTTACGTGTTTCAGCAGGGCAGGCAACACTCTGGACAGCACGTTAGAAAACATGGGCTGGGACATCCCTGATGCCATGGCTACTGTTGTCTGAAAAGAGCCACTTGCAAGGAAATTGAGCACTGACAGCACCTGCACATCAGGGGGGATTCCAGTGGGATGGCGGATTGGTGACATCAGGTCTGGCTCCAACTGGGTACATAGTTCCTGGATAGTGGCACGGTCAAACCTGTAGGTGACGATTAAATGTCGCTCCTCTATTGTCAACAGGTCCACCAGCGGTCGGTACACCAGAGGATTCCGCCATCTCCTCAATTGTCCCAAATGACGTTGCCTAGGAAGGACAACAGCGACCACAGAGTCAACTTTTTTCCAGGTATGTACCCACAGTTACACAGAACACGACACCAAACACAAAACCCTTCCTGTATGTGTGTTGAGTGTAGGCCTAGCTATGTGTGACGCAGAAGTAAATGAAGCCATGTGGGCCCCTGAAATGGCGGCTGCCTGACCTCTAAACTGGGACAATGGGATTGTGGCGTAACTGTGTTGCCATTGCACACCGTCGTGGTAGGCGGTCGTAGACCGCGGTGCAATGCTGCATTGGTTAACATTGGACCCTATGGGTCCCAGGAGCCAATTAACAATTGCGCCGCCGGTGATGATACGCACCACCGCGGACGTCACCGTTGCGGACGCCACCGCCATTTTCTATCTATTCAATCACTAGATACCTGATCTTCGACAGGAGAGGACCTACACTGCAAGTGCTGCTGTGACCTCAGTCTGGAAGTGACGATGGCTGCTACGTCTGGGGAAAGGTCCCTGCCTTCACTGCTCAGGAGTTGGAGAAACTAGTAGACGGGGTCCTCCCCCAGTACACGCTACTCTACGGTCCTCCAGACCAACAGGTTAGTACACAGGTAGCACGTTGTATGGGCTAGGCCTGGGTGGAGAGGGCTGGTTGTAAGAGGGAAGGGGGCAGAGTTCAGGGAACTTTAATGCATGTGAATGAATGTGCCACATCGCCAGGGTAGGGAGGGCGGACACTCACATCGACGGTGCAGTTGGTAATTACTTCTCTTCTTCCCTTGTGCATGTCATGTAGGTCAGCGCCCACCAGAAGAAAGACATTTGGCGTGCCATCGCCAAGGACGTCCGGACCCTGGGGGTCCACCAGAGACGGGGCACCCACTGCCGGAAAAGATGGGAGGACATTCGCCGCTGGAGCAAGAAGATGGCAGAGGCTCAGCTGGGGATGGCCTCCCAATGTGGGAGGGGTGCCTGTCGCACCATGACCCCCCTGATGTTCCGGATCCTGGCGGTGGCCTACCCTGAGTTGGATGGGCGCTTGAGGGCATCACAGCAGACACAAGGGGGTGAGTACACTCTCATTCTGCGGAGTTTGCACGCAGTGGAGGGTCTGGGTAGGGGAGGAGGCCTGTGGGTGTACCTAGGCCAGGCAGAAATACGTAGGCTAGGCCCCTTCGTATTGCAGGCCATGTGGCACTCTACCCCACTGCAGTAGAGTGCCAAGTACAGGTATACATGCCCCTGTGGCATCAATGTGTGCAGAAGTCCACCATAGCCATGTAGGCCAGATCCCAGAAATTGCATCTGTAGAGACGAGGAGCACGGCATAGTGCAGGGGGCTGCTGTGTCTGTATTGTCCGTCAACGGTAGCGGTATGCCATGCACTCAACCTATCTTTCTTCTGTCTCCCCCCCACCTTTTTGTGGTCTCCCTGTTCTTTTGTGCATCAGCATCATCAGGCGGAGGTACAGTGGCACCGGAGCACGAGGGAGCAGCATCCCACATGGCCATGGAGAGCCACACCATGGACTCAGAATGCACCAGTGGGACGGAGGGCGAGGGGAGCTTCACGTCGGGCACCGGATCACCAACCAGCGACACGGACTCGTCCGCCGATGGGAGCTCCCTTGTGGTGGCGGCACCATATGTGCGCCCCACTTCTACAGGTACAGCCGCCACCTCGCCTATCAGCACAGCCCTCCCAGCAGCCCCTCAGTGTTCGCCCAGTGCCCGCTCACCCAGGAGGGTGGGCATCACCTTCGCCCCAGGCACCTCAGGCCCTGCCCCAGTCACCCCTGCTGCCCTCAGTGAGGAGGCCATTGACCTCCTCAGGTCACTCACTGTTGGGCAGTCTACCATTGTGAATGCCATCCAGGGTGTATAAAGGGAGTTGCAACACAGTAATGCATTCCTGGAGGGCATTCATTCTGGTCAGGCTGTCCTTCAGCGAACCCTGCAATCTCTGGCCTCAGCACTGATGGCAGCCATTGTCCCTGTGTCTAGCCTCCCCCCTCCAACCTCCTCCACCCAGACCCAATCTCCTGTACCCCAGCCTATCCCAAGCACACCATCAGACCAGCATGCACACACCTCAACACACAAAAGTAGCACAGGCAAACATAGGCACAACACAAACCACAGGCACACACACAAGCATCACCCAAATGCAGACACAGCAACATCCACTGCCTCCACTGTGTCCCCCTCCTTGTCTCCCTCCTCCCTCCCAGTCTCGTCTACACTCTCCCCTGCATGCACTACATCTACAGGCACCAGGACTCGCACCAGAACACCCAGCACCACACCCCGCTCACCAGGACTCACCACCTCCACTCCCATTTACACGTCCCCTGTGTCCTCTCCCAGTGTGTCTGTGACGCCCCCTCTCAAAGTACACAAACGTGGGCACCCAGACACCCAACATCCATCCACCTCACGACAGCCTCCAGTACCTGCACCTGCACCCAAAATACCTAAAGTGACACCTCCTACAAGCACCTCCTCTTCCTCCACTCCCAGACCCCCTCCAGCTACTCATCCCAGTGTTCGTCAGAAACTGTCCCTCTGTAAAGTTGACCTTTTTGCTCCCCCCACTTCATCAGTCCCGTCTTAGCGCCTCAGCCAAAAAGCCTCCAGTACCAGTGGTGCGTGTTCATGGTGTGTGGAGTGCACCGGCCACCAGGGCAGGCAGTGTGACACGGAGCCAAGGCACTGCCAGTCCACCCCCTGTAAAGGCTCTGAAGTTGGAAAGTGGCCAAAGGGACCGTGTGAAGACTCCTGGAGGCAAAACAACTCACATGGTCCCAGGGGGATTGCAGAGTCAGCTGTGACTCCTCCAAAGGTGGGGAAGGGCCAGAAGAAGTCTGCACAGCCTGGTGTGAGCATCATAGAGGAGAAGGGCGGCATCCTTCCCGGCGGCCGGGATGCCACCGCCAGCACCGTCGTCACTGGTCCGGAGACCACCGCCAGAGTCATTGCCCTGGAGGGCCCAAGTATCATCACTGGTCAGGAGACCACCGCCAGAGTCATTGCCCAGGAGGGCCCAAGTATCGTCACTGGTCAGGAGACCACTGCCAGAGTCATTGCCCAGGAGGGTCAAAGTATTGTCACTGGTCTGGAGACCACCGCCACCGCCAGAGTCATTGCCCAGGAGGGCCAAAGTATCGTCACTGGTCAGGAGACCACTGCCAGAGTCAGTGCCCAGTAGGGCCCAAGTATCGTCACTGGTCAGGAGACCACCGCCGGAGTCAGTGCCCAGGAGGGCCCAAGTATCGTCACTTGTCAGGAGACCACTGCCATCACCGGAGTCAGTGCCCAGGAGGGCCCAAGTATCGTCACTGGTCAGGAGACCACCACCGGAGGCAGTGCCCAGGAGGGCCCAAGTATCGTCACTGGTCAGGAGACCACCACCGGAGTCAGTGCCCAGGAGGGCCCAAGTATCGTCACTAGTCAGGAGACCACCGCCAGAGTCATTGCCCACGAGGGCCCCGGCAGCCACAGCCCCACTGGGCAATGAGGGATCGTCATGCCACACACCAATGTCCAGTCCAGAGACCGGCATGGCAAAGCACCGCTGAACAGTCCAGAACCGCCATGGCTAAGCACCGCTGAACAGTCCAGAGACCGCCATGGCAAAACACTGCTGAAAGGTCCAGAACCGCCATGGCAAAGCACCGCTGAACAGTCCAGAACCGCCATGGCAAAGCACCGCCATGGCAAAGCACCGCTGAACAGTCCAGAGACCGTCATGGCAAAGCACCACTGAACAGTCCAGAACTGCAATGGCTAAGCACCGCTGAACAGTCCAGAACCGCCATGGCAAAGCACCGCTGAACAGTCCAGAGACCGCCATGGCAAAGCACTGCTGAACAGTCCAGAGACCGCCATGGCAAAGCACCGCTGAACAGTCCAGAACCGCCATGGCAAAGCACCGCTGAACAGTCCAGAGACCGCCATGGCAAAGCACTGCTGAACAGACCAGAACCACCATGGCAAAGCACCGCTGAACAGTCCAGAGACCGCCATGGCAAAGCACCGCTGAACAGTCCAGAACCGCCATGGCTAAGCACTGCTGAACAGTCCAGAGACCGCCATGGCAAAGCACCGCTGAACAGTCCAGAACCGCCATTGCTAAGCACCGCTGAACAGTCCAGAACCGCCATGGCAAAGCACCGCTGAACAGTCCAGGGACCGCCATGGCAAAGCACCGCTGAACAGGGCAAGCACCGCTGAAGAAGGATAAGACCGCCACATCAAGCATCGTTATCCCATGTGCAGCTGGGACAGTGATGGGACAGGAACTGTCACGGGGAGACTAATCCAGTCTGGGCACCAGTCCCCCTCCAGAACCAGTGGTGGCTGTTATCTACTTGAGAGACTGTGGCTTTGCACTCCCCAGGATGTTACAGTGGGCAACCCACCCACTGTAGAGACTTGAGAGACTGTGGCTTTGCACTCCCCAGGATGGTACAGTGGGCAAACCACCCACTGTAGAGACTTGAGAGACTGTGGCTTTGCACTCCCCAGGATGGTACAGTGGGCAAACCACCCACTTGTGAGACTTGAGAGACTGTGGCTTTGCACTCCCCAGGATAGTACAGTGGGCAAACCACCCACTGGAGAGACTTGAGAGACTGTCTCCCCAGGATGGTACAGTGGGCAACCCACCCACTGTAGAGACTTGAGAGACTGTGGCTTTCCACTCCCCAGGATACATCAATGGGCATGGATCCCCGTCGTGGATCTGGCTTTGCACTCATCCGGCTGAGGTGCCCCCCCTTCCTTTCCCCCTGAGGTGCCTGTTGTATTTCTCTCTGATGCCCCAGCAGTGTTCTCTCCATTTGTGGACAGGTATCTTGTGTGGGCATCGCCCATGCATTTTTGGACTAGTGGTGCACGGACATTGATATGTGCATATCTGCACTACTTCTCGTAATGTATATACTTTGGAATGATTTTATGATATATATCTGTATATATTTGAGACATGTATATTGAAACATTACAATGTTTGAACTGATTTCGTTTTGTGTTTGCATTCTTCCGGGGGGGATGTGGGTTGTTACTGTGATGTTTGTGAATGCATTGGTGTGTGTGTTGTAATATGCGAGGGTGGGGGTATTGCGTGTGTGTCCCCCTGACTTTTGCCTCCCCCTCCCCTATGTCGTAGGTTCAGTACTCACCGTTGGCTTCGCCGGCGCCGGCGTTGCTCTTCGTAGATGACTAGGAATACAAGCACTCACAAGAGTAAAGTTTTAAGAGTATGGTGATGTAATAAATCCTCTGTGTGAAAGGCAATCACGCCAGGCTCTGGTTCAGGATAAATTTATTTCTTGAAGTAGTTCAATCATAATAGGGAAATGTCCTTGAAATCATGTACAATTAGCCTCCACAGCCAACATGTGTTTCGTCCAATGAGAGATCCCTCTCACGGACTTCATCAGGGCTGTAAAATTGAGAACACATTTGTATCTAAGTACATGTCATCTCAGACAGACAAGTTAAGAGCAGAAGTTATCATGAAATTTGTGCAAGTCAAAACATGCTATATGTGACTTAATCTCCCAAAATTTGGACAATAGAAAATATGCTGCAATCCATTTATAAAGGGTCAAACATCTTGAGTCAAGTTCTCATAACTAGTCAATACTCAACCATATAGGAATTATATCACCAAGTGATGATGTGTGAAGAGAGTTATAAATAAATATGAACATCACCAGAATGAGATGTAAGGAATGTAGAACAAAGCATATGTATATATAGAATGAGAGAAAAAAGGAAAGAGAGAGAAAGACCTATTATCCCACAGATATACATTATCAAAGTATCAGGAAGATCAACAAATAAACATAGATAGATATAGATATAAAGTACCAGTCCTATAATAATAGATAACCCGATCTGATATTGCGCGAAAATGTGTCCAAACCTATGATAATATCGGAACTGTGAACCCCATCAGAGTTGAGACATACCTTAAAGTCAGGTACGGCCTGTGTTAACGGTACTCTTATCGTGGTCTAGGAAATCTATAAAGGCAATAAGTGCGAGTGACTATTGTGATGACTAATAATAATATGATGTCTAGTAGAATTATTCGTGCCACCACGTCTAATAATAACCAATCCGGTCTAACACTGACCTCGTATGATGAACGCAGTTAATTATCACATCCCAGTATAATACTGCAGGAATCCTAATATATAATCTGGAAACGAAATAGAGGAAACGAATGCCATCATTCCGAATATAGTAGGAAACAACTCAATAGAAAAACTACTCAACGTTATGCTCGAGTAGTTGAGTACACAACACCCCTCAGGAACGCTCACCTTAATCAAATATGCTAGTATCTTTATGGGAACATCGTAGCCGTGGTCAGATCATTGCACGGCGTTCCCTGTAACCGAGATCTATCCTCGTAGAACGAGCGTCTAAGAACCGGCGCTTTTGTTTGTGATCACGTTCTTAATGATAACATAGAAGAGGGACTACAGTCAGCGCGCTGGTGAAAGAACAGGCGCCATCTTGAAAGGGAGTTGATATAGAGTAAATATATAAATTATATGTAAGCGAACAAATAAAACCTATTTCTGAGCCCAAAATTAGTATCTAACACTTGCAGAATAGTAAAGATACGACCATTAGAAATTAACACCAGCAAATAACTATAAACAATATAAAAGAAGAGAGACAACCTGCTTAAACAAATACTAATCTATTTGGGACATCGTTAACGTTGGAGCCCACTAAAAACAATTAAAGCAGACTCCGGGTTTGCCTAGCCTTAAGAGCGGCTGATAGTGACTTCAGCCCAATATCTAGCCTAGAAATTAAAAGAAAGTGTAATGATATAATAACCACTACCTAATATGGCACGAGAATAATGAGGGAAAATCAGAGACAAGATATTACAACAAGTGAATGAAATGTCAAAAATCGTTGGTTGTAAGGGACACACAATAATCAAGAATCACAAGGTGTATAACCTAAAAGTGCAAATTCTGAGAGAATACGTTACTAGTAGTCAATATATAACAGTATTATTGATAATCTACTATGATACATCCAAGTTAGTCCATAGTGTGACCCTAAAGAGAAGTTTACATATTGTTCATAGACAAATTGATGAAACATCATATATACAATGTGCCCCGTTGGGCAAGATACAACATATTTTCCAATAAATATGGACACAGTTCAGCATAGAAGAAAGTTAGTGAGGAAATCAACATAAAAAGAACAAAATTGGGGAATATGATATACAGAGCAGTGAATAAATATATATGTACAACTTTAATCAATATCCTATTCACCCAGAAAGTACTCCATTTCAAAATTTGTATTCAGTCCATCTTCTACCGCTCTGAGTTTTAAGATCCATTGGCATTCCCTTTTTCTGAGGGCTAACTCTCTGTTGCCTCCTCTAGGATCTTTATTGATACGGTCAAAGCCAAAAAATTCGAAACTACATATATCATTCTGTTTGCGGAACTCTCAAGAACTTTCTATGTTACAATTATCGCAATAAACCCAATCCAATTAATTGGCTTACTAGCCGTGGTAAAGGTTTCTTCAAATGTGGCCATTGTGGAATGTGTAGATGGACCAGGTCTGGGATCACCACATTCACAAGCTCTACTGGGGTACAATACAACATTGACTATAATATCACATGTGACACCAATTTTGTCATCTACATGATCATCTGTAAATGTGGTCTTTATTATATAGGTAGCACCATCAGACCTCTGCGAATTAGGGCGAGTGAACATTTCAGAGCCTTACGACATGAAGACGAGAGATACCCTATAGTAAGCCATATTCGGCATTGCCGCAAACAGAATGATATATGTAGTTTCGAATTTTTTGGCTTTGACCGTATCAATAAAGATCCTAGAGGAGGCAACAGAGAGTTAGCCCTCAGAAAAAGGGAATGCCAATGGATCTTAAAACTCAGAGCGGTAGAAGATGGACTGAATACAAATTTTGAAATGGAGTACTTTCTGGGTGAATAGGATATTGATTAAAGTTGTACATATATATTTATTCACTGCTCTGTATATCATATTCCCCAATTTTGTTCTTTTTATGTTGATTTCCTCACTAACTTTCTTCTATGCTGAACTGTGTCCATATTTATTGGAAAATATGTTGTATCTTGCCCAACGGGGCACATTGTATATATGATGTTTCATCAATTTGTCTATGAACAATATGTAAACTTCTCTTTAGGGTCATACTATGGACTAACTTGGATGTATCATAGTAGATTATCAATAATACTGTTATATATTGACTACTAGTAACGTATTCTCTCAGAATTTGCACTTTTAGGTTATACACCTTGTGATTCTTGATTATTGTGTGTCCCTTACAACCAACGATTTTTGACATTTCATTCACTTGTTGTAATATCTTGTCTCTGATTTTCCCTCATTATTCTCGTGCCATATTAGGTAGTGGTTATTATATCATTACACTTTCTTTTCATTTCTAGGCTAGATATTGGGCTGAAGTCACTATCAGCCGCTCTTAAGGCTAGGCAAACCCGGAGTCTGCTTTAATTGTTTTTAGTGGGCTCCAACGTTAACGATGTCCCAAATAGATTAGTATTTGTTTAAGCAGGTTGTCTCTCTTCTTTTATATTGTTTATAGTTATTTGCTGGTGTTAATTTCTAATGGTCGTATCTTTACTATTCTGCAAGTGTTAGATACTAATTTTGGGCTCAGAAATAGGTTTTATTTGTTCGCTTACATATAATTTATATATTTACTCTATATCAACTCCCTTTCAAGATGGCGCCTGTTCTTTCACCAGCGCGCTGACTGTAGTCCCTCTTCTATGTTATCATTAAGAACGTGATCACAAACAAAAGCGCCGGTTCTTAGACGCTCGTTCTACGAGGATAGATCTCGGTTACAGGGAACGCCGTGCAATGATCTGACCACGGCTACGATGTTCCCATAAAGATACTAGCATATTTGATTAAGGTGAGCGTTCCTGAGGGGTGTTGTGTACTCAACTACTCGAGCATAACGTTGAGTAGTTTTTCTATTGAGTTGTTTCCTACTATATTCGGAATGATGGCATTCGTTTCCTCTATTTCGTTTCCAGATTATATATTAGGATTCCTGCAGTATTATACTGGGATGTGATAATTAACTGCGTTCATCATACGAGGTCAGTGTTAGACCGGATTGGTTATTATTAGACGTGGTGGCACGAATAATTCTACTAGACATCATATTATTATTAGTCATCACAATAGTCACTCGCACTTATTGCCTTTATAGATTTCCTAGACCACGATAAGAGTACCGTTAACACAGGCCGTACCTGACTTTAAGGTATGTCTCAACTCTGATGGGGTTCACAGTTCCGATATTATCATAGGTTTGGACACATTTTCGCGCAATATCAGATCGGGTTATCTATTATTATAGGACTGGTACTTTATATCTATATCTATCTATGTTTATTTGTTGATCTTCCTGATACTTTGATAATGTATATCTGTGGGATAATAGGTCTTTCTCTCTCTTTCCTTTTTTCTCTCATTCTATATATACATATGCTTTGTTCTACATTCCTTACATCTCATTCTGGTGACGTTCATATTTATTTATAACTCTCTTCACACATCATCACTTGGTGATATAATTCCTATATGGTTGAGTATTGACTAGTTATGAGAACTTGACTCAAGATGTTTGACCCTTTATAAATGGATTGCAGCATATTTTCTATTGTCCAAATTTTGGGAGATTAAGTCACATATAGCATGTTTTGACTTTCACAAATTTCATGATAACTTCTGCTCTTAACTTGTCTGTCTGAGATGACATGTACTTAGATACAAATGTGTTCTCAATTTTACAGCCCTGATGAAGTCCGTGAGAGGGATCTCTCATTGGACGAAACACGTGTTGGCTGTGGAGGCTAATTGTACATGATTTCAAGGACATTTCCCTATTATGATTGAACTACTTCAAGAAATAAATTTATCCTGAACCAGAGCCTGGCGTGATTGCCTTTCACACAGAGGATTTATTACATCACCATACTCTTAAAACTTTACTCTTGTGAGTGCTCTGACAGCTGTTTGTTGTTACTGTCAGTTTCCTTTGAAACATTGGAGGAGTCAGGAAGATCCTCCTGTCATGAGCACCATGACATAAATAATCTGTGAACTCGACTGTATGGACTTACTGTGAGCGCCCGTTACCTATGTCCTTCTTCCTAGCGGCTTTTTTCTGACTAGGAATACAAGGGCCGGTAGGATTTGTAATTCCGGATCCATAGAGTCCTCCTTCCTTGTGGGATGTGTTCAGGTGAGCGTTTTCCCATTGCAGAAACTGTTTCCACCGAGTTTTTATCCACGGTGATTCTGCACCGGAAAAGGTTGCGGATTGGCGGGTTGTGATACTATGGGCGGTACATTGTCTTCCGTCTGTCTGTTGGCGGTGACTGCCGCGCTTCTTGTCTGCACCGCCATGGCGGGCGGTGTGTTAAAGTGGCTGTCTTTGTTGGCGGTTTCCGCCAGGGTCATGATTCCCTTTTTTTGTCCGCCGGCCTGTTTGCGGTATTAACGCACCTTTAACACCGTCCGCCAGGGTTGTAATGACCCCCACAGTCTCAAACCTTATTACACTATACTCCAACCTATGCATTCTTGGGGATCTAAACATTTGGTTTGACAAACCCAATATGCCCCATCCAAAAGCTATCACCACTGGCCTATTGGCATTGAACCTACATCAGATTGTACACAATCCCACACACATCGATGGACAAATCCTAGATGTCATTTTTGCTAAGCCTGAACTAGTTACTATTCATAGCATCACACCAATCACTTGGTCAGACCACCATTTGATAACTTTCCGACATAAAACTCCACAAATCAACATACCCCACAACTACTTACATACATACACCTATCGACCATGGAGCAAACTCAATTTGGATGACTTAGAAACACAACTAACAGCCAACACAGATCTAGATTCAATTAATTCTGTGCCAAAACTTTATGAGTGGCTATAGGAAGCTTTTGATATCCTAATACCACTCAGAAAAACTAAACACAACAAAAGAAAACCAACACCTTGGAGAAACACAGAACTTAAAAAGATAAAGCAACAAATCAGAAAGTTGCAGCAGACCTGGCTCAAAACAAACAACAGTCAAGACAAACTGCAGCTACACAAACTTAACAGGATATACAAATCATCAATCAAAAAAGTTTAAAAAAGTACTACTCAGACAGAATTCAAAATGTTCAATCTACAACCAAGGAATTTAATCAAATTCTCAATGAATTTAGAAAACCTCCATGCATGGAAGGAAGTCATCCCACTACTCAAGATTTCACAAACAAATTGGCAACTCACTACACAACCAAGGCAGACACATTGGACTCCTTTTTAAAACAGAAGAAAAACATCAGCACCAACCCCTTTTCTAAAAAACCCTCTAAGAATAAACCAACCCAACCTCTACAGTCCTTCAAACAAATATCCCATGGTGAATTTATGGATTTGGTCAAAGCAAGCAGACCTTCTAGTTGCCCTTCTGACCCTTGCCCACCACAAATCTTCAAGAACATTCTTCTATCTACTTCAAGAATCATCAACAACTCTTTAACTTCAGGAACTTTTCCTGTAGACCTGAAAAAAGCATACATGCGACCATTATTAAAGAAAACAAATCTAGACCCGCAAGACCCCAACAACTACAGACCAATCACAAATTGACCTTTCCTGTGCAAATTGATAGAAAGAGCAGCATTCGCCCAGATGTCACAATTAATTGAAGACAATTCTATACTTTCAGACTTCCAAACTGGATTTCGCCCAGGAAGAAGCACTGAATCGGCACTCATAGCAATCTGGGATGATCTTAAAAACACAGTCGACCGAAATGGAGTTGCTGCACTTCTTCTCTTGGACCTCTCAGCTGCCTTTGATACGGTTGACCATGACACCCTAATTCAAAGACTCCACGAAGCCAGCATACAAGGGATCGCTCTCGACTGGATTACTTCCTATCTTCAAAAAAGATCTAATATCATCCACTCGCCCCCCTTCTCGGCCAAACCCTACCTCACAAAAGCAGGGGTCCCCCAAGGATCAATCATCTCACCTTTGCTTTTCAACATCTACATGATATCTTTACCAGAACTGATCAATGATTTCCATCTCACATGCTACAATTATGCAGATGACACACAAATACTACCTAAATTAGACTGCCCCAAAAACATTGAAAACTCAGAAATCTTCAGTTGCCTCAGAGCCGTTGATCAGTGGATGACCTGGAGCCATCTCAAACGAAATACCTCCAAAACAGAAATGCTCATATGTGGTGACTGGAAAAAGTATGACCGGCCTGACGATCTTGGACCACCTCCTCAATTATCCAAGGAAGTTAAAAACCTAGGAATCACCATGGATTCCAAGTTAACTATGAATGCCCAAGTGGACAAATTAGCACAAACAAGCTTCATCACCTTGAAAACTTTATGACGCATCTTCCCCCACCTCGGATTTCCACACAAGGTGCAAGCTACTATCTTGCTTGTACTATCCAAACTGGATTATGCCAATGGCCTCTACCATGGATCATCTCTATCTATTATGAAAAAACTACAACGTATCCAGAATTCTGCAGCCAGGCTACTATTACATGTAAAGCCGCAAGCCCACATCTCCCCTGCCTTGAGAGCACCACACTGGTTACCAGTTGCCAGAAGATGTACTTTCAAGCTGCTTTGTATCACCCACAAAGCTATACGTGGAACAGGACCGTTTTTTATCAGAAACAAAATAACCAAATACATCCAACAAAGAAACCTCCGCTCAAGATTGGCACCCCGCCTTAGAACACCACCATACAAGAAAAAGACAATAGGTGGTGCATCCTTCTCCGTTCACGCAGCCAAACTATGGAATTCATTGCCCCCAACTATGAAAGCCACAGATAACTTTCTTGTCTTCAGAAAACTACTCAAGAGTTGGCTCTTTCCTTCATAACCACCATATTCAAACAACTACGGACTGCATAAGCCTATGTTGATAAATATTTTTTTCAGATTATGTGTATATTTCTAGTTATGTATAGTTCTTTAGAAAATATGTATCGCTACTATGTCATAACAATGAAATACACACACACTCTTTAAACCTGTTTGACTAAGTATATTTTACCCATGCTTCTAATTATGTATTCTATGTGTATTCATGAGTGTTTGTATGTGTGTGTGTATGTGTGTATGTATATATATATATGTATGTATGTATGTGTATATGTTGTTTCTGTGCTTGGCATGTTCGTAGGTCATTGCATGGCTCCTGGGTAGGTTGTTATACTAGATATCTATGAATTCCTGCTCTCATCTTATCACACCTATCTACCAATCATCGTATGTCATGTCTCTATCAAACTATCCTCCATTCTCACTCTGACTCATCCCAAATCCTTTCTACTACTTTCGTCTCCTAAATAACTCTGTCTAAGCTCTTCCCTCCGCTTCCACATCTAACTCACCAAACCTCATTCTACTACAGTGACCTCCCACACAACTCAACTAAATTCTCCTGCATTTCTCTCACCCTGCTACTATGCTCTACCTAACCCTTCCACATACTCTTCCCTCCTCCATCCCCCTTTACTCATCCCAAACCTTTGGATTGAGTAAATTACGGATATACTGCCAATTAACACTTCTGGATTTCTTTCCTCCTCCACCCCTCCATTACTCCAGTCAATCTAACTAACAAACTCTCATATCTGCGGCTCAAATTAACTCATAATAATACTAAAACTGTACTCATTATTTCCCAATACTAATCCATCACTAATACTTGTTGGGTTCCAGAGTAGCGTGCTACTCACCGAAAAGCGCTTTGACGCCTCGTCAGGGGTAGTAAGCGCTATATAAATACGATTACAATACAATACAATACAATACAATATAATTGGTTGCAGGAGGAGTATTTTTCTATCCATGTTTTTACCTAGGTTTCAGAACATGGACGAGAAGATGTGTTTTCTGTATCCACCTATCTATGTCCCGTTTTATCTTTTCACAATTTATGGGAGTTTTGGGGTTACATCTGAATATATATTGTACAGTGACATAGATTGCCTTCATGCATTTGTAGATTGAAACAATATACTTTCTGTACTGGTCCTGGGTATTGAACATACCTATTTTAGAACAGAGGTATTCCTACCTTAAGATGTGCAACATAGTACTGCAGTATAGCTATTGGTAATACACAATATAAATTGCATCCTGTTTTTGCAGTATGCAGGAGTGTAGCCACACGATAACTGCAGACAGTGTGCACATACTTATTAAATGCCTCAGTAATGGGACTTTAGATACAGGGACAGTAACAAAATATTAATATAATGTCATCAGTAGATCTACAATGTCATTTCCGAATCTTTGTCCTGTGTTACACTTACACTATGAGAGAAGGACTTGATGCATTGATTATACATTTGACTATACGATGATGGTTGGCTTTTACCATTAACATTTGTTTTCCAAATTTATTACTGCATATTATTTTTCAAGTATAATTAGAGAAGTTTATATTGCAAGTGTGGGGCAGTGACACGAGGGAGAGAAATGCTATTTTTGTGTACAGATTTATGTCATGTTTCAATATACCTTTCTTCTTTCTGATGGATGTGGTTGTACACAGAGTAGAGAGCCTTTTCCTCCACATACCTCGACTAGATTTCCCTTTATGGATTTATACTATTAAAACGAGAAAAAAAGATAATAAGGAACAAAAAGATATTTAGAAGCATGTTACCCTTATCTCCACTTTAAGTTCACCTACGTTTGTTACAGGTTTCCAATGTAGTACATGAATGGTTTGCAACGATAACAATTGTGCCTTTGACATGTCCTGCCTACGTTACTTAAAAAGAATGGTGCTAGTGACCGTGATGTATGTTGCATGCGTTATAATGATCCAGCTTTTGATATGATTAACAGCTGACAAGTGGTACAATAGACTGTGGGATTAGGTGCGCGCAAAGAGGAGGGGGTGAATTGGTTGATTTAATTCAGCTACCCCAGTGAGATTTGTCCCTTTATAAGGTTTTGTGCAGCTGCTGAGCTGTTCTGGATTGATGCACAATGACTTGCTTCATTGGTCAAGAGACGTATACTTGACTAAGTGGCTAAGCAGAGCGCCGACTGAAATACTGTTTTACTGGCCTCCGCACATGTCTAGTGTTGAGCTGTCAGTATCTGATAAGTCATTTTGATAGCAATGTTGCATTGCCTTCAGCATCAGGTGCTGCAGGCTCATCCTGGCTAGACAACACCACCTGGACTTGATCTCCAACAGGGAGATTGGGCCTAGGTCACCTGTGAAGTGGAAGGGTCTGACCTCCTGGATCCACAGCTCTTACATCAAGAAGGTAGCAGATCCTGGACATCTGCAGCAGCAGAAATGAGTGGAAAAACTGACAGCCCTACCATCACCATTGCGGTAGAGTCTATGTTGGACAAGGGCTGCTCGTGCTGCATGCCTTTAAGAGACAGAAGGTGTAAGCGGGCCCTGTTTGGTTCTTATACAAAGTACCCAAGTGAGCATTAAGTGCTGGTTATCCTTTGATGCCATACTGAAGGGGTACCACCGACTGAAGACACAACCGATTGCCACTCCAGGGTACTGTGACCGCAGGCTGTTATCTCCAGAACCCCTATACAACTGCAACACTTCAGGATCTCTTCATCTCCTCCAACAGGTATAACTGTGAGGACTAGGGGCACCATCAACTTCATCAACTGTCAACTTCAACTTCACAACCTTCATCTCCTGCAGTTCTGGCTGATAGATCTCACTAAGCCTTCAGTGCTACAGTACCTGGCCTCCTTTCTGCAATACTTTTTTGCCTCAAGTACTGGTGACCTCTGGGGCAAAATAGAAGGTATAGGAAATAAATAATTTTGACGTTCTCTTTTGAAATTCAATAAGGCAACGATGTCCGACTCCTCAGGAAATAGTTATGGGTACCAGTGATTTTCTTTGTGTTACTTCTCATGGTGTCTGCTGATTTCCCACAGATCACTCTTACATCAGAATAGAAGCATTAAATGATACTTAGACTTTGAACTTCTTTCCCAAATCATCGAAACAAGAAAATACCACAGAGAGGAGCAAACCTTCTTTGAGGAACAAAGAAAAATGTTAAATTGAAAGTGAAGTATGATGCAAAGCTACATATATTATGTCATTTGATGTTCGTGCACACCTGCTCCTGCAGTGCTTAGTAAATAACAAAATACAGAGTAGTATTGTACATCACCTTTACCAACTATAGCTGTGAAAGATATAGAAAAACATCAACATTCCATTTCCTGTCAAATAAGAGTTGTCATTGATTATAATGCATAATACAAAGTACATAGGGATCATAATAGGAGGAATGGTTTGTTGTTAGGTTCAGACTAGATTAGTAATTAGTGGCCCAGCTTTGCTTTCCAGATTCCAGGTAGGGAAAGCAAATATTTGTTCCTAAACACACACACACACACACACACAACAGATAATAACTAGTGTTATTGTCCCATGTGCAAGGTATCAGGTATCCGCTGAAGTTTACACGAGAGGTACAAAGTATGATGAAAGACAGCACTAATGATTCCCAAGATACCAACAGCATGCATGCTAGACACAATTTCTAAACCTAAACACTTATGGGTCCGAGACAGTTCCAAGAGGATTGGGAACACCATTTCATCATTTATTTTCAGAGGAGGGAATGTGGAAACTGGCTATGAATCCATTTTATTATTTCTCCACGCCTGACTTTATCCTGTGATACTCAAGGCTGAACAGGCCTGAAAAACATATGCAAAAGGTTGGATGACCTTTACAATTAACCCTGACAGACAGCTTGTAATGCAAGGCTTGCTTCAAAGAGACACCTCACTCAAGATGCATTGCTGCATTCACCCCAACAACAGACAGGCATCTGAATGTCCACATAGATCTGAGGAAAGGTTATGAAGAAACTGGATTGGTGATGCCTTGGAAAGTTCCAACCGTCTGAGAAATGTTCAGGTCACGATTGTGGTCATCTTTTTTTTTTTTTGTCCTCATTCACCCTAGGCCATATGCAACCTCCTTTCCCTTTTCAACCGAAACGCATGAGATTTTCCTCGGCCAGGGGTTGTTTATTACTCTCAAACAATCCTCAGACTGTTCCAATTCTGTGAGGAATTCGGAGGAGGGTGTAAAATCATTGGACAGATATCACAAATACAAATACAATTCTACTCCAACATTAAACACACAAACATCTATACATCAATCTCCTGATTTCCAATTCATTAATGCTACCCAGAAATTCCCTCGCATCCTTTCCATTCCCCCCATCTTTTGATCCAATTCTGCTATAGAAAAAACATCCCTAAGCCATTCTGAATGATCTGGGGGGGTCTTTGAAATCCATTTTCTACAAATTTCTCACCTCCCCAACAGTATTGCATAAAATACAAACTTTTTATCTGCAATAATGTCCTGACCTAACCACCCCTGCTGGTCTTGGACTTGGCCAAATATTATTAACTGAAGAGAGGGTTCAATTCCCCGATTTAATATACAAGAAATTGTTTTGCATACTCTTTCCCAGAAGAATCGAATATCAGGGCATTCCCAAAACATGTGAACATCAGTTGCTTGTAATAAACCACATTTTGGGCATTCCACCTCTTGCCCTCCTTTCATTTTTGATAGTTTCTCGGGGGAAATATACACTCCATGTAATGTGAAATAATGATTTTTCCTAAGAGTGGCTGGTTTCACAATATCAAAAAGCATTTTTAATGACTCTTCCCACCCCCTTTTAGCTACATCTTCTGAGAAAAATGTTCTCCACAAATCGGTAGGTAATACCATACTCACCATCTACCCCTTCCAGGATCCCCCAATACCAAGTACACACTCTGTGAGGGCCTCCTAGTGGGCGCAGGGTGATCTCACTCAATGGATTAGGCATACCAACATCTTCCTTTATCCCCTGAGCCCATTTTCTTATTTGTAAAAATTTCCATCTGGACAAAGCACCACCCATCTTTAACTGTAATTCCTCCCACGAGAGAAATGCCCCTTCCGAGAACAACTCTCCCCAATATTCTAATCCCGCTTCTCTTATCGGTAATGCCAAAACATCTTGAAAACATTCTGGGGTTCCCGGGGAGTCCCAGATAGGTGCGTCAATGTTATAGTAAGTAAGTTTCGCAGATTGCCTAATATGGTACCAACTTTCTGCCAGCCCTCGCATAATTTTCAACCTTACCTTTTTGAAAAACTTAGGGTCCCCAAATTTAAACAAAAAATTAGTTGAAGCACCGTTAATTCTAGAGGCCATTATCTTAAACATTAGACCCGTTGTTGTGGAATCTGACGCAAGAGACAAAAGTCTATAATTTTTTAAAAGAAAGGCCCATGCATAATATTGCAACTCAGGTGATGCCAAACCTCCCTGAACCTTACACTGGCGTAACTTCTTCTGAGAGATTCTAACACCCTTAGATCTCCAAATAAAATTGCTTATAAAGCGCTGCATTTTTTCTATATAGACTTTCTGCATTGGGAGTGGAGAAGTAGAAAACAGAAAGTTCCATTTTGGAAGAATGGCCATTTTTACCAAGTTTACTCGACCTATTATCGTCAGGGGAAGATGCATCCAACCTTGCAATAAACTTTTACATTCTGCCAACAATTTTTCCTGGTTCCTCTCCGCTAACTGATTAATATCTTGAGGTACCAAAATTCCCAAATATCTAATTTCCTTTTTACGAAAAGCAGACTTATATTCCATATTCCAAGCCATAATCTCCGTTTTTTCAACATTCACTTGATAACCAGACACCCTCCCAAACTCTTCGGCCAGTTTAAAAATCTCGGAAGATGCAGTACCTAAATCGTCTGTATATAACAAAAGGTCATCAGCATACAAAGCGAGCTTTCTTTCCCAGCCCTGACAGCTAAAAGGAGTAATCATCTTATTCCACCGAATTTTCCTCGCGAATGGTTCGATGTATAAGTTAAATAGTGCAGGGGACAGCGGGCATCCCTGTCTGGTGGCTCTAGCTATAGCTATCGGCCCTGTAAGGTTCCCATTCACTAATTTTCTAGCTATAGGAGCCCTATATATCAGGTTCACTACCCCACAGAAATTATCTCCCAGTTTAGCTTTTTTTAGCAGAGTTTTTAAATAGACCCAGTTTACCTGGTCAAAGGCTTTTGCAGCATCGACCGTTATAATCCCCAAAGGGGATTCCGATTCTACTGCCATATCTATGGCCCCTATTAATTCATATGTTAACTCATGCAAATACCTCCCCTTCGAGAAGCCCTTCTGATCAGGATGAATTAAGCTGTCTACTACCTTATATAACCTATCCGCCACTATTTTCGTAAACAGCTTATATTCGGTGTTCAATAATGAAATAGGTCTATAGGAAGAGCAATAAAATGGTTTTTTCCCGGGTTTCGGTATTAATGTAATAATTGCTTCATTCCACGTAACTGGCATACTTATATCGTTAAAATAAATCCTACCAAATAACTCAGTCAAGAACGGAACAATTACCTCACCTAATGCTTTATACAACTCCACCGGGATACTATCCGGGCCCGGGGCTTTCCCTTCCTTACCCTTAGCTAAGGCTGCTCGCACTTCTTCCACCGTAATAGGACCATTAAGAAATTCCTGATTCTGTTGTGAAATTTCTGGTAATATATCCTGAGCTAACCAGTTCTCCACCATTTCCTCTCGCACCTCTCCCTGTTCCGTATATAAAAATGTAAAAAAATCTTGAAACCCTCGTTCAATGTCTTCTGCATGAGATAATTTAACACCAGTATCTTCAATCACTATTTCCTTAATATAACTCCTAACTTGATCTGTTTTGGCTTTCCAGGCAAGTAGTTTTCCTGAGTTTTCCCCATATTCAAAATGTTTTAACTTGCTAGCCTCCCATTTCCTAACCATACGTGCCTGTAAAATGTTTGCTATTCGTGTTCCTAACTCAGTCATTTCTGTTCTTCCTATTTCCTCCTGGGCTCCTTCTCCTTTACCAACCAGTTTCTTACATTTCGCTGACATTTCTTGCTCTAACCTATTTATTTCATCTCTGACTGTTTTATGTTTGTGACATGCAATACTCCAAAGTTCCCCTCGTATTACCGCCTTAAAGGAGTCCCAAACCGTTGATAACGATGCTGAACCTGTGTTAATCTTGAAAAAAATTGCAGTCTCTCTACGCAGATGTACCAAAACATCCTCTTCCAATAATAGTGCACGCTCCAATGTCCACCTCTTAAAAACTATTCTCTGTGGGAGCATCAAATGCAGCTTTACTGCAGCATGATCTGATAAATGCGGGGGTAAATATTCAATCCTGTCAACATTTTCCAACAACCTATCATCCACTAAAAAATAATCAATACGTGAAGCATGACTATACTTCTTATTGAAGAATGAAGAGACCTTAGCCTCCCCTTCCCTCTTCCGCCATATATCACACAAGCCATACTCCTTCATCATCTTCCTTAAGTAATATTGTGTTTTTGGCGTACCTGAAGATCGACAAGTATCTGTTCTATCTAATCCATTGTCAAGCACCACATTAAAATCCCCTGTCATGATAACTGCATCCGAGAAATCGATTAACTGAGAAAAAACTATTTTAAGAGGTTCAACATCATCGCAATTCGGGCCGTAGAATCCGACCAAAACCAACCTTGCCTCACCAATACGTATTCTTATTATGACCCAACGACCAGCGTGATCTGCCCTTGTCTCTAAAATCTCCAATCTAGGTTGTACTCCCTGTTTAACCACAATAGCTACTCCCCTTGTATGAAAATTGTTGGTAGTGCAGAAACACATTTGTACCCACTTTGAGCCTTAAATAACTCCTTACATTCTTCTGCAACTAAATGAGTTTCCTGTAGGATAAAAATCTGCGCCGGAGAATCTTTTAAATATTGTAAGATTTTATTACATCTTGCTTTCGTCCTTAGACCGTTAATATTCCAGGAGAGTCATTTAATCGTGGATTCCTCCAACCCCTGACCTTTATTTAATCTAGCCATTCCAAAGTGACCCGCCTTCCCTCTGCCTCAGTGAATGAGGAACTATTTCCACACAAAACTCAAAATCAAAAAACCCAAAAGTAAAAAACAAAACCCTCCTAATTAATAAACCCCCCTCCCAACACCCTCCCATAGGGGACCCCCCCACTATATCAGCCAACTTAGGCCTTATTTTAGAGCACCCCACCTGCCTGGGAGCTTCAAAAAATTCATTTTACGTGATCGGTCTGTTCCTTACTTATAAGTTCTAATAGCTCGTCCGTCCTGACTGTCTCTCTTATATTGTACATTTTATTATTATACATTACTCGCAAAAAACCTGGGAACTTCAACTGTGCCGTAATCCCTAATTTTTTTAATTCGGCTAACCTTTTCCCCAACTCCCACTGCCTATCCATTGTAATCTTAGACAAATCGGACCTAATCTTAAATATTACATTTTCGACTTTTAATGATTTTTGTTTCAATGCACTGCTCAAGATTTTCTCCTTTAAATGATGTTAGGAAATTAACCAAGATTTTTCTTGGCCTAGTGCTGTTTGGTCGCTTTGTAAAAGGGTTGCGATGAACCCTCTGGATGTCTCTTTCAATCTCCTCTCGGCTCTCTTCCAATTCACAAACAGATTTAATAAGAGAAACCACACATGACTTCAGATTTGCTCCTTCTGCTCCTTCCGGAACTTTTAACAATTTGATGTTGTTTCTACGAGAATAATTCTCCAACTGTTCAATTTTTACTTGCAAGCCTTGTTCCTTTTCACTTAAATTTCGAATCTCCTCCTTCTGGTTGTTTAGCCTTTTTTTATGTCCTCCGAAATAGCAAGAATCATCTCCTCCATAGACTGACTAAATCTTGAATCGGGGACCGGGGTTTGAGAAGGGGGGGGGCTGATGGGTATTTCTGCCACAACTCCTATCTCCTGTAAGTCACCATCTTGTCTCAATATAAGATCCGAACCAACTTGTTTATCCACTTGGTGAGCCGAAATATTAATCGAAGGGGGAGGATCATTCATACCCTCACCGGAGTCTGTATCGTTTCTGGTATCCTTGATCATATAAGTATCCATTTTTCCTTGATCAGGTATCAACGCAATGTCTTCTGGCTTAGTCTTAAAATAAGCTCTTAAAGAGGGCGCAGGTTTATTGTTATATTTCTTCCCTAGTTTCCCCTCACTTCCTCTTTTCTTGACTTTAGGTAAACAATTCGATAAATCAGAAGTTTTGCCTTGGATCTTATCCTGTCTATCAATAACCTCCTTATCTCTTTTCTCCTCTTCCAAACTCCGCCTCCTCCCCTGCAAAATGTTAACAGAAGGCAAGGATGGGGACAAACTTTTTTTTGCACTGTCTCTAACCCCCAAAGCCTCCGCCACTTTACTTATCCCTCCTGTATTTAAAAGTGAAAAAGAGCGTGCTACCGCACTATCCCGGGACACTTTCCCAGGGGCTTTATTAATACTGAATTTTGTTATACTCCTGGCCTCCACCGCCCCCGCCACCTTACTTGTCTTTCCTTTTGTCGAGGGAGAAAATCGCCGTGTAGCTGCACTGTCTGGCTCCCGGGACTCCTTCCCGGGAGCCTTGCCGATACTGGCTCTGCCCGGATTCCCCCGAAGGGGAATCCTCGCTGAGCCCTTTCTTGCCCGGCGGGGCTCCAGCGCAGCTCAGCCCCAATGCCAGAGCCTCCTGCTGAGTACCTCGCCCGGAGCCTGATTTTGCCGGGTTTCCGAGTCTTGAGGGCTCCGAGAAGCCGAACGGAGAGTGGGCGGCACATCCAGCCGATCCCTGCTGCTTACACGTGCCACGCCCCCAAGCACGGTGAGAGTGCGTCTAGCGGGTTACGCCGCTACGCAACCCGCCATGTCCCCCCCACGATTGTGGTCATCTTGTATCACACTGCAATCTTGAAATGTTGCTCTACTGTGATTGGATAGATGACTGATATATGTATAACACCATGCATCGCCAGATCAACATCACACCATGCACTTGATGAAGAAATTACCTCTCTGTTGTTCTGATTGGATAATGTATGTTCACATTCTGTTGTTCTTCGTGCATAAAAGATTGTATTGGAGTTCAGTAATTCGGACTGCTTGGACTTGGCCTCGCAAGCCATCAGTTCCTGAGCGCATATTAAATTGTCTTTCTTTATACCCTAAGACTGGATGGTCTCTGGTTTTGGTCCTGCTCTGAAGGAGGCTTTTAACATAGGTACTTTAATATTTTGACGGCACTTGTGGAACTTGACACAGGAATCGTATTACAGTGTTTTTAGGAGTTTGGTTGGTCTACGAACCATAAGCAGATGTGCATGTACATTAACATGTACCCACAGTCCTGGTGCCAATGTGCTCCTCCATTGCTAGAAAGGAAAAGGAGGAGACAATGGCAATATGTGAGAAATTGGGTTGTTGGTTGACTGGGATGTGAGCCCTGGTCAAGCGGCAGCTGCAATCTCCGGCCGAGTGAAACATAAAAAGTCACAAAATTAATCTGTGCTTAACCCTGGGTAGCTTGACATAAAAGCAGTCAGTCTTAATTTAGAGGTAATTTGTAAAATGTTTATGCAGCACTCAAACAGTAACAAAATAAAAACACAACACAAGAAAAATCCTACACCAATTTAGAAAAATAGATTCGATTTTAATAAAAGATTTAAAACTACCATGGAAAAAATCCAATCAGTGGAACTGAGTTATGATATTTTTAAATTTATAGTAAAAGCTAGCACCTAAAAAAATGAAAACACCAACCATGAACATGTAGTCATGCGAGGCTGAGCCAAAGTTGAAAAATATGGCCAACCTTCAGAGAGCGCAGTTTGGATACAAAAAGTGGAGTAGTCCTGGTCGGCACTTACCTTTGGACTTACAATAGTTTTCAAGAACATTTTTCTGAGAAGGTAAAGTTCAGTGGGGCAAGTATGCAAGTGGTGTCTAAAGAGGGAACGTCATCGTTAGGGACCCTCTAGGTGTAGTTGCAGTGAAGATGTCCATGTTCAGCCTCAGTCACTTTTATGGAGGTCAAAAGTCATCAGCAGGACAAGGACAGGGGTTATAGCTGAAGACAGTTTCAGGAGGTTGGATGCCCCTTTAGCAAAGGATTACTGAACAGGATTTGGCGAAGAAGTTAGCCAGAGCAGCTGTGAAGTGAGGCCAACCGGCGCTGCACCTTGGGTGGATCGACAAGCAGGTGGGACCCGGTCTTTCCACAGTTCTCAGAGCAGTTTTGGGTAAAAAATGTTTGTATTTTGGCTATGTGGGCACTTTTAGCACCACAGTCAAGGGTACAGTACTGGTGAGATACTGTTTGGGGATTCAGGAATCACTCAGTCCGGGTCCAGCTGTGGGTTCAAGATGGTGGGAGCCTTTTATCTCTCTGTGGCTCTTAACACTAGGCAAGCAAACTAGTCATTGGAGTCACTGTGGTAGTCCTAGGTTCAGGTAAAAATGCAGGGCACATTCAGCAAGTCTGGTCTCTGAGGGTTCAAGGTGGGATCCAGGCATCAAAGCAGTCCTTCCAGGTGCAACAGCCTTGTGGAGTACGCAGCAGGCCAGAGCAGCAGGAAGTCCTCTGCGAGTCCTTTCACGGGTCCAGAATTTGAACTATAGAGTGGCTCTAAGGGACCTATTTTAAACTTGGTACGTTCTTTAAAGTTGGGGAAAGTTTCTAGAAAGAGGTTTCTCTTTGGATTGTTTGGAATTTCCTTACCCACCCAGCCCTGACTCCAAATTGACAGCAGGGGCAATGCGGAGATAATCCTTTGTACGAAGGAAGAGCACAGGATGTTCAGTTGCAATTCACAGTGCATCTAGCTGCATCCGCTCCATGCCGGCAGATGGCCCATTCAGGCACACCTAATCCCTCTATTGTGTTACACCCAGTCATATGACCCAGAAGAGGCTGCAGGCACCAAATGTCTAAGGAGAGGAAAATGAAAACAAGTGGACATTTTCAATATTGCAACTTAAAATCCTAATTTACCATTAAGGAGGATTTTTAATCACAACTTCATAGATACAAAACGTAAAATGCTTACCTGTCCCAAAATAAAGTTAGCACTTATTACATGGAATAAGGCAACCTGGTGTTATTCTAAGGCAATGACATATTAGTGAAAATTAATTTAGGAGTTTTTCACTACCAGGAAATGTAAAACTTAAGAGTACATATCCACTCTTTTAATTACAATGCACCCTGTCCTATGGGCTACCTAGACCTTACCTTATGGGGAGGCTTACATGCAACAAAAGGGGAGTTTAAGCTTGGCAATTAAGTTCTACTTCCAAGTCAAATTGACCAGTTAAAAACTGCCTTCAGGCTGCAATAGAGGGTCTGGGACATGTTTAAAGGGCTACGTAAGTGGGTGGCACAATATATGCTGCAGGCCCACTAGTAGCATTTAATTTACAGGCTCTGGGTATATGGTGTACCATTCTACAAGGGATGTATGAGTGACTTAAATATGTCAATAGGGTGTAAACTAATTTAACTATGTTTAGGGGAGTGAGCAAAAGTACTTAATGGGCAGAGAGTCCTAAGGCCAACAACAATGAATTCAGCAAACAAAAATGGAGGGAAAAAGGCAAAATGTTTGGGATGACCCTACAAGAGAGGGCCAGGTCCAACACAATAAGACATTTTCTAGCCAGTAGGGATGACAGGGACTTTGAGTCCCAGAAGGCGGCCTCAGCAGCCGTGTGCACCGGGGGAATGCTTTTAGCACTATGGGCATTCCTGCGGTATGGGACACGACCTAGCCACCAGGGATGACAGGGATTTCGAGTCCCAGGAGGCCGTGGGCCAGGAGGCGGCCCCAGCAGCAGCATGCACCAGGGGAGCACTTTTAGCATGCTGGGCATCCCTGCAACACAAACCACGATCTAGCCACCAGGGATGACAGGGACTTCTAGTCCCAGGAGGCCGTGGGCCAGGAGGCAGTTCCAGCAGCAGCATCGGAGCAGCAATTTTAGCACTCTGGGCATTCCTGCAGTGCGGGACACAATCTAGCCACCAGGGACGACAAGGATTTCTAGTCCCAGGAGGAAGTGGGCCAGAAGTCAGCCCCAGCAACATCGTGTGCAGCTGGGTTGCGCTTTTAGCATGCTAGGCATCCCCTGTGGTGCGGGACACAATCTAGCCACCAGGGACGACAAGGATTTCGAGACCCAGGAGGAAGAGGGACAGAAGGCAGCCCCAGGAGCATCGTGTGCAGCTGTGTTGCGCTTTTAGCATGCTAGGCATCCCCTGTGGCAGGGGACACAATCTAGCCACCAGGGATGACAGGGACTTTGAGCCCTAGGAGGCCATGGACAGAGAGGTGGCCCCAGCAGCCGTGAGCACAGAGGGAGTTGTTTTAGCACACTGGGCATCCCTACAGTGCAGGACGCACCTGGGCAAAGCCCGGGACATGGACAGGCCCACCCGAGCCCGTCAGAGGCTGTCAGAGACTGGGCTGGGTGAGTAACAGTGCTTTATAAAAATTGATTGCTTGATTGATTGAAGTACCCTGCTCAATAGTTTTTCCTTGTTAGATAATTCAGACTCCCCTCTAACCAAGAGAGATCCTTGTGCAAGCTTTGCTATACTCAACCCCCAAGCCATAAACCTTAGCTCTCGGAATGAGGCAGTAAATCTCATCATTGGATAGAAAAATTAAGTTAGTGTACTGAAATCAATGTTGTCAGAGGTGCTCTCCTTACTGCAAACAACAGTTAAGGAAGGGGATGTAAAGAGGCCACATGCACCCTTTCTAAGTCACTATGTTCGCTGGGTGCTGGCACTTCTCAAACAATGAGAAAAGAGTACCCCTGGAAAGAAGCAAAATGGGAACTTGAGATAATAGATATTGTAGCAAGAACATTCAAAATCGTCCCCCAGCACAACCCCAAACCATATGGAAGGGCAGTCTCTCACAAGGGATCATATTACCGGCAATCCAATATACACGTGGTACAAGGTGCCTAAACTATCAATGAACTCCCGGGAGGAGTGTAAGGCAGTGCTGTTCAATTATATATTTAGACATATTATCTGTTAAACATCACTCAGTGGAAGCGGAACAATGAGACAAGATAGAAATAAAATTGGCCAATCCTGCCTTAGTGGAGGGCCTGATATATATGGAGGTTAGATGTATGCCCCCAAATGCCTCAAATATTGTCTTCAAAAGACAACAACCTGAGAAACAGATTCCACTCTTGAGGGTTCACACCATGCACAAATAGAAACTGACTCCATCCTTGAGGGCTCATACCACAGAAAATATTAGGAAGGTGAATGAGGATGTGACCAGGAGCCAGAGATTGCCCGGAAAATACATTTGAAGATGATTTATCAGACATTGATTGAATATGGGAAGCAACTGCTTTCCAGACTACAAATACATTGCCCCGTGGCTCAAATCCACAATTAGCAATTAGCGGGTCCCCAAAAGTGAAAAATGGGAGTGTGCCACAGCACACTGCTGCTGCAATACTTACCAAAAATGGCGAGTTTAGAAGGTTGGATGGAATCTACAATGTAAAGGATTTACATATTTCACGCTTATGAAATTGTCCTCGTTCTCCTGCTTTAATTGTCCGGAACGTAGCTGGCATATGAAATAAGGTTGATGATGTGGACTGCGGTTTGTTAATTAGTCATTTAGTGCACGTTTATTTTAGGAAACGTGGGCCACTACAAACGTGAATAGGCAAGGTTACAACTCATATTGCTAAGAGGCTATTCCATCATCTGTGGAGAGGGCAGTAGGGGGCCTTATAACATGGATACAAATTTCCCGGGTTGCACAATGAAGGAAACATTTGCTGATTCACCTGACATATTAGCAGTTAGTATTAGGCCAAAACAGGGATCTCTGCTTCTGCTTGTATATCTTTATAGTAGCCTTGGTCTCCTTAGCCAAACTTCCAAAACTATTAGCCATCTGAACACATTCTTGGAAGACTTATTACCTATGCACTATGTCATCTTTACTGGAGACTTTAATGCATCATTGGAACACCACCATCTATTTTGAGAATTGACACACAAAGAGGACTTAACGTGGGGAATCCCACCTCTTTCAACATCTAGAAAGCAGCCTAAAACCAGCATCTGGGCTTTGAAGACCATGGATTTAATGTTGATGTTTGGTCTGCGGACAGGGAATGGACACTTCCCCTCAGATAGTCTTGCTAAACCAACCTTTCTCGGGAAAGCTACAGCAGCTTTATTGACTATGTTCTTATAGATCTAAGGATATGACATGAGATCACTGCTCTTAGAGTGGGCAACCAACAAAACAGTGATCATCTTCCCATTAAGGTAAACTGGGATAGGCTGTCCTCCAGTCAGGGGGGAACTTTCTGTAAGCAAGATGCCATGATCTCAGTAGTCATGTCAAACAACCAGTGCACCATCATATGGGATGCATTTAGGAGTTCAGGTGCTTTGGTAGCCGTGCTTTGGTAGCCAAGACACACCACTTGGTCTCCATCTAACTGTTTGAATTTACATTTAAACATTATGCCCCTGATCAGATCGTAGCTAAGCATGATAAGCTATTTTCTTCTTTGCAGTCATCATTTGTTGGGGAAGACAAAGGAAGAAAGCAGCTGAACTTAGGTAAAGACAACAAAAGGTTTGACAATAGATGTAGAACACATCACACTCTTGGAAGTGATAAGACAGAATGATAGACCTATGATAGCCTTGACTAGGCGTGCTTATGCAGATGCCATTACAATTAGCAAGGCACAGTGGGAAGAGGACAGATGGAATGAATTATCAATAGCTTCAAAAGAAATAATGCCAAGCACTTTTAGTCCCTGGTGTCTCAAAATGGACGAAATGAGAATTCCAGAGCTGATGGTCACACCTCCGCTGAAATTTGAAATGGTAATTTTGCCACATTATATAGACAAGAGCCGGTTCCATCAATAGGTTTGGATAACTTAAATGAGTTGCTTGATGAAGGGGATGTGGCTGGATTGATCACTCCACTCACTTTAAGTGAAACTGAGGCAGCCATTAGGACGCAGAAACCAGGGAAAGCGCCTGAGTTAAATAGGATCCTGGCTGATTTATTTAGATCTGATCTTAAGTTATAGGGCCCTTAGTTAAACCGTGTGTCAAATGTCATTTTGGCAGGAAGCTATCTCCGCTGTTCCTGTAAAGGTGCTATTATAGTGCACATTCACAAAAAGGGTGCGTCAATCCCGGGTAATTACAGACCCATTAGTCTGATAGATAATCTCCCAAAAATATTTTCTTATCAAATATTCGGCAGACTTTGGGACTGGATTACGGAAAGGGATGCTCAAAGCCACCTACAAGCAGGCTTTAGACAGAAGATAAACACGGTGGACCAGATTTTCGAGTTCCTTACTATAAAATGGAAATCAGTCGACCTGGATGCTGGGAGATTGTTTGTAGCTTATGTTGATTCCAATTCTGCCTTTGACTTAATCCCTTGCTATAAATTATGGGAGACTATTTTTTAGAATTGGTGCCCCTAGAGCCTTGTTAGGATTGATCCAGGAATTGCATCCTGGAAACTTTGCCAGAGTAAAATGGGGTATGGATGGGAAATTATCAGATGAGATACCTTTCCAGAAAGGAGTCAGGCAAGAATGTGTGATGACCCTCTCACTTTTCCTTTTATACATCAATGCCTGTATTCCTTGCTTGTATGACTGTAAAAATGATGCTCCAAAAATAGGTGTGTCCAAGACACCTTGGTAATTATTTGCTGATGATACCCTATTATTATCAAAAACTGTGTCTGGCCTATCTAAGTTCCTAGAGATATTGTCAGGGTTCTGTAGAGACCATGGTTTGCAAATAAATAGTATTACAACTAAATACATGGTCATTGAAAACATCAAGCATAAAGTGAAGAAAACCATATTTTTAGATGGCGAGGTTCATGAAGGAGTTCTGGAATTTGACTATCTGCAAATTCAACTAGATGATTCACAAAACTGATCAGGCCAAGTGGTAAGGTGCACTATGGCGGTCATTCTGACCCTGGCGGTCAAAGACCGCCAGGGCGGAGGACCGCTGGAGCACCGCCGACAGGCCGGCGGTGCTCCAATGGGGATTCCGACCGCGGCGGTAAAGCCGCGGTCGGACCGGCACCACTGGCGGGCTCCCGCCAGTGTACCGCCGCCCCATTGAATCCTCCACGGCGGCGCAGCTTGCCGAGGGGATTCCGACCCCCCCCTACCGCCATCCAGATCCCGGCGGTCCGACCGCCGGGATCCGGATGGCGGTAGGGGGGGTCGCGGGGCCCCTGGGGGCCCCTGCAGTGCCCATACCACTGGCATGGGCATTGCAGGGGCCCCCGTAAGAGGGCCCCTAAATGTATTTCACTGTCTGCTGCGCAGACAGTGAAATACGCGACGGGTGCAACTGCACCCGTCGCACAGCTTCCACTCCGCCGGCTCGATTCCGAGCCGGCTTCATCGTGGAAGCCTCTTTCCCGCTGGGCTGGCGGGCGGCCTGAAGGCGACCGCCCGCCAGCCCAGCGGGAAAGTCAGAATTACCGCCGCGGTCTTTCGACCGCGGAACGGTAAGCTGACGGCGGGACTTTGGCGGGCGGCCTCCGCCGCCCGCCAAGGTCAGAATGAGGGCCTATGTCTTTAAAACTAAAGGCAAGGGAAATGTTAAGTTTTGCTTAAAGGACATCCAGCTTTCCCATTACCCCAGCATTAGAGATATATAAAAATCAAGCCAGAGGGGCAGCGCTGTACAGTGCTGTGGTGCAATGCAAATTGGATGCAGTGGAAAAAGCAGAAAAGTCCTTTATGAAAATGTTCTTAAAGATCCTGCAGAGCTCATCAACTCCTCTATTCGTCTGGATATGAGTCTACCATCTATTGCAGATGTTGCCACTCCCCAGCTTCTGCAGTATTGGATCAGTGTATGGTCCACAGAAGAACCAGGACCTTATAGGGTTGGGTTAGATGGTGGTCGGAGGGTCCTCATGTTGAGAAACTTGTGTGGTGTTGCTACGTAAAGAACACTCTTTTTAAATTAGCAATGGGCCCTTATTGGTCACAACCCTTATATCTTCCTAATAATGCCTTACAGAGCCTTAAGGATGCATACTGGGCTAGTGTTCAGATGGATGCCCTAGTATCTATTCCTTCTGGTAGTTTGACCGACAGCTTTGTGTCAATTAAATGTTTTTGTGAATTAGAAACATTATTTTGACATTGTTTTACACCCTTCTGCATGGGCACTTTATATTAGATTCAGAGTTGGATCTTTACCTTTGCGTGATTTCACCACTAGATGGAAATGGAATTATGGTTCATCGGATCTTTGCCCCATGGTATGCATGACCCTAAAGAATATTAGGCATTTATTTTATTATTTTGTGCTGCTGATAAGAAACAGAGGGCTAGTACCCATAGCCCTGTTGTGTGTGCCTTAGCACATTTGGACAAAGAAGTACCAAGGAAAAACCCTAAAAATCCTGGTTCAAAATGAATTCTGTAGTATATCTGTTTTATTATATGTTTTTAATGTATTATATATATTTTGATTTGTGTGAAGGTCCCAATGCTATGGTTTTGCTGTGGGTGTCAATAGCAGCATGGCACTTTTGGACAATGACATCAAGTGCGAATGAATATTTTATCTGTTTAAAGATGAATTGGGGAGTATATGTATGTTACCACATTTTAGTTTTTATGATGGTCTTATTTCTTTTTGTGATTGTACCTTTTATGATTCAAATGAATCAATATAAACGATGATGATGACATACTTTCTTAACAATGTCCCAAGTTGCTTTAAAGTACCACTACTGTGAATCCGCTCCTCTACAGTGCAGGAGTGCAAAGTGGTGGACTCAAGCACTAGGAGGAGCAGTGCCCAACCTGCAAATCATTATCACGACAGACACAGGTGCCTTTTCAAAACTTCAAAACTATGCAACACTCAGTTGAATTGGGACAACATGTAAATGACACGTAAACAATGGTCAAAGAGCATTGACGACAATACGCCAATGGCTGAAAGGGGTTGATCCAAAGCCCACTATCGGTGTTGTTGTAGATTTCTGTTTTTGATGACATCAGCTCTGGAATTCAAATAAACCTGTCTGTACCTAAAAATGAAAAATCAATATATGAGATTTGACAATATTCTCTAAAAAAACAAACGCAAGAATTATGTTATTTTATTGAAAAGATCTGGGAATATGCTAGTTCAAAGGTTCATTTATGGTCTCTCAACTAAGTTAACACATGAAACCAAAGTGGTAAACTGGTGATAATTTAACTACACATTAATTTCACAAAAGAAACATGTAAATTAATGAAATGTGATTTAGAATTCTGTTTTCATTCGATTGCTCACTTTAAAATGGTTATATTTAAAACATTAACATTTAGCAAACAGTTCTGAGCACTTTTATAAAACACGTTTTCCTGCGTTTTTTTTTTATGACCTCTAAAAAACTACCTTTAATTTGAAATAGTTTCACTGTAATGAGCAGCTCCATGCTTCTTCTGGTTACCTTGCACGTATTTTCGAGATATGTATGGTAAGTGAGCTGCCAATCAGACAAACATTCTGAAAAGATGTGGCAGTAGGAAAATGTTCTAAAATGCGAGCACTCCGTGTAGAAACATTCTTATCTGCTAAAACTTGTCAAGAAGAAACTCTGTATTGCAGCATCCTGCCTTTCACTGACAAACGCGCCAGCATTAATTGCCTGAACAATTTCTGCCCTGTTGGAATCCCTGCAAAGTACCCATGCTGTGTTTCAATTAAATAGTACTGCAGGGCACACGCAGCAGATTACCAGCATGTGCTCTCGGATTTTTGCTTGACATGCCACTGCAAGACGAATGTTCAAGTGAGAAACGTTTCGAAAGTGTCCAGAACAGCAAAAATATTTGAGGGATGAATTGTTAAAAAAAAGCCAATCGATTTTCCAAGAGTAATATGATACTTTTCATAATTCCATATTCATGTTTCAATGCATTTTATTTCTCCCGTTTCCACCAAACTGATGAAGTTCTGTATTTAAGTATTCCCTTTAATTTAAAATACATCTATTTTAAAGAGAGTATGATCCATAGTCGTGTACAACCAGTGATGTGAAAGAAGAAAGATGGTAAGTTGTCGTGTCTAAGACAATGCAGTAATTGACGGGATGTGCAACTAGTGTTTTAAGTAATTGCCGAAAGACGTAAGTAACACATGAATAAGCTGTGTTATCAGTAATGGTATGGCATTTAGAGTAGCGCTGATCTCCCAGAGAAAGTAACTATTTAAGTAATAAATGTTATCAGCAGAAAAAACATTGGTGAAAATCACACCACAAATCCTACTTTAAGCATATTTGCCAAAGGGGTGTTCAAGCAGAAGCAGGAATTCTAACAAAAGAACCGCTGCTGCCCTGACAAGACAGGAAGACTAAGATACTACTTTCCGGAGCTGTAAAGTGTACCCCAGAGCCAGTCATCAAGAAGGTCTAAGAATTACACTCCTCAAAATACCTATCACCTTCCCTCGTGTGGGGTTATCTATACATTCACATTCCTGGGCCTGAAGAAGAATAGGTGGGATATATACTGGGTTGGCTATCAGGATTCCCTGAACAACCACATGAGTGAAACCTAGGTCTCTCTTCTGCTGGCAGTCTGTTGGCTCACTTTGCTGCTGGAGCAGGGTCAGCTGCACTCTATTTTAATTCTGCACAGTACTTGCACTGAACAGTGTTGTTTCTTGGTGCGTTTGCCACTACCAACATATGCTTATGCACACACTATTCTCATTGTCCATTATGTAAGCTATCATTCATTCGTCAGTTCATCTATAGCAGTATATAAGAAAGATAGTATTTTTTCAACAAGTTAAATGCACATACAAGAATCATTCTTATTGAAAAATTACTCACAATTACAATCCATTTTTGACTGGCCTACTTGGAAAGATATAGGTTCTATCAGCAAATATGGTGAAGAAGGGACCATCACGTGCATCCTCCTTTTGGTAGTACCTTGCTTCCTTGAAGAAACAATGAAAAGGGGCCCCATCATATTTCATTTTGCTACATAAAATGTGTAGATGTGAACAGTACATTCCACGTTTAGCTACATCAATAGTCATATTCCGGAGTGTCTATTATTCTCAGCAAACCAGAGTGGAGTAAACTGGAGGAAGAAGTAGTGATCTTACCACCTCTTTTAATGACCTTTACATGATAGTCTCAATGTACTGTTTTGGGGCTAAATGCTTGTAGTAGCCAGGCAGTGTTTTTGGCTGCTTTCTCTGTGGAAGCAGCAACACCCGCTTCCTTTTGTCCAAACCCCCCAGAGCTCTTCCGTTTGCTTATAAAAACTGTGAAATTTGGTTTCCTTTCCTCTGTCATTTGTGGGGTACTGTTCATGCCCATGTTTGACAAATTTAGTTTAGAGCTTTGCTAATAGAATAAGATGTACAGAGTCTCCCCATAACTATTTAACATACTTTGAAGACAGATCTGAAATGGAGGGTCATAGTAGCAGCAACAGTAATGGCCATTAGGAAAAATTGTGAAGAGATCTTTGCAAAACCACACAAAGGACAGTTCAAAATCAAGTTGCGCCATTTTGGTCATTTAAAGGTTCCTCAGGAACCAAGGGACAAGGAGTGAAATAAGTGCATTGTGAGACTGAGGATTGTAGATGAATTTACGAGGGAAATATGATGATTGAAAGGCTCTGCATATATTAATATAATCAGAAGAGCACTATGCTATGGCACATGATGTGTAAAACGTACTAGGAAACTTGAGGAATGACGATGAGGCACAGCTGGAGAGATTGTGCCTGTCTGACATAATAGAGATGGACTTATGTTTTCCAGTGGTTTCCTTCAATTGTGGTTGTCTGGAGGCTGTCAGGAAATGTAAGAGCTTTGAAATTATCTGCGGTGATCGATAAACAAACCTTCCTGAAAATTGGGCAGCTGCTCTTGTTCCTGGTAGGGACACGGATGTTGAAGTCTCTGGAACTGGCAGTCACACAATTTAACTTCAGGCTGCATCAGGAATCTCAGGTTAATTTCCTATTTACAATCCCCATTGGACTACGCCATTGAATCTGACCTCCCCAGAGGCAATACCATACACAGTATGTGACAAACTCAGTGGCAATTCTGAGGTTATTGTTTTCAAAACAATGGCCCTCATAACAAAGCCAGCGGTCATCAGACCTCCAGCCTCGCTGTGGTGGTCTTATCACCGCAGATCCAGTGATAAAGACCGCTGCATTACAAGCTGTGGGGTTTGGCAGAAGCCAAACTGCAACAACGCCACCTAGTCCACCTGTGCAGTCGCACCGACGCGGCCGACGGTGAGCACCTCCATCCCAGTTGCAGGCCTCAGCCTGTCAGCTGGATTACAAGACTGCAGACCTCCAGGCTTTCTGTGGTGGTCACCCCGACATGAAAACCCTGGCGGTAACGCAACCGGTGACAGGAATCCTCATTCCTGTCACCAGGACACACACATTACACACATGTCCCCACACCTTCATGCACCCCCCGCCCGTCAACACATTTCCAAGCACCCCCCCAACATCCCCCCTCTACAAACATTCACACGCCCACCCCCTCCCCCTGCACTGCATACAAACACTCACCCGCTCTCCCCGTTCATTCACACAAACACATGCATTTACGCACTCACAAACACCCCCCACCTCCCCATCCACAATCGTTCACACATGCTCCCCATCCTCAAACAACCGCTCACACATGCACCCCCATCCACAATCATTCACATCCCTACTTTCTCTGCACTCATGCACACCCCACTCCATCCACTCATGCATACATTAACACACTGCTGCTCTGCATATACACACTTGCACACACACACACCCTCATTGCAGACTTGCACGCAGACACTCCCACTCACTTGCACACATACAAGCACTCAGTCACCCATATTCGCACACATACATGCACTCAGACACCCACGTTCACACACACACCACACACGTGCCCACACTCCCCCCTACCCTCCTCTTTTGGACGATCACTTTACCTTTTCTGGTGAGCTGGTCATCCGGGAGGGGATGGGTCCTGGTGGTTTTGCACACCAGCACCACCACACCAGCAAGACACCGCCGTCTCGGTCTTGCTGGTGTCTCAGTGCTGCTGATGCACCCGCCTCTCCAACTCCATCGGCCAGGCTGATGAAGTCGGACTTCTGCCCATAAACAGGCGGAAGTCCGCCAACGACTCTGAATATGGCGGGCAGCAGACCGCAAGCACTGGTGGTCTGTTGGCTGCAGCGGCTTCGTCATAATGAGGGCCCATATCCTGGGATGAAAAATAATAAGAAAGACCTCTGTAACCATTTTAATCTGGTGTTACAGATTTTTAAATATAGTGAGTAAAGACTCAAAGAACAGAAATGTAAGCTCCAGAGTGAATTAATATTATGTTATTTACACAAAGGAGAGGATGACTAGGGCGAATTGGTTTTAAACAGTTATTGCCATGAAATATCATGGATCCTGATTTCCCAGACATTCTCTCATATATTACACATACATATTTAGTCACCTGGATATCTTTGTGAGAAGTACAGTGCAAGAGACATCCAATTTTAGCATATTCCTTTTTAATTATCTGGGATGATGTAAAATAGGGTGGTTAGCTTATATATGACCACACTATTGTTACACTATTAAACAAAAAAAGAAAAGCATAACTGCTACTAGAGAAATATTTTCTATCTTTACATCTGGAATCACTCAAAATGTCTAGCTTTGAGAATATGGTGCGAATCATAATTCTCTCTCTTGCTGGGTTAATTGTAATATTGAAGATATCCCCAGGGCCCCGGCAGGCCTTATGGGATTTGAACAAACAATACTGTATAAACAGAAAAAAAGTATTATTCTTTATAAAAAAAATGCTTGTTTGGGCTTCTTGTGGCCTACAAGGGGCTGGGGCCAGAACACTACAAGGTTAGTATATCTAAATATGTGTGCCTTACCCAGCACTCTATACTACCAATTCCCATGATGACACCCAGATGTAGATTTCCCAGATGTTTACATAGCACAACACATAGACACAACATCATAGACATCCCACTAATTACCACATACCCTCAAATTATAGAGCTGACATTCCAACTAATTCCCAATAATGCTCACTCTGCTGTTTTCCACATATTAAAAGGAAACAACAAAGGGTGCCTGCCATCAAAGATATGGGAGTTCGGGACATCAGAGTCACAAATATATAACATAAGACAGTGCCTACAGCTAAACGTAAAGGCCTCCTCTAAATGGAAAGACATTCCACGGGGAAAAACTCAGCACTATTCACAAAGTATAATTAAAATTCTGATCACCTATGGTAGAGAACAGCATTCATTCTTAGAAAGAGGAGTGGAGACAATGCTCAATTTTTCTCTATAAATACTACATTGATTTGCCAGATGGCACACACCATGGGACTGAATACCAGTCATACATAAGTGTTGTGCCTAACTTAATGTGTGGCCATCTTGGAGTGATTTACAAATTCCAAAGCCACTCCACTCACTCAGTTACAGAGACTAAGGGAAACACATGATATCCATATGACCGACAACTAAAGAAATATTCAGGCATGCCACTCCCTAAGGGTGCTTGCAACAGTCCACAGCATATAGGAAGTGTAAATAATTCAACACTAGCTTTTCAATCTGTGGCAGCCATATTGGTAGAACAAAGCCAACTGTTCATACCATCCGAATACTAGTGTAGAGTGTCCCAAAACGATCTTAATGACAATAATAAATACTGCCACACAGAACAGATGCTGATGCACCACTACTTACCAAGAGTGCAGATTAAATCAAACTGTACAGGAGAATAATAATACTTTCTATACGTCACAGCAGAAACACAAGCCATTTTTTTAAAACTAGGATTTCGCTCACGCAATCCATGTGTACTTTGTAGTAATAAACAAGGAATGAAAGTATAAATCAGCTCTCTAAAAATGTGTACACTATGCAAGAGCCTAGCTTGTCACAACACTGACACCTGATAGCAGATGCACAAAACAGGCACAGAAAAATCAATTGTAAATAACTCAGCCTTCCTACAAGTGGAGGACATCATTAAAAGGGCTCAATTAGCAAAAAATACATGCTACTTTCTCATGGCTTTGTTGCGTAGGCTCTCATTATTCTAAAGAGACTACTGGATTTGGAGCAGCAAGATTGTCCACGGTGAGGGAGACTGACCCACTGTGGGTGACACCTGTCACTCTAAATCTGGGTTTTGCTCTGGCTAACTAGCAGTGCCTCATCTCTACCAGGGGATAGGGATAATTGGGCAGCCGAGCACATGACATATTAGGCTCAGGGAAGTCGTGATCACTCAGGTCGCATCCGGATCTCTCATTCACAATTCAGTCTCATATATAAATGACAAACAGAAGCAGTATATGTTTCAATGATTGGTTTAATAAAACAACTGCATCTTAGATAGCAAAATGTGAGCTGCAATAACCAGGACAACACAACATGACAGTATTAAAATGGTGATGAGGAGAGTGAAGCATAAGAATAACACTATCATATTGGCACTATGATCGATGGACTATTTCCTATCTAAGTCATAATCTGAGCACAGCATGTTAAGCTCTAATTCTGCCTTTCAGGTTCCCCCGGGAAGACATCAACCATCATACCTGAGCAAAGGCCTTTGGTTTGTGTTAGCATCTGTAGCGGAGCATTCAGCAATCAGCATACAGTTGTGGTTCCCTGGCTGGAATCTCCCTCTTAATATACTGGGACTAGGAAGTGTTTTTATAATAACACAGCTGATGTTCTGAGAAAATGTCCCTACGTAAGGATGTGTATTTTCTACAAATGTTGAAGACTAAACTCCTATCACATTCACCGGCAATGTACCAAACTGTAGCCTTGAATGAAGCACAGAGTGATCAAGAATGTCTTGTTTGAGAACACAGTCCTGGGCTAAGCAAAAACAGTTAGATAGATGAAAAATAAAACAAGACCGTAAAAATGGTTATTGTAAAAATAACAATGTAAAGCCAAATAAAATATATCTAGCTTAAAGTGCACAGTGGCCTAGTGTGTTAAAATAACGTGCATGGAGCTATAACTAAAATGCCTACACAACAGCTTCCTAAAAAATACCAAAGAAATTCCATTTCATACAAATGCCTACCCAGAGATGCCCTGCACAGGCGACCGACTTATGAATGGGTGACAAAGGCCAAATGTTATGTAATAGTGTTTTCCCAAGGAATCGTCTCACTTAAGCTCTCCATATGTGTCCTCAGGGTAAATATCCAGTGTATTTCTCTATTTTCCTGATATTGTGTATTATCTCCATTCACCAGACATCATGCAATTCATCACTTATCACAAGATTGACGTCCCTTTCGGCACACAAACATGGTACACTCCCACATTTTCACATATCCTAGACATCATTCTATTAAAATCAGCAAAATGTTATTTTAGCTGTTGTATACTGACAATGCCAAGATGTTATCAATAGTGCTGCTGTTTTTTTCTGAAGAAAGTTTGACATCAGGAATTTAAGTATTTGCATCAGACCATTATTTTAGATCATTTGAAAATAAAGAAGCATAGAACTTTGCTGGCACATCTAAGAGGGCTACCCTTCTGTAAATGCCTTAATCTGTCATTGAACCCTCCTTACACAATGATAACAGAATAGAGGCCCTCATAAAAGTGGCACAGCACCTGTGAAATAGCAGCCATTGAGTACTGGATGTAACAATGGCATCCAATACTGCTTACTTTTCCTATAGATTTTGAGAAGGACACCATTTGACCCTACTTCATTTATGAGGTCCATAATATATCTCTTCTGACACTATTCCATAGATGTAATTTTTGCTAGCATGGAAGTGTGATCATTCTCAGATGCTGAAGATTTTTGATTATATAGTGAGGATACTTTTCTCAGTCACGTGCCACATGGTATTTCCTACTTTTGTTTTGCAGTCAGAGTCTAATTCATTTATTTAGTGACAACATTTCTTATGATATTTAGACTTAAATATCATAAATAAATGTGTCCAACCGCCCTCATCCGTTTTGCATTTAGCTACCCATTGGGGCTTTTTGTATTTTCAAAGTATTATTTTGAAATTATTTTTTCAGTAGAATAGCCAAGATTATATACATATCTCTTCATCATGAGGGACAGTTTTGATCATGTTCTTATTTCATTTGTATTCCAGGCTTTAATGAATTTCCTGTCAATATATTCGAACAACACATTAGAAGTCTCTTTTATGTATGAAATTAGCTAATTAAATCATAGATGATGACCATGCGTTTGAAAAGATTTGTACTGTAGTTGCCTGGTCAGGGATTGTCAAGACAAGGCTCAGGCAAACAACTTCCATTCACATTGTTCTTTTTCAAATTATTTTTATTAACATTTTCAGCAATAACAGTCAGAATCACATAAAAGATATGAGGGTGAGCGAGGTACAGATTCAGCACTGGGGTTAAAAAAAGATCAAAGGGACCGTAAGTTTAGTGCTTTTCTATCCATCATGGGCCCAGGTTGTGACACATATTATTTGTCCTTACACTCCACAATAGTCTTGCACAATACGCGCTGAATTACAAATAAGCAAAGGATCCTGAAGGTAGTGCTGTAAACATCCCCAACAAATGGCAACTCCCCCTCACCCACACCTCCCACCTAAGGCCTCGCAGAAGAAAGGGAAAATGTACAGCATAAGGAACATAGGAGCAAATTACTAAACTGTGAAGGGCCTGACATAGTTATCAAGGTTTACTGTAACAAAACAATCATTCAGGAGGACTATCCAAAGGGGTCTCAGCAGGCAGGTTCCCTCAGGAGGGGGGTGCTGGGTCATCTAGCATTGTTGTTAAAGTTTGGGTCATCCACCCCAAATGACCAGGATGTCTGGCAATTTGTTGTTGTGTCTAGTGCTGCGCATGTGAGCTTCCTCATCTCTCACCCATTCTACAGGTTCATCCTGCCAGCTTTTGTATCAGCGGGGGTCGGGTACTTAGGCAGTGTATAGTTATACTGCTTTGACCTAGTAATGTACACTTCCTGGTAAGCTTGGGGGTTGTCTAGGAGTAAGCCCAGAAGACATGATTTTATTTGCCTAGGAACTGTCCAGCCAGTCACTGTCTTAATATGTGTTAGTACATCCTCCCAGAATCTTAGTATGACCTGACAGTCCCAGACTACAGGTAGAATATCGGTATTGCTCACACCACAGGGTGTGCAATGAGAACTTCTCCACAGGTATATAGTGTAAATTTTTCTTGGTGAAAGGTAGACCATATTGATATAATTATATTGAACTAGTTTGAACCGCATATTCAGTGCTAAAGTCCGGACCCCTGCATGTATTTGACATTACCTGGGCTATCTGGGTGAATGGATGAACAATTCATATGTCCAGATCCGGAGTGAAGGGTGTCCGCTTTATCACCTGTGGGACCGTGCTCTCCAACAAATGGCAGATCAGACTGATCACATGGGGTAATGTGTCTGGGACACCCTTGCCCTCATAAGGAGTTCCCTCAACCGGCAGCCATCATGGGAGCCATCCAGGAGCATCAGCTCCCACTTATCATCCCCATCCAGCCAAAGAACAGCATGCTAGAGATGTATGGCAAGATAATAGAGCTCCAGATCCAGGACCTCAAGTGCTCCCCTACTCCATTCTCTCCTGAGCTTGGCAAGCCCAATCTTAGAGCACTTCCCAGCCCATAGTCATTGCAATATGAGATTAACTGAATCTGTAATCACCCATGAAGGAATTTTCTACATTGCATTCTGCAAAACGTATAGGCATTGTGGTAAGACCAACATCTTCAGGGGCCTTAATGTATTCCAGAAGTCTATAGAAGGGCTTAACACCCTCATCACATGGCCTAGGCTAATGTCATAGGTTTGTTGTTCCCCGCAAGCGAGGTAGATACCCAAATATCTTACCTTGTTGCATTCCCATGGAAATCCCACCTTTGGAAATTGCTCCAGGGACAGCGTGCCCAACACCCCTATGGAGAACAGTGCAGATTTAGATGCATTGATCCATAGGGGTTTACTGACAAATTATCCAATCCATAAATATGGTGGTACAAAAATATTGTGTCAAAAAATATTGAGCACACAAATATCATTAGCCTATACTTAAAACTAAAAATATACATATATCTAAAAATAAATGTCTTTTAAACTAATATCAACAAATATATACAAAATCATTGTTTTATAAGATATATCTAGCTAAAAATAGTAAACATTAAATATATTAACATATAACAGTAATATAATATACATTAAATAGATTTCAATAAAATAAAAATATTTATAAATATACACGTATTCAAACAAACATACACACATACATATGTATGTGTGCATGTTTATTTACACATATTTAACGTAATAATATGAAAGTATTACAAAATTCACTCATTTTTTTAATGTATTAATATAACAAGTAGATATATATGAGTGAGTGTGTGTGTATATGTAACAAAATACATTTTAATAAAATATATTAATTATTACAAACATTACTAAATAAAAACTGTCATTTAAACTATAATGATGATATATTTACAAAATCAACAATATAAACAAAACTATACATTTCTAGAAATAATGCATATAATATTTCCACTCCAGTATGTGCAAGAGTAGGGAAAGCGCTGTACTCAGGAGGGGTAAAATGTACTAATCCCACTCCAATCTGTGCAACAGGAGGGAAAGAGTTCGACTCAGGAGGGGTAAAATGTACTATTCCCACTCCAGTCAGTACAAAAGTAGGGAAAGTGGTAAACACAGGAGGGATAAAAAGAAAATTCCCACTCCAGTGTGTGCAACAGTATGGAAAGCTCTGGACTCTGGAGGGGTGGAATGTACTATTCCCACTCTAGCCAGTGCAATAGTAAGGAAAGTGTTGGGCTCAGGAGGAGAAACATTTACTAATTCCCCCTCTAGTCTGTGCAACAGCAGGGGAATGCATTGGACCTAGGAGGGGTAAAATATACTATTCCCACTCAAGTCAGTGCAACTGTAGGGAAAGCGTTGCACTCAGGAGTGGTAAACTTTATAATTCCCACTCCTGTTGGTGCAACAGAAGGGCAAGTATTGGAATTAGTAGGGGTAAAATTTACTATTCCAACTTCAGTCTGTGCAACAATAGGGAAAGTACTTCACTTCAAACTTTATTTTAATACAAATATTTGTTTCATAAACGTATAAAACTATTAACACAAAATTAAATACATACGTAAAACAATTGAATAGATAATTAAGATAATTATCATTTTTAAAAATAATTAATGTAAGAAAAAACTTGTTATTTAGTAATTATTTCATTATATTCCCACCCTGTAATAGCATATTAACATATATCTAAATTAAACAATTCTAATACTTACATAATTTACATAATTGATGAATAAATCAGTTATTATTTAACTAACTTTACACCCTATAAGATTACAAATCCAAGAACCCACACCTAATATGTTAATTAACAAGTAAACTAATTACACAATTTGCATAGGTAATGAACAATGAATTAATTAATGTTTTATAAATAATTCATTATTTATTATTTATTATTTAATTCACTTCCCATCCTATACTCTTGCAAAACCAACCTACACCTAAATTATAATTTTAAAAATATTATTTGCACAATTTACTTACTTAGTCAAAATAAAAAGTGATATTAATTAAAAAAATATATAAATGAATTACACTTAATTAACTTCCATGTGCTCCTACAAACCTCACAACCTGCTACAACACTATAAAATACTATTTTACAAATAAATTAAAAATATAACTACATTAAAATTACAATCTATATTTGAAAACATTAACAACAATTATACAAACAGTATAAAACATAGATAATTAAAATATTATTTAAACACATAAACAAACTTAAAAAACAATATTTCTTACCTTAAAACACTGATATTTTTGTCAATGTTATTTTTGCACATGATTTGTCTGTGTCACTATATTAAAAACGCGATACTTTGATATTTTTAAACCAATATTTTGTCTGGACACGACCAGTAGGCCAGAGAATTCTCCAAACTTCTGCCTTAAGCGGAGAAGAAGGGGGGGAGGACAGGTCTGGCTGTCTCAGGAACACTAATCTGTTGTCTGCATATAATTTGACCACATGTACTGTGTTTCCCACCAGGATTCCACAACCTCCCAAAACCTGGTGAAGATAGAAGGCAAGGAGCGCAATCGCGAAGGTGAATAGGAGAGGGAACAGCAGACAGCCCTGTCATGTGCCACATTGGAAAGAAATGGTGGTGGCCACATAGCGACCATTTCGAACCTGCACTTTGGGTTGTTCACACAGTAATTTCACCCATTTTATATATGTTTGACCCAGGCCACTCACCTCCAACAGCCCCATGTATAGCCCCAAGCAACTGAGTCAAAGGCCTGTTCAATATTGAGAAAGGCCAGGGCAAACAGATTGTCCACAGTCCCAAAGAGTGGAGTATGTGCATCAGACGATAAATCTTATGCAGCGTATCTCTGCTGGGGATAAAGCTTGACTGGTCAATGTGGACAGTCATGGGAGAAATGGGAGGAGTTTAGATGCCAGTACCTGGCTTAATATTTTCTGGTCGACATTCAATAAGGAGATCGGGCAGTGCAAGCCTGCCAGCTTCCGATCTATGCCCTGTTTCTGAATGAGAACACTGTTAAGAGTTTGTCAACCAAAACATCCGGAAAGGCCTTATACAACTCAATTGGGAGCCCATCTCCGCATGGCCACTTGGCTGTTTTCATGGTTCAATTCAGAACGTTTATTTGATATTTATTTATATTCTAATTCAGCCTTTTCATTTTCCACACTCTTAGTGAATTACCTAATTGTTTGACTGTATTTATTATGCTGAACTTAGCATTAATAATAACATCCTTGGATCCTTGAAAAAATTATTATTTTCAAATTGCTCTAAGATTTGTAAAAGCTCTACATAAGAAAAATGGGAAAGGGAAACAAAACAACTGTAGTCCAAAATTGTAGCTGTTTTCTTATTGATTCTTTTGCACCTGGCTAACTGACTGACCTGCTGAGAAGTGCCTAATGTAGACTTCACAATCATAAACAGTGACATGATTGCTGAAAGTGGTATCAGAAGTTAATTGATTTAATAACCCATATTACTAATTCTGGAACATCTTATAATGAATCATGCTAATCAAACATGTCATGTGATTGCACAGTATGTAAACAATTGAAATTAAAATCACTTCTTATTATTAGTTCTTCATTACTGTATTTACATCTTAAATCCTGTTATACCCCTGTAATACTGTGAGCAATACAGTTTCAATTTACATTAGAGGGGTGCACATCCACATTCATTACTACATTCTGTTTAAGGGGATGTGTTAAGCTTCTTCCTCGTATGCTGACAGCTTGAATGTTATGTATGAACCAGCACAGATTTCTTTATGACAAGTTCTAATTCAACAGTGTGTATGTTTAAATTATTCATGTGAGATATAATATTATCGAAATAAAAGTTAAAATAATTACAAAATCAATGAAGTTAAATAAACAGACTACCACACATCAATAATTATAGTGATGGTATCAAGATGCAGATTAAATCCTCTAGTCAGGGTCAAAAATATCCACAAAAACATTATGATTAATCTTAAAAGAATATCCTAAAAGTCACAATTGCTGTATTAATTTAAGTCAGTATAAATAGACATCTTAAGAAAGACAACCACAGAATTAATTTCATTATTTCACATTAAAATAATTTCTCTTAATTATGCCAATGAATCTAGAAGTAGCCACAGCAATATCAAAAGTTTGACACAATAGATAGGGCTTCCTATCATCAATAAACCATAAGTCTTAAAAATAGGGTGAATAATTATTTTTCTTCCTTGTAGGAAAAAGAAGCAGTTCTAAAAAAATAAGTGTTGTGCTGTGGTAGAGCCCCAATTCACAAATACAGAGGCTGATATTCTAATTAGTTCTAACATTTAATCAGAGGATTCTCCACACGGGATCAAGAATTTTTGGCAAATATGAAAAACCCTTTGAACACCCAAATATTCAATGCATCACTGAGTTTATTCATTGTTAAATATGTTAAATCTCTTTTTTCGCTTAGCTTTCTTACTCTGTCATTTACAAAGCCCCTTTTAACTTGACCACAGCAACATTACCAACAAGTGGATTATGCCTATACCAAGAATGGCATTCCGTATAAAATTATGAATTTATGTTACAAATTTAAGTTGAAAAGTTACATACACAGCTTACAATTTCCTTGTACATATGAGTAAAATGTTTACCATTGCACGTGTTCTTTCTTAATGGGAATAGGAACTGTAATGAACTGTAATGCACTAGAATGTGCCATCAGATCCCAAGAATGCAGCCCCATTTCAATTCTCAATACCTGAATCATTGAGCTGGTTGGAAAAATAAAAAGTCTCTAAGCTTTCTGTTTTCTACCAACTTACCCTGCAATCTAGGTATAACAACTCTGCTCCATAAAAGGCCTCTGGCAGTCACTTACTCTGTAAATGGTTAGAGCGGCAGACCCTGATGCAGGGATCTGGCCCGGGACCAGGGTTCAATTCCTGCCTCAGTGGGTCTTGGGCTCAGTTGACTTGGACCAGATAATTCTTGCCTTGGTGCCTAACCTACTTAATGGGTCCCACTCTGGGCAATAGCTTGCTTAATCTCCACAACGGCCCTCACAGTGCTTGGATGCCTGGCTTCACCCTGGGGCTGTCCAGGAGTGGGCGCCTCACAGGTAAAAGCCAGGAGGGGGTTCCACAGCAGTATGTGCACAGTGCCTTGAGACCCTAACGGGTGAGTAGTGCGTCATAGAAGTGCGAAGTTTATAGCTTTCTATACCTGTTCTGCTCATAAGCCAGCATACTACAAGTCAAATCTGTTGAGTGCATTAGAGAGGTTTATTAGACATCAAAATGCCTATAACATTTTAGGTCATCAGCAAGGTTAAGCCCAAGATAATTATCAACTCTTACCTGCACTTATGACAGAATTCTTAACAACACAAATGTCTTGGGCCTCTTGGAGGCAAATCAGAGTTGTTATTCTATCTATACTCACAGTTTCCATTGTAGGGATACTAACCATTTAAACTAAATTATCCTCACATATAAGGCAGGGGTGTGTAACTCACTGATTCTTAGGGTGAATTAATTTCTCATAGCTGGAGTCAATGGAGGATCAGAAATAAAAAGACTGACTGCCAACAGGGTGGTGGAGAAGATCACCAAATTAGGACATTGGTGGTGATGCACACAGGATCTCCCCAAAGCACCGCCAGCACCACCAGTGTGGCCAGCGTACCACAGTTGAGTAGAGCCATCATTAGTCCGGCAGAGACCATGTTTCCACCGGACTCATTACGAGGTTGGACACCGCCAACATAACTGCTGCGGTTGGACCGCTATAGAATTCCAGGCAGAAACGAACAGAATAAAAGGAAACACTCACCCCCAGGAAACCATACTCATCCAGAGCATCCATGGAACCACTACTAGACCGCATCCTGCTGCTCTGGGTCACCGAAAGACAACAGAATCATCGCCAACGAGGAAGACAAAAACCATAAGTACACAAACTCACCTGTTACATTTATAAAATGTAGGAATAACAACTGTTACATAACATACCATAGGGAGAGGGTGGGGTGTCTATACTCACATGTAACAGTACAGTGACACAGACACACACACAGATACATCAACACCCACACATAAACAGCATGCACACTGCAGCTGGCACAGCACACATTAAGGCCACACACTTACGCAAGGCAACACAGCACAGGGCCAGGCCCACCAATTCACATACAACAAACAAACTCGTAACAACAGCACCACAACCCAAAAATATGTACACATTTCAAACACTCATAACCGATACTGACCAGGAAGACCACACATATACACCACAATATAAAACCATCTGTGATGATACACCCACAATTACACCATTATACAACCTAGCAATCGACATACACATCACACACACACACAGTACACCAACCCTATTATGTCATGCACAATACACTCAGACTAAAACAGGGCAAACACACAAAGCCACACAGCACCACATCAAGCATATCTTAACACTAACATAACACACCACCATGACAACAGCTCAGCTACATACACATACCCATCAAACAAAACACATCATCCCTGGCGGATAAAAGCACTGCACACAACCACACTGACTACACAGACAATACCGGAACCATCAAGCAGCGCACACACACAAATACTGCAACACAACCAATGTCAGCCATGTACAACTCAATCCTAGGAAAGAAAAGGCTGGACAAAGATGTAACCTGAACACCAACAACTGGTTGGTTCAAACATTATGTGAATTAATTAAACATAATGTCCAAGGCCATAGGCCAGTCTATAGGTGGTGCAAACAGCACCAAAGGCACTACATGGTCCCCTACTTGACTCCCGACTGCCATTTAACCTCCACAGGTAGGGGCATCAAGGGGGCAGGCAGGCACCTCAGAGATCCTTTGGGGTGGTGTGAGAAGAGGTTTGGGCTTAGGAGGGGGTTTATGCTTGGGCTTGGGAGGGGGGCTGAGGCTTGGTTTTGGGAGGAAGGACGGTTCTGTTTGGGAGAGGTGGACTTCTTCTTGACAGGAGGAGGGGCATGGGTGCTGGCAAGGGGCTAGGGGAGTCCTTGGAGGTGGAAGGGATGGACCTGGGGAGGGAAACAGGCCTTTTAGGGGTGACACAGGAGGAAGAGGAGGAAGGAAAAGGTCAACCTCAGCAAGGACTTTTTTTTGGACATACAGGGACAGTCATCCGAAAGGGGTTTGGGTGTGGAGGGTGAAAGAGTGGTTGTATGATGTGTCAGTGTGGATGTCTTAGGTGCATGTTTGAGGGAGATGTACTTGTGGGTGGTGGGTGTCTTTGGGTGGGTGAGTGTGGGCATTTATGTTTCTTGAGCTGGGGGGCTGGAGGTTCTGGGGAATGAGGTGGTGGGTGGCTGCCTGTTGGGTAAGCAGCCTAAACCACGACTCCCGAACAATAAAGCTGTGGACAACGATAGCAGAACAATGCTTTTGTTAGCCAGGACTTCCTTGTTTGGTGCCTTAACCACGCATGTGCTGAACCACACACATGCACAGAAGAAGGGAGTCGGCTTCGGAGGAGGACTTGATCAGGTAAGTGAGGCTGGGTCTGTTTTTTGGGTGGGGTGGGGGTCGGGGCATTTTTAGTTTTAGGGGCAGGGGTGGGGGTCGGGTATTTTTAGTTTTTGGGGGTGGGGTCAGGGTGGTTTAGGTTTAGGGGCGGAGAGGGGAGTCAGGTTATTTTTAGTTTTAGGGCTGGGGCGCAGTGGTCAGGTATTTTTTGTTTTAGGGGAAGGGTGAGGGGGTTGGAGTATTTTTACTTTTTAGGGGTGGGGTGGGGGTGGTTTTAGGTGTGGGAGGTTGGGGTGGTTTTAGGTTTCAGGGGCAGAGGTGGGGAGTCGTGGTAATTTTAGGGGCGGGGTGGGGGTTGGGGTCGTTTTAGGTTTTAGGGGCGGGTGGGGGTTGCAATAGTTTTAGGGTTGGGGTGGTTTTAGGGGCGGGAGTGGGGGTTGTGGTAGTTTTAGGGGTGAGGGTTAGGATAGTTTAGGTTTTAGGGGCAGGGTGGGGGGTTGGGGTCGTTTTAGGTGTTAGGGGCAGGGTGGGAGGTTGCAGTAGTTTGTGGGGTTGGAGTAGCTTAGGTTTTAGGGGTGGGGTTGGGGGTTGGGGTGATTTTAGGGGCTGGGTGGGGAGTCATGGTAATTTAGGGGCTGGGTGGGGTGTTGGGGTGGTTTTAGGGATTAGGGGCGGGGTGGGGGTCGTGGTAATTTTAAGGGTGGGGTTTGGGTTGGGGTAGATTTAGGGGCAGAGGTGGGGGGTTAGGGTGGTTTTAGGTGTTAGGGGCAGGGTGGGGGAGTAGGGGGGGTCACATGCTGGAACCATGCATGCCGTTTACGCATGCCTGTACCAGGAATGTCTTTACAACGAAAATCGTTGTGAAGGCATTCGTGATAAAGGCATTAATGGTAACTACACGGTCATTGTTCCGACTGCGTTGTTCAGGCATGCATGGTTCCAGCATGCGTTGTTCCGACATACATTCTGTCTGTTGGTGTGGTGACTGGAGGTATGGTTCATGTGCTGCATGTAGGTGTGTCAATGATTGTGGTGTCTGCGGGTGTGGTGACTTGGGTAGTGTGTTTTGTGGTGCTTATTTTTGTTTGCATTACCATTGTATTTTGAGGTGGATGCATGCCTGTCTGTATGTGTGCTTTGGCTGGGTCGGTGAAGAGGGGAATCGGACTGGGAAGAGGAAGATGGAGGGGGAGCTGTAGACAAAGAGTGACTGGTTGCCGTCAGTGTGGAGGCCAGCCAGTGCACCATGACTGCCCTCCAGAAACGCATTGCTCTGTTGGATTTGCCAGTCCCTGGATGGCATTCAGGATTGTTGATTGACCCACAGAGATCAAACGTAGGAGGTCAATTACCTCCTCACTGAGGGTAACAAGGCTAACAGGTGCTGGGGCATTGGTGTCTGCAGTGAAGGAGCCCGCCATCCTCTGGGGTTAGTGGGCATGGCCAACTGTGTAGAGACCTACAGGAAGGGTGGTGATAGAATGGGGGTGGCAGACAAAGATGATACTGGGATGGTTCCAGATAGGTCCGTCACCAGTAGGGAGTGGTCACTGGAGGAGGATTTCAAAGAAGATGTACTGGGTCCAGTCTCCCCATGACACTCCCCTCTCCCTACAGTCCACTGGGTCCCTCACTGTCGGCGTTCTTGTAACTGGAGGTCCCGGCTGTGCCCCGTCTTATCAGCACCTGCCGGTGCTGATGCTGAAAAACAGAAAGTCAGGTATGGTCATCACATACACTAGATAACACTTCCATCATACAGTACACATAAGTTACATTACATCCTGGACAACTATACCCTGATGTAGGGCCAATAGAATGCCAACATCATGTTACTACAAATTTTGATGAATGACCCTCAATATGAACCTTGTCTAATACCAGCTAAGTTCCCTAACTGACACCTATAATAACATGCATGAAGTATACTAATCACACTAACCATACCATTACAAGGTGACTTTGCCACGTTATACAGGTTCCCTATCCACAACAACATGGTCAAGCACCAATGAGGCAATAGTTTAGGAAAGTGAAATTGCTCTAGATTGATCATGAACACATACTCAATACATAGAAATACTTTTAACCTGATGTCATGTACCAGGCTATGAAACATGTTGAAAAGTAAAGGCAAGCATGCCTAGTTTAGACAAGTCAAACCTACTTCATTTCACATATTTCCAAACATAAACAATGGACCTAGTCTAAATTGTAAGACCTCAAGTTGCCATACATTGCTAGTTAAGGTAAAGGTGTCAGAACACATGTCACACACACAAACACCAATTATGATATATCATGGATTGAAAAACATAGTGGACAAAGTCATCCAGGTCATTAGTCTTTAGACAACTAATATCATCTGTCAAGTAAGGGGCAAGTTGCCTTTGACCTATATCGCACACACTACCACAAAATGTCAATTAGAGTGTGCCAGAAATATGGACAACTAAACTGTGCTGCAAGATGTCAATCAGAACTACCTCATCATGCAATTAGTCGATCTTTGACCCACTGACTGAGTGGGTACATCACTCCACACACATCAGACATGCCAAGCCTTACATCTGTCTGTGGAGTAATCTGTGGTCCAAAGCACACGTGTTGCTTACATGACAGGTACACTTACATGATGCAAGCCCCAAGCCTAGATACGCTTACAATACTACTCACATGTGTATGTGAACGACCACACCAGGACTACATTGGTATCTATGCCAACATTAGGCTCAAAAACAGCCAGGACTAATTTGCCACATCTTTCATAGCAAAGCAAACATACATAACATTTTGCAATGTTGAATCGTCCATGAACCTTTCCAATGGTAACAGGATGTTGATACATATCTGTCAAGTATGTACATGTTAATAGGCTATCATTGCCCATGTGTAATGCCTACAACATTATGTCCAATGACAATGCTGTGTGGCCACTTTCCACTCCCAGACCATTATCAAGGTTGTATCATTTCTAGCTTCTGATATCAACATTTATATGCCCCTAGAAACGCAGGAACACATCAATGGTATCCAACATGCATGCTGTCTATTCTGATGAGGAATCATAAATGTCTATGCACATCCCTCACTTACCAAGGGGAGTACCTTTTAATAGGTGTGAAGATGTTAACCATGTAGGTCTTGTGACATGTCAGATGGACATCACAGCTTCATATGCATTAAAAAAATAGTGAAAAATAGTATATGCCTGCCCGATCTTGCAAATGAAGAAGAATATTGAAACATTGCAGATGACAGAGCACAAGGACCTACACACCTCACCACCATTACACTGGGAATAATTACCTGTAGGTGGGTATCTCCAATCATCAAAGTATAACAACTAAGAGAAAAATATGTATGACTATGGTATATATCAATGTGTACACAGGAAATATGTGACACTTTGCACTTACCACATTGTCAGAGCCAACATCCAGGTCCCTCACGCAATCACCAATAAAGGGACAAACATGACATAGGTCTGTACTTACTCTCTTGTGGCTGCTGTGATGCCTTCAAAAGTCCCATACAACTCAGGGTAGGCCACTGCCAATATGTGGGCAATTAGGGGTCAGTGTTCGATGGGCACCCCATTGTCATTGGGAGGACATCCTCAGCTGGTCCTCTCTGGGCTTCTGGACCCAGCATTCCAGGTCCTCCCACCTCTTCCGACAGTAGTTGCTCCACCGGCTGTGGACCCCCAAGGGTCTGCACTTTCTTGGTCATGGCATGCCAAGTCCCCTTTTTCTGATGGACGATGACCTGATGTACCATACTACAACATGCAGGTTTAAAACTAGTTAGTACAACAAGCCAAAAACAGACGGTGATTAACATCCACTACACTGATAGATGAGCATATGCAGTGAGACCAGATGTGTGGTGGAAACGGACAGACAACATGCATCTCCAGCACCAGGTGTCATGTCATCACATATGACCAGGCAGCAAACACATTTGCAAATATGCTATACCAGGAAGAGTCTGGTAAACTGTTAGACCTGACAGCCTTAAAATGGGCGCCCCTAACTTTTTGCCTGCCTGCCTCCCCTTTTTAGATACTGTTTTTGCTGGTTTTAAGACTCTGCACACTTTACCACTACTAACCAGTGATAAAGTGCATATGTTCTCTCCCTTTAATCATGGTAACTTTGGATCATACCCAATTGGACTATTTAATTTACTTTTAAGTCCCTAGTAGAGTGCACTTCATGTGCCCAGGGCCTGTAGATTAGATGCTACTAGTAGGCCTGCAGCACTGGTTGTGCCACCCACTTAAGTAGCCCCTTAACCTTGTCTAATGCGTGCCATTGCAAGGCATGTGTGTGCAGTTTCACTGCCAATTTGACTTGGCATTTAAAAATACTTGCCAAGCCTAAAACTCCCCATTTTCAACATATATGTCACCCCTAAGGTATGCCCTAGGTAACCCACAGGGCAGGGTGCTGTGTAGGCAAAAGGCAGGACATGTACCTATGTGGTTTACCTGTCCTGGTAGTGTGAAACTCCTAAATTTGTTTTTACACTGCTGTGAGGCCTGCTCCCTTCATAGGCTAACATTGGGGCTGCCCTCATATATTGTTTCAGTGGTAGCTGCTGATCTGAAAGGAGTAGGAAGGTAAAATTTAGTATGGCCAGAATGGCGATACAGAATCCTGCTGACTGGTGAAATTGGATTTAATATTACTATTTTAGAAATGCCACTTTTAGAAAGTGACCATTTCTCTGCACTTAAATCCTTCTGTGCCTTACAATCCACATCTGGCTGGGTTTAGTTGACAGCTCCCTTGTACATTCACTCAGACACACCCCAAACACAGAATACTCAGCCTCACTAACATACATCTGCATTTTGAATGGGTCTTCCTGGGCTGGGACGGTGAAGGGTCTGACACTTGTATGTCAAAGGACAGTAGTCTGCCCTCACACAAAGGACTGCCACACCCTTTACTGGGACCCTGGCAGACAGGATTGAACTGAAAGGGGACCTCGTGCACTTTGAAGCCACTCTTTGAAGTCTCCCCCACTTCAAAGGCACATTTGGGTATTTAAACATGGCCTCTGCCTCTACCAACTCAGACACTTCCTGGAGAAGAAACTGGAACCAGAACCTGCATCCTGTCAAGAAGAACTGCCTGGCTGCCCAAAGGACTCACCTGTCTGCTTTCTGTGAAGGACTGCTGCCTTGCTGCTGTCTGGCTGTGGTAAAAAGTGCTCTGCAAGGGCTTGGATAGAGCGTGCCTCCTGTTCCCTGAAGTCTCAAGACCAAAAAAACTTCATTTCTACAAGAAGGACTCCTTGTGCGGCGAAATTCAACGCAGAGCCTGCCGGAATTGATGCACATCCAGCACCGCAGAGAAAAATTCACTGCACGCCAAACTGGAACGACGCAGCCCGACTTTGCAAAAAGAAGGTTGATGCAGCACCAGCGTAGCGACCAGAGTTTCGACACATGGCCCACCGGATCGACGCACAGCTGAGCCGGGATGACGCAGCCTGACTCAGCGGAGGAATCGACTCAGCACCTGCTGTGCGGTAGAAAAGTCGATGCAGCACCCACCAAATCAACACAGCTCCTGTGACTTCGTCCTGCCAGAGCAGGAAAACCCTCAACCCAAAGAGGATCCACGGCCGAGTGCCGGAAATCGATGCACAGCCGTCCCTGCGTGAAAACTAAACAACGCATCACCATGTGTGGCCCAAGAAATCGATGCACACCCCTTTGTTTCCACGCATCTCCTCGTCTGCGGTTCTTTGTGGAGATTTTGCACGCAAACCAGGTACTTTGTGCTTGAAAGAGACTTTGATTGCTTTTAAAATACTTAAGATACTTTATATCACTTTTACAGTGATATATCAACATTTACTTATTGCATTTTAATCGTTTTGACCTGCATCTTATCAGATAAATATTATACATTTTTCTAAACACTGTGTGGTGCATTTTTGTGGTGCTATAGTGTGTTATTGTATGATTTATTGCACAAATACTTTACACATTGCCTTCTAAGTTAAGCCTGACTGCTCAGTGCCAAGCTACCAGAGAGTGGCACAGGACAATTTGGATTGTGTGTGACTTACCCTGACTAGAGTGAGGGTCGTCACTTGGACAGGGGGTACCCTGACTGCCAAACAAGGACCCCATTTCTAACATATACCAACTCTGCTAACCCTGTGCAACAGTTACAAGATGGGTCAGGGAACATACATCAAACACTATCCACAATGTCTCAGGAATCTGTCACCAAATGTCAGTACATGACCAGGTACTCATTCCATTCTATTACAAGTTTGGCACCCTACAGACATTAAGCACACATCCTGAAACATTGTCAATCAGCCCTAGCTTAGTTCTACAAGGTAAACTAGGGTAAGGAAATATTTTTGCACATGGTGCACTTACCTGCTCCTCTGGTGCACCTTAGAGCTGTCCATACAGGGGTAAGACCTCCTCCACCAGCTTCTCCAGCTCCTCAGGTCAGAAGGCAGGGGCCCTATCACCTGTAGGATGTTGCATGATTGTTCCCATATGCAGTACACAACGGCTCTATTTGTGGAGGTCTTGCTGGCAGCAGTATCAGGAGTCACGTGAGAGATGAAGTATGAAACGGCGGTCACATCTTCCACGTAGGACACCGTCACCGCTAGCAGACATCGCCATTGGCCCAAGACCACCAAAGGCAGCAATGGGTTCCAATGGCAATTCCCACCACAGTAGTATCTGCCTACTGCCATGACAACTTCCGCCAGCCTAGCTAGGTCATGTCCCAATGTCCAGTACAGTAGGTCAGACAGCTGCCATTTTAATGTCCCTAAATAATCAGAAAAGTCCTGATAAAGACGAGTCATGAGGTCACAAACATATCTACGCCACAGTATTCAGTGCTGGCTGCGAGCAACCATGTATTTGACATCGGATTAAATATATATGCAGTGAGATACATGGTCTGTGAGTCATGTATCATTAGTCACATGCTCCGCACCACCATGGCAATTGGATAGATGGTATTAGTGTCTATCATGTGTGAAACATGATATGAATGTCATTATCACTGATACTTTCAGTGACGTGCATAACCATTTACTAGCAATGATCGAGATAAGGGGATGACTTTGCAGCAATAGGCCTTCATTTACCTAGGTATGTCCTGTGTACCATGTTTAACTATGTCATATGGCATGTACACACATCATGTGTGACATATGTGCATTCACACTTACAATGGGCACAATGACTGGACAACATACCTTATTGTATTCCTTTGTCTAGTTACCCTGGAATGAGAAAGGTCAGACAACCTCCAGTGTACCATCCACTAGCAGACCTGCAAACCATGGAGGATTGACATGTAATCCAGATCTACTGTCTGGATAGGCAGACAATTATGGATCTGTGTCATCAGTTGAAGCCAGATCTGATGCCTGCCATTCATCATCCAAGTAGCATACCACCCATAGTACAAGTCATATCAGTGCTGCATTTCCCAGCCACAGGATCCTTTCAGAGTTCCTTGGCCATAACTGCAGGCATGTCCCAGTCTATGTTCAGTCTGGTCTTGAAGGATGTACTGCATTGTTAAAACACCTTGACAGGTACATCATATTTTAACAACGTCAGGATTTATTCCATGTGAAGGCAGATTTTTATGCTTTGACACATATCCCACATGTGGTGGGAGCCATTGATGGAATGCATGTAGCCTTAGTTCCCCCAAGTTGCAATGAACAGGTGCATCAGAACAGGAAGAACTTCCACTCCATAAATGTTCAAGAAGTCTGTTTGGCCGACCTCTACATTTACCAAGTATGTGCAAAGTACCCGGGTTCAGTTAATAATGCCTTAATCATGCAGAACAGCAGTATCCCACAGCTGATGACACAACAGTACACAGAGAGGGCCTGGCTAGTTCATAATTCATGTATGTCATGAGTATGAGTATCTGATGTCTGCTGTTAAATGTAAGGATGTCCAATAGTAATGTCTGCACAAATGTCACAGTTCCTTACAGGGGATTCTGGCTACTTAAACCATCCCTGGTTGTTGACACCAGTGAGGGGAAGTTTGCTTCAATGAGTTCCACTGAGGGACAAGGCATGTGGTGGAGCAGAATTTCAGGCTCCTAAAGGCCAGATTTAATTGCATTGAGAGGTCAGGTAGAGCCCTCCTCTACTGACCCGCCAACATTTTCAAAATCATTGTTGCCTGCTGCATGCTCCACAACCTCGCCCTGAGACATTACATATATACTAGATGATGGGGAGCAGGTAGTTCCAGCGGGTGAGAATGCAGATTTGCCAAGTGAGGATGACAGTGATGAGGATGAAGGTGGAGACAGCCGTGGAGATCTCATACATCACTACTTCAGCTGAGTATAGATATGTGTTGTACTGTATAATACTTCAATCAGTGGGTATTTGGGGGGCTTAGAAATGTTTGTGAAGGGTCTTACTTTGACCATCAGACAGCTCATTAGTTGCTTAGCAGTCAGTGTGGCAATTGTATTTGGAACATGTCTTTATGGCTCTTCATTACCATTATCTGCCTATACCTTTTAACGTTTCCACTTTGTAGATTTCTTCACAAGTTCATTCTCATGTGCTGAAATCTGAATTGTGTCACAGGCGGTTGGATTTGCAGGTCTGACATGTGAAGTGAACATGGTTAGATCAAGGGACTATATGGCATCATATTGGTGGTGTCTGAGTTCAATGCCCAGACTGTCAGGACTGTGGGATGGTAATGTACTGTTCCACACATTAGACCTATAGTGTCATATGTTTGGCCTTGTGTCTCTTGCACATATCATCCTGTGTACTCCATCACCTTAACCTTCTTGTTGGTTTGATTATGATACTATTTAGCTTGAATGTAGCTGTTACTGAGTTTCCTTATTGGAGGCCACTGTGTATGTGTTGCAAGACTGACATAGGTGAGTAGCATGCCTACAGATACCTGACAGTGGTAAGTGGAAGGTCCCATTACTGGAGACAGGAGTACTGACCTCTGTCAGTAATATGGGGCATGGTTAATTATGAGGTATGGTATGGAACTGTGATATGCTTTAGCTGGTGAAACATTGAAGCAATCTTTTTGTCTATTTGGACAGCTAAGCACTGACATGAACCCTAACTTCAGGAGTTTGTGGGTTTCTTCTTATTTACACCTATGCAGAAGCATTATTTTGTGCCTAAAGTGCCCTGTGTGATGATTGGCATGTTGTCAACGTATGTGCTGGCATGTGCACTGAATGGGAATGATGGTGTGTCCATTTGTACAACTTTACATGTATCAGATCCAGATTCAACTGTACGTGTGAGCTGGGACGTTAGAGAATGTGAACATATGTGTATACAACATTTTCCACAGTTTGCTAATCAAAATAGTAAAGAAATGACTCTCAACCAAAATATTTGGTTTTGGTGTGTTTATTTACATGTGTACAGGTAATTATAAGTGCAAACAGTGAAGGTTTGGGTCATGGTGGATGTAAACATCAGGGTAGCTGCCTCAACATTTGGAGTCTCAAGTCCAGTGTCCTTGTGCCTTTGAAAAATGGAGAGTGGTGGTAAAACTGTCAACAGGGTGTATCTGTCACACACAAGTGGATCACTTCCTGGCAGTGGTTGAGGTATTGGCATCTGTTCCTCCTGGATGTTTAGGTGGATGTCCATGTTTGCAGTAGGGTTCTTCAGCTACAGAGGCAGGGGTGTCTGAGGCATGTCCTTCCTCTTACAGAGCCTCCATTCCACTGGCTTCCACAGATATTGAGGGGTCTGATGTAACATGGCCAATATAAAAGGTCTGCTGTGGTGGACATACCCTAGTCAGGATGATAGCAGTTTCTCTCAGCACCCCTGCTAGGGACCCTGTGTTGGCTTGTGGGCCTCCCACTTCTGTATGACTACCTGGTGGTTGTCCTTCTGCAGCTGCTTGATGTCCCCCATCATGGCAAGTACCTGGCCCATCACGCCGTAGGCCTGTTGGCAGGCTCTCAAGACTTTGGAGATGGTGTCCTGGCCAGTTGTATCCCTTGCAGCCTCAACCTGCTGGCCCAGTGCATCCCTCCGATGCCATCTACCCCCAAGTGACCGTGCCCTTGGCACAATTTACCCATTCCCCCTGGTGCCAGGTCCTTCATTGTCTGGCTTCTCTAGTGGTGACTCTGGTACCTGCACTAGGAGCACATGATGATATTAACTGTAACATGTGGTATCATACTTTGACAGGTGGATATGCTTTGAGCCATGTACAGGGCGGCTTTACCAGAACCCTGGTAATGACAGAGGCACCTGCTTTAAAATCCAGGGTAAAGCTATATGGGATAGGGGGACTTCCTATGTCATATACCTTGCTACAGGATATCAGATTAGCTTGGGAGCTGGTGGTGAGTCGATAAACACATGTCTTTGCAGCTGTGTTGTTCATGGTACATTCCAGTTAGCAGTTGTTAAGTATTGAGTCACCAGTCAGTTGGAGAAAGTAAAGGGAACACTGGCCTGTCCATCAGCTTAGAAGTAGCCATTCTACTGGCCCATATATATTTATAACGTTACACCTGGTGCAGCACACTGCAGTTATGTGTGTACCCCCCAGGTGAGTATCTATCAATGGGTGATAGAAGGTAAGAGGGCAGGGAGGGGTATTTGGACAGTTGGACACAGGAGTGGTGAGAGTGCTGGCTGTTATGATGTCAAAAGGTGATCAGTGAGCATGCAAGACAGAACATTAGGGTGACATTTCCATTGTTGTGACTTACCTGACTCATCGCCCCCAGATATTCCTGTCAAGCCCTCAGGATGCAGGATGTCCAAGACGTTCTCCTCCCATTATGTGAACATTGGGGGAGGAGGCTGGGCCCACTGCCAGTCTTGCAAACCATCAGCTGGTGCCTGGTGTACCATCCCTTGAGGTTGTTCCACCTCTTCCTGAGGTTCTCCCTTGTGCGTGGATAACTGCCAACAGCATTCACCCTGTCAAATATGTTTTGCCACATCTCCATTTTCCTGGTTTGTTGGACTTGGGCTCCAAAAAGGTGTGGCTCTACCCTGATGATTTTGTCCACTATGACCCTCAACTCATCGTCTGTGAAGCGGGGATGTTGTTGTGGGGACATGATAGTGATGGACGTCACAAAAAAGGTAAAAAATATTGGGTGCTGAGGTGTGGGTGCTCTGTAGTGAGTAGGTGACGGGAGGTGTCTGATCTGTAGAGGAAGTATTGTGTGATATTTGTGATGTGCAGGAGTGGGATGAGTGGAAAGGATTGTGGTGTGTGAAGGTGTGTGTTTTATAGTACAGCTTGTAGGTGTGTCGGGTGTGTGTATATGTGTCAGGTGTGTAGAATTGAAACTAACTAATGTGTTGTAGTGTATTACTGTGTAAACTGCTGCCGTTCGCACTGCCATTGGGTTTCCGCCAGGGGAGAACCACTATCATAATTTGTCAGTCGTAATTGGTTCAGAGCATTTCTGATGGGCTGGTAGTGGAAGCGACTCTCTCCCACCCTTCAGAGTCCTGGCAGTGTAGGCATTTCGGATGAGTTTTGGTGGTCCTGTCTGTGGAACTTGTAATACGGCCGTGGTATGACTGCCAACATGGAGGTCTTTAGGCGACCTCCACAGCTGCAGACTCACTGTCAGATCACTAAACTTGTAACAAAGCCCTAAATAATAAAGGTGCTATTATACAACCATGGTGCAATATGCTTTTTATGGGGATTTTTTCAGCAAGGTTTCCTTATTCAGACAAATTAACTTGTATCCATCTATTTAAATGTAGCTAAGGTATCAGATTTATATGGGGCAATTGGATTTTAGGACACCGGAGTTCATTCAATAGGTTTCCCAATCAACTATGTAAAATGCTGCCCTAAAATCCACAAAGCAACAGCAAAGAGTACCCGATGTCTTTAAGGGTTTCCTTGACACTGCCAATAGGACCATACAAGGATTAATGGTTGAGGAATTGGGCTTAACGCTACCTCCAGTAAAAGCATAGCTCTCAAGTTGTAAAAGGAACATTTCAGCATAGATCTTTGATGATATACCACGTTATAAGATTACACCATAATTGCCGGTATTGTGCCAGTCACCTTTCCTGAGGGTTTGATGATGCCACCCGGCGATGAGTCGGGAAGTAATGCAGTTTAGGATATCCATTTGAAAAATATTCTAAGTTTGACCACCAAAAGGGTTCTGCTTTAAATAAAACAGCTGGGTTACCATCTGGCCATCCTACTCTAGATGCTCATGACTTCTGTGATGACACCAACATTCAATAAAGATAGGGAGTTGTGAGCCTCTGCTTGTTCAACATTTTCCAGAACAATTTTTCCCTGGAGGGGGCTTCTATATTCTTCTAATTTAACTGAAATATGCGCTACCAGAAGAACAAATAGTTTATTTGTTTTACCTGTGAGGTCTGCTGAAGAATGAAACAGCTGAAGTTCCAGGATAGGTTGTGGTTCCAAACACAAGGCCTCCTGGCAGTCAAAGATATGCTAAGAACTTTCATCATTAGTCTTTCTTTGCAAGCCTGCAACATCCCAACATCCAAAGTAAATTGGGCCTAAGTAGACTCTGGTCACTGATTATGAATTTGTAATAACAACTGCTCTAGAAACTAAGTTTTGATCAAGTGAGAAGCTGAACTTACTGACTGGTCTGAGCTCCAATTTCCTTTCTTTCACTCTTTCTTCTTCTCTCTTCTCATCCTACATGAATGTTTGCCTTCCAGGCATAGAGCTACAGAAGCCCATTGTTGGTAGTATCTAGTTTATTGCCTGTACCGCTTGCCATTATTAAAGATATTGTTACACTATTACTGACATTGGTAGAATAATTGTTTTTATTTGAAGGTAGAGTTGTGTCACGAAAGCTATGACCTTGGCATAGCTCTACAAGGAACACTTTCTAACCCATGGGTGACACAGTTGAACATGGTTAAATGCACCAACGATGAGTGTGAAAGACAGGCTATTATAGCTCCTCAAAACACTACTTAATATGCAGCTGAAGTAGATGTATTGCTTTTGGGTTATTAAAATCCCATAGAAGGATCAGGGGCAAGTGGTAACAGTAACAAACCTTTTTTCATTATTCACAGTATCACACACATTGTACAAAGAAGAGTGAAAACTTTTAAATTAAATGGTATTCATTGCTATGGGAATAATCTGTTTCTCAGAACATCTAAAACAACTGCACAGAATATTATAAAAACAGCAAAAAACATGTTAAAATGTAAAATAAAATAAACATATATAACACCATTAATATGTCATTTGTAACCTTACCCCCTTAACATCTACCTCTATGTGCTACTCTAAAAGAGCATGGAGGGCAGAACAACTTCCAATCTAGCATTTCTTAGGAAGAAGAAAGGCACTATATCTTGTTGATAGCAAAGACTATCTTTATCAGCAGAGGCATGAAAACAGTTTTCCCCGTGAAGGGCAAACATGCTGTGTTAGAAATGGGGTCTCTGGTTGGCAGTCAGTTTGCACTCTGTCCAAGCAGGGACCCTCACTCCAGTCAGGGTAATGGAGATACACACCTAGGATAACCCCTGATCACCCCCTAGGTAGCTTGGCACAAGCAGTCAGGCTTATCTCAAAGGCAACGTGTAATGTATTTGGACCAAAACACTCAGAAACACAGTGAAAACACTACAAAATAGACACCACACTAGTTTAGAAAAATAGCCAATAGTTATCTAAATTAAACATGACCAAAACAACAAACATCCAACATACACAAGTAAAGTTATGAATTTGTTTATGAAAAAGAGTCTTGCTCCATAGAAAACAATGGATGCATTTTTGTTACCCAAAGAAATTGGGTAGTGTGAGGGTAGTTTGAGGCCTTGCGTTGGGTCTTCTATGGTTGGGTAGATGATGCATTGAGTTTTTTCTCTCCCACAAGAGAGCAATGCTTCGAGTTCTGGACGGGTCACTCAGAGCCGGGCAGGTTCTCATTGATTTTGACTCCCAGCAACGATGCATGCAAAATTAGGCTGCAAGGTGATGGAGAACTGTGCTAAGTGGGATTTGCATCGATTTCAGCAGCCGCAAGCGGGTGTTGAGTTGTTTTTCCAGCTACGTTGCAGGTGACGCATCAATTTCCCAGCTATGATGCAGGTGGTGTGTTGATTTCTCAGCTGCGATTCAGGTAGTGCGTCATTTTAAAGCCTCATTGCACGTGGTGCATCTAATATTTCCTGCATGCCTCTTGTGCATGGATTTCCACCTTGGTTCCACCAGCTTCACCTTTCAAGGGGCCAGGTACTAGATAGGGCACCATTGGCAGGGTAGGAGTCTCAGCAGAGAGTCTAGGTGCTGGCAGAGGAAGTGTTTGATGGCCCTGAGACTTCAAAACAGGAGGCAAGCTCAGTCCAAGCCCTTGGATACACTTCACAAACAGGAATACACCACAAAGTCCAGTCTTTGTCCTTTTTCAGGCACAAGCAGCTACTGCAGGCCAACCCAGCAAACCACAGTCACAGGCAAAGGAGCAGTACTCCTCCTCTAGCTCTTCTCCTTGGCAGAGGTTCTTCTTTAGTCTAGAAGTCATATAAAAATCTGGGGTTCTGTGTCCACTACTTATACCCCTTTCTGCCTTTGAAGTTTGCCAACTTCAAAGGAAAGTCTCTGTTATTGCAAAATCCTGCCTTGCCCAGGACTGGTTCCAGACTCACACCAGGGGGTTGGAGACTGTGTTATGTGAGGGCAGGATCAGCTCTTTTAGGTGTAAGTGTCAACTTCTCCCTCCACTCTAGCCCAGATGGCCTATCAGGATATGCAGGCTACACCCCAGCTCCCTTTGTGTTACTGTATAGAGGTGATTTAAAAACAGCCCAACTGTCAGTCTGACCCAGACAGGGAATACACAAGCAGACAGAGTCACAGAATGGTTTAAGCAAGAAATGCCCAATTTCTAAAAGTGGCATTTTCAAACTGACAATATAAAAACCAATTTTACCAAAAGATGTATTTTTAAATTGTAAGGTCAGAGTAGCATTTGATTTACAGGCCCTAGGCACCTCTAGTGCACCAATTACACATAACATTTACACAGACAGTACTTACACTTCAGCACTGGTCAGCAGTGGTAAAGTTCCCAGAGTACCAAAACAGGCAAAAACAAAGTCCAGCACACAGTCAAAACATAAAAACAGAGGTAAAAAGACAGGAGAGACCACTTGTAGGAGGCTGGCCTGGCTTGTAGTGGGTACCAAGGGGTACTTACACTCTGTACCAGGTCCAGTTATCCCTTATTAGTGCAGAAGAGGTGTTTCTATCAGCTTAGGCTGTTAGAAGGTAGTTATAGCAGAGCAGCTTAGGCTGAACTAGGAGACATGCAAAGCTCCTACTATACCACTGGTGTCATGTGCACAATATCATAAGAAAACACAATACACAGATATACTAAAAATAAAGGTACTTTATTTTTATGACAATATGCCAAAAGTATCTCAGTGAGTACCCTCAGTATGAGGATGCCAAATATACACAAGATATATGTACACAATACCAAAAATATGCAGTAATAGCAAAAGGAAGTAATGCAAGCAGTGTAAAGTTACAATAGATTGCAATAGGAGCACATAGGTATAGGGGCAACACAAACCATATACTCCAAAAGTGGAATGCGAACCACGAATGGACCCCAAACCTATGTGAGCTTGTAGAGGGTCGCTGGGACTGTAAGAAAACAGTGAGGGTTAGAAAAATGGCCCACCCCAAGACCCTGTAAGGTAGGTGTAAAGTGCACCTACAACCCCCAGAGAGCACAGAAGTCGTGATAGGGGGATTCTGCAAGGAAAACCAACATCAGCAAAGCAACTGTGCATTTCCGGACCTGAGTACCTGTGAAACAAGGGGACCAAGCCCAAGAGTCGCAACAGTGTCGAGAGTGGGCAGATGCCCAGGAAATGCCAGCTGAGGGTGCAAAGGAGCTGCCACCAGATGGAAGAAGCTTGGTGTTTTGCAAGAATGAACAGGACTAGGAACTTACCCTTTGGAGGATGGATGTCCCACGTCGTGAAGAAGCTTGCAGAGGTGTTCCACGCAGAAAGACTGCAAACAAGCCTTGCTAGCTGCAAGGATTGTGGTTAGGATTTTTGGATGCTGCTGTGGCCCAAGAGGGACCAGGATGTCGCCACGTGGATGAGGAGACAGAGGGGGCACCCAGCAAGTCAGGGAGTCCTCAAAGAAGCAGGCAGTACCCGCAGAAGTACCGGAAGAAACACTTAGAAGAGGAGTGAACCGGAGTCCACCCGAAGTCACAAAAGGGAGTCCCACAACGCCGGAGGACAACTCAGAAGGTTGTGCAATGCAGGTTAGAGTGTCTGGGACCCAGGCTTGGCTGTGCACAAAGGAAATCCTGGAAGAGTGCACAGGAGCCGGAGCAGCTACAAATCACGCTGTACCAAGCAATGCAGTCTAGCGTGGGGAGGCAAGGACTTACCTCCACCAAACTTGGACTGAGCGAGTCACTTGGACAGAGTTGCTGAGTTCCAGGGACCACGCTCGTCATGCTGAGAGGGGACCCAGAGGACCGGTGATGCAGTCGTTTGTTGCCTGCGGTTGCAGAGGGAAGATTCCGTCAACCCACGGAGATTTCTTCAAAGCTCCTGGTGCAAGAAGGAGGCAGGCTACCCCCAGAGCATGCACCACCAGGAAACAGGCGAGAAAGCCGGCAGGATGAAGCGATACAAGTTTGCAGTAGTCGTCTTTTCTACTTTGTTGCGGGTTTGCAGGCGTCCTGAGCAGTCAGCGGTCAATCCTTTGGGAGAAGGTGAAGAGGGAAATGCAGAGGAACTCTGGTGAGCTCTTGCATTCGGTATCTGAGGAATTCCCCAAAGCAGAGACCCTAAATAGCCAGAAAAGGAGGTTTGGCTACCTAGGAAGGAGGATAGGCTAGTAAGAAAGGTAAGAGCCTATCAGAAGGAGTCTCTGACGTCACCTGCTGGCCCTGGCCACTCAGAGCAGTCCAGCGTGGCAGCACACCTCTGAATCCAAGATGGCAGAGGTCTGGGGCACGCTGGAGGAGCTCTGGGCACCTCCCCTGGGAGGTTCAGGTCAGGGGAGTGGTCACTCCCCTTTCCTTTGTCCAGTTTTGCGCCAGAGCAGGGCTGGGGGATCCCTGAACTGGTGTAGACTGGCTTATGCAGAGATGGGCACCATCTGTGCCCATCAAAGCATTTCCAGAGGCTGGGGGAGGCTACTCCTCCCCAGCCCTGACACCTTATTCCAAAGGGAGAGGGTGTAACACCCTCTCTCTGAGGAAGTCCTTTGTTCTGCCTTCCTGGGCCAGGCCTGGCTGGACCCCAGGAGGGCAGAAACCTGTCTTAGGGGTTGGCAGCAGCAGCAGCTGCAGTGAGACCCTGGGAAAGGCAGTTTGGCAGTACCCGGGTTCTGTGCTAGAGACCCGGGGGATCATGGAATTGTCCCCCCAATGCCAGAATGGCATTGGGGGGACAATTCCATTATCTTAGACATGTTACATGGCCATGTTCAGAGTTACCATTGTGACGCTATACATAGGTAGTGACCTATGTATAGTGCACGCGTGAAATGGTTTCCCCGCACTCACAAAGCCTGGGGAATTTGCCCTGAACGATGTGGGGGCACCTTGGCTAGTGCCAGGGTGCCCACACACTAAGTGACTTTGCACCCAACCTTCACCAGGTGAAGGTTAGACATATAGGTGACTTATAAGTTGCTTAAGTGCAGTGGTAAATGGCTGTGAAATAACGTGGACGTTATTTCACTCAGGCTGCAGTGGCAGGCCTGTGTAAGAATTGTGAGAGCTCCCTATGGGTAGCAAAAGAAATGCTGCAGCCCATAGGGATCTCCTGGAACCCCAATACCCTGGGTACCTCAGTACCATATACTAGGGAATTATAAGGGTGTTCCAGTATGCCAATGTGAATTGGTGAAATGGGTCACTAGCCTGTTAGTGACAATTCGGAAAGCAGAGAGAGCATAACCACTGAGGTTCTGGTTAGCAGAGCCTCAGTGAGACAGTTAGTCATCACAAAGGAAACACATACAGGGCACACTTATGAGCACTGGGGCCCTGGCTGGCAGGGTCCCAGTGACACATACACAAAAACAACATGTATACAGTGAAATATGGGGGTAACATGCCAGGCAAGATGGTACTTTCCTACACCACTTCAAGGATGCCAGGTCCAACACGCTAGGGTAGTAATCTGTTCTTCATCCGGGACTTGCTGTTATCCGCTTCAGGCTGGATTTAGCATCTGCAAAGTACCAATAATGAGTGAAAGACCTATTCTGAAAAGGAGCAACTGGGGTCACCCTATATACTGAGGGCCTTATTACGAGTCTGGCAGTCAACAGACCTCTAGACTCGCGGTGGAGGTAGGACCGTCACTGTATTGGCGGTCTGATCTCCACATTACAAGGTTGGCAGGCAAACCAACCAACCTACCACAGGCCCCACCATGCTATCTGATTCTGACAGGATGGCGGCAGTGCAGGTTGTAATCAGCTAGGGTGGCACAGAACTCAGCGCTGCCCTGCTGATTACAACGTTGTACTCCGACAACCTTTTCATGGCAGTTCAACCACCAAGAAAAGGCAAGTGGAGAAGAAGTGCCCCCTGCCCAGCACTCTCAAATTGTGCAATATCTTCTGTGCAGACAATGCACATTTTGAGGGTGGTGGTGCCCACTGAATGCAGCAGTTTTGCCGCTACCTCTATCATGAGCCGGGAACAATGCTGCTGTAGCTTTCCCACTGGGCTGATGGGTGGAAACCTTGGTTCCCACCCATTAGCCCAGTGGGAAAGTTGTAATAGGGCTGGTGAGGAGACCGCCACCCCCACGGTGGTCTCCTCACCACGGGTCTGACGGTCAGCAAAGCCGACCGTGCAAACTCAAAATGAGGCCCTAAACCATTTCAGAAATTGGAAATTCTGACATACGTTTTGGAATGTCTGACATAAATTATGTGCATCAAGGTGTGCCTCAAAGATGTTTCCTTGTGAACATATAAGGTAAAAGGACGTCAATTCAGACTACACTATTTTGTTTATGTCTATATTTGTTCTTATTTACCCTTGACGTGGTGACCTTTGGCCAACATGAATGTCGCACAAGGTGTTGCTTCTATGTTATTAGTCAAATGACTTGATGCTTTCAGAGTTCTTAGAAAGATAAAGTCATACAATATCTGTGTTATATGGCAGACTTCACTGTGATGCTGCATAAATCAGGAAAGATGATGATTTCCATTGTCTAAGATTGAGAAGATGGTGACCTCCATCATAAAAGATGGAGTCTGGGCCTATATAAAATGGAAGAGGACCATAGCGACTTTATGTCAGGAGTGGGGTGGATTTTTGGATTGGCTTTTTTATTACCATGCTCCTTTCCTCAAATATGCTCTATTGTTTAAGGGCCAACATAGCCCCTCTTTGGTCAAACCAGACAATACCATTAATTTCATTCTTTTCTTCAGATGATCATGGAACAAAACGTATGCATGCTATACAGTTAGAGTTCAGAGGTGCTAACTTTCAGTGTGGTCAGAAGGGAGGAAGCAAATTTCCTCTATTGAATATATTGCATTTTCCTTATCCATCATAGGTTGCTTAGAAATGCAGTATATATGTGGAATCTTTTTCTTGTTTCATTCCATCATGCTGGTATTTCTTTTCAAGAGTACACCCTAAAATACCATTCTGGGTTGCCACTATCAAAGGCCTTGTCTCAATAGAACCTGTGTTTAAATTAGCTTGTGGGATTTAACTAGTTGTTTACGGTCATATTATCTAATTTATCTGGGATGTTTGTCCTATTTCGGTTGATCATTTGCTAAGGATCTTATTTACTTAATAGCTATTTCTGGTGGTCATGTACAGATGTTTTATATACTGTGATTTATTTGTTTGGCTCAAAATGATTCCCAAATTATAGATGGAACAGCCTTATCTGGTGGACCTCCATATGGAACAAAAGGTTAAGCTATCACATTTAATTGTTTATTTTTTTCAAGAGAGTGTTTAGTGTTAAATTAGCATTAGTAACTTCTGCAAAGGACTGAGTTGGCATTGAGAAAATTCCCTTATCAGTTCTGTTATCCATACAAAGGGGATAACTGCTTTCTGCCATTTCTATGTTGGTGCTCTGCTTCAACTGTGTCTCTTTACTGGATTTTCTGTCATTTGGTTGTATTGTGGCTTAAACTTTTTTTTTGTTGAGGAGTTGAGCATGCTTGTAATCTTTAGTAGCTTATTTAGCACAATTAATTGTTTCCTGTTCTTTGTTAGGACTGGCTCAATTTGTAGATGGTTACTAGATTTTGGATCAACCTGATGTTTCCTTGGATGGCAAATTCTCCTGAGAACTTAGAATTAAAGTTGAATGAAGAGCTCTTGAGTCTAAGTTCAATGAAGGCTGATTTGGTTTTTTAATGCATTCTTTGACTTATCATTCTGAATAACAGAACAGTTATTAGGCTTGAAACGTGTCGTTCCTATTGAGGCATTATGTGATGATATTGAATTCGGCAATTTATGATTAAAAAAAGTTGGTTTCTGGTGAACCATAGCCAGTTTTAAGATGGTCACTGACTTAATTTGAAACTATTGGTGCTTTGCAATGATGGTAGAGTTTTTAAAGTCATCAACTAGTGATTGCATGATATTTTGTAGCACACTTAACTTATCTAAATAGATGAGTAAGTACATTTTAGAGAGCACTGTGCGCTTGTGGTGTCTATCTTTGAAGTTGTCAACTGAAATGCTTTTGTATCAGTGCCCATTTCTTCAATTGCTGTGGTCATTGTTTGAAATAAATCGACTTGGACGTCCATTTTAGGATATTGCTGGGACAAAATCTCTATTATGATTTTTAATGATTTATTCCTTTCCTGCTGGAGTGCAATTTGCTCTATTAAGGTTGAAGAGCTTTCCCTCTGCTCTAATATTGATTTAGGGCCAGATGTATTAATTTTCCAAATAGGGATTACCTAATTGCGATTATCTGCGAATCGCAATTACGTAATCACTATTTGAATGTATGAAACTCAAGGAGATTAATTTAGCGATTTCCAATGGCTTGCAAATCAACCTACCTCATTAATATTCATCAGCTAGGTCTCAATTTGAACCCATTGTGAATGGCTATAATCACAGGGATGGTGGCCTGCTGAGCTCAGGTGCAATTAAAAAAGAAAAATGAAAAGTTTTCTGTTCAATTTTTAAGAGCAGGTAGTGGTCCGTGGCCAGCTCTTAAAAAATGTTTTTGCATGCATTCACAAAGGGCGGGGGGGGTTGTCCCTTGGGGACTCCTTCCCGTTTGTGAATGGTTTACCACTTACTTGAAGTCACAAGTTACCGAATCGCAAATTGGAATTCATGCATACTAAAATGCATTTTTGCCATCACAAATGGCATGATTGGGCTGTTTGAGATCTCAAAAATGCATGGTACATCTGGCCCCTATTCTCATCCATGGTGTATACCTCTGGGTGATGTTTTAGCTTGTGAAATGGTTCATCAAAGCACAATGTTAGCTCCCAGTCATCCACTCATTGACTCTTGGGAGCACTGTCTACCCTGTATTCAGGAAAGGCTGTTGAAGCTGAAATATTTTTAGGCTGTTGAATATTTGGATCTTTATTGCTATTATCCTTATCTGAGGCACCTGATACACACTTTGGCTAACCTGCAAGTAGTATTTGCACTCTTCCAATAGATATCCAAGTCCTTGCTGCTATCAAGTACAGGATGATTTTTGTTATCATTCTTACTTCTACTTTAGCCAGGATTTACACAGCACGCAATGTATTTCTCTGAGGTACTTGTTTCAGCCCAGAATTTGGTAAATCCTGTTTGGAAGTTGGATAAGCAAGTACATAACTATATAATACCACAGCAAATTATAGGTTAGTAGTTCCTAACTTACCTACATATAGAAAGCAGTTTGCTGGTTGAGTTGTATCCAATTTCTGGGTTGTAAGCTGAGGATTGTACTTGAGATTAAACTGTTTTCTGCGCTCTGTAGCTGGAGTGTGGGGGTATAGTTATCTAGGAAATAGTCATGTTTTCAACTGTCTTCTTAAGTGGTTATGCCCCTGGGTTAATCTAGGGGTGACTAATGATGATTTGCAGAGCTTTGCCACTTGAACTTAGAAATCAGTGTTCTCTTTGGTTAGTACTGCTTGAATTTAACTTTTATGTACAGTAGTCCTTTTCTTAAGGACACTTGGGGACAATGCAGAGAGCCTTGAACACTGCCCTTCTTGCTATAAATTGCCAGTGGAGCAATTGCAGGACTGATTTTTTTTTCTTGGGTGAAAAGCAGCAGCATTTTGGATGAACTATATTTTGCATATGATGCTTGCTGGTGCACTAAGATGTAGGCTATAGGCATAATCAAGCTTGGACATTACAAGTGCAAGGAGGGCTTGCAGTTTATGTTGGTATGCAATGTATGGTATTTTCATTTCATAGAAGGTGATCATTGGAATTTGTCCATGTGGTATAAAGGAACGGTCTCAATCCATGTTTAGTCCTAGGTTTGTAACTCCTCTTGATATTGTTGCAGGGACTTTAAGTTCATTAGGCCATTTGGCAGTATCTCTGTCTTTGCGGTACTAAGCTTTAGATGGTTATTCATCATCCATGTGTTTATGGCAAAAAGGCAGTCATTAAGTCGTCAATTGTTAAGGGCTTTGGGCTATTCACTTTTAGAATGATTGGGTGTGATCTGCAAAGTTGTAACAGATGAGGTTGCATGATTTAATCAGATTTGGTAAGGTGATTAAGTAGATATTAAATAACAGAGGGGATATGAGGGACCCCTGAGGGACACCACAGTGTTACATGTGAGGAGGTGATCGAAAAGCAGTAGATAGACTACACTGTGCCTGTCTGTGAGATAAGAGGCAATACATTTGAGAACATTTTCATAGATTCTGAGATCTTGGAATCTTTGTAGTAGCGTGTGTTGGAGGACAGTGTCAAATGTAGCTGATACAGCCAGAAACAAAAAAGTCAGCTACTCCATTCTTGCCAACTGTAAATTTTAGATAATCCCAGATGGATATGATGCCTTACTCTGTGCCTCTGTCTAATCTGGAGCTAGACTGCTGATCTGACTTGAGCCATAATGTTCTGTAATGCTTTAGTTGTGTAAACAGTAATCTCTATTTTTTTTGTTTTGTTAAGAATGGTCCATTTGACATGGGGCTGCAGCTGGATGAGTCAAATGGGTTGAGCTTTTTCTTTTTGATGAGAGGTCTAATGTGGGAGATTTTCACCACAGGTGGGAATGAATCTAGTTCCATGGACTTGTTGAGTAGGCATCTTGCACAGGTTCAGTGAAGGATATCTTTAATGTATTTTGGCGGTGCTGTGACTGAATGTGATCCTGATGGTCTGGCTGCAATTACAATATTGAGGGAATCTTTTGTCATAGAAGTTATGTGATCTGGCACTTGGGATTTGTAGTTCTATTTTAATTTGTGTGAGAAGGTATAGCTTTCCTGCATTTATCCTTGGTCTTCAAAATTGTTGGTGTCACAACCTAATACACATATACCTCTGGTACTTTTTTAACAGTATATTAATGTACTTATTTCTGAGGCCTATCATATTAATTCTTAGGTGCTTACCTCATCTTCCCCCCAGATAAATTAGTGCTATTGCATGATAAAACAGGGCACGGCAGCAAGGCACTATTCAATTTCTAATTTGTGTTATACAACCTCTGTTTCCTACTTCTAGCTTCATGTGGCATTGTCTGAAATGTATCTCTTTCTCCAATGTCTGTCAATCAGCTTTCCTTTTGATGAGTTCCTTATGAAACTATAGCCAATCCTTCCATACATGTTCTGGTGATTCAAGAGGAAAGTGCAGGCTTTGTTAGATGTATCTGTGTAGCACATTTGTTTGGTCCCACAGCACTTTCAGAATTACAGAGCCCTTTAAGTGGCTGGGACTTTTTGTGTATAGAGTTGAGGTTGCCCGTCGACACATGGTTATGTATGTATTGTAAGGATAGATTTAAGTGACCACAGTTTGCAAAGTATTGAGATAAATTATAGCGTTCTTATGCATAAACCAGCTATTACCTTTCCTAGGAACCTTACCTCAACTAATTATAAGAAGCTTCAGTGGCGTGGGGACTCAATGGAAATTATGGGGAAAACCTTTTAAGTAAACAAAAGAACTCTCAGGCCTTCTGGAAAATGATTAATAACCTAAATAGGGCACCTACAATTTTGTCAGGTTCAGATATCTCTGAGTTATCTAGGCACGATTTTCTTACTTGGCATTTTAATCATGATAAACAAATTAAAGAAGAAGCACTTTGCACAGGGAGTCTATCAGTGACTCATGGGCTGCAATCGGATAATAATTCAGTCAGTTACAGACCTACTGATGATAATGATCAAATGTTCTCCAATCCTCAGATAACAAAACTTATTAATAGATGCAGGAAGGGCAGGGCCCCAGGCCTGAATGGGATCCCAAATGCTTTATATAAAACCAATCCAGGCATCTGGGCAGAGAGGCTGGTCACAATCTATAATAGTGCATTGGAGCATGAAACTCATGCTCTTGGAAAGGTGCCATTATCCACCTGATTTTTAAAGGAGGTGATCGTTCCAACACTGAGAATTATCGTTTAATCACCATAATTGACACCGAGGCTAAATATTATGCGGGCGCCCTCTTGGAAGACCTAAAGACTTTGGTTGCTGAAAAAAACGGGGCCTGGAATAGCAGTAAACATCCTATCCCTTACTACTATTACAGAGAAATGTAAACAAAGAAAACAGCCTCTGTATGTATGTTTAATGGATTTTAAATCTGCTTTCAACTCGATACAGCGTAGTCTGCTGTGGGCAAAATTAAACTCCTGGGGTATCTCACCAAATTATTAAAAGCAGTGCAGATGCTGTATTCCGACACTTGGATTAAAGTGAAAATTGGGGATGGTACCTTTCTATGAGTGTGGGCTGAACGCGGTCTTAAACAAGGCTGCATCCTAGCACCCTCTTTTTTTTATCTTTATTCATCTCTGTCCTATATATTAAATGGGGTAAATGTGCACCCCCCAAAGATTGGGGATCTCCTCATCACAGTTCTGCTTTAAGCTGATGATGATGTCCTTTGAAGTTGCATGGAAATTGGATTACAGCATTGGGTACGAAATTGGCAAATTTTGCAGTACAAAATGGTGTAGTTATAAATGAGAAGAAATCAAAGATTTTGAAATAAGCAGCAGAAGACAGAAAACATATAAGTGGTACCTACAAGGCTCAAACCTTGAACAAGTCAAAGTATACAGATACTTGAGGGTATTGTTAGACGAGAGGGTGTCATTCTCCCCCAGATAACAGATTTAGTACAAAAAGAAAATACCTTGCTGATTTTTTGTTCCTTATTAAGAGGGCTAGATGGCCCAGCTATCAGCCTGTGTTACCTGCCAAGTTAATTCCAAGTGTTATCTACGGTAGCGCAGCCCTGATTTGTAGGGATGCAAATACCCTGAATGGGATAATTGTGAAAGTATTTAGATTTTTAGACCTCAGGCCCAAATTAGGCTGGAGTTCGGGTATGTGAATCAAGTGAATGCAAGACAGGGTCCCTACATTAAACTCTGGAAAAGCGTGTAACTTAAAAATGAAAATGGGTTAAGCCAAGCTCTCTGGAAAGAGTGAAATATGAAACTGAGGTCCTCCTCTCTGTTATATTTTGACCAGTCTTTGGATGATCTCGGTGACCATTCATTATGGGATCAGAGTTTGCCAGTGGCCGCTTTAAAAAAAAATCATTAATCATATGGTAAAGAAAAAGTCCCTGGTTGTGGATAAGAGTCTCATTGTTGGCAGATCGCATTTATGGTTGATAATCAAGGACTATAAAACGCTAAAATGCCAGTTGTATCTGGACTCGTTATTAAAGTCATCTTGCTCTCTATGTGGGTGTGGAGTTAGGGATCTGTTACACCTGATTTGCATGTGCCAAAGCTTAGTGCAAAAACAAAGAAGGTACCTCAAGGTCTTGTTCAATCAGAGACTCATACATACTTGTAGGCAGGCTTTGACCGCCTGTCTTAATTCCTCGGAAACTTCATTGAATGTTAGGTTAGTCACGTTTCTAAGACATGCCTCAAAAAAACTGGAATCTCAATGTACTTTAAAATCAGTAGTGGGTGTGGAACAAGTTTGATTTCTGGTTGTAAGATTTTATCAGCTTTAGAGTCATAACTGACAAGATGTCAACCAAAATACAGCAGTTTTAGTCTATAGGGTCGTAGCCAATGAGATATTGGTATGCTAGGAACTTTATTTTTATTAATAAAATTTACATTGGACTGGTTTAGGGATAATAAGTATTGATTATTTTACTCTTATATGTATCAATAAAAACATAATGGAATTTTATTTAGGGTCTTAAAGATTGTATAAATTATAAAGTTTTGTATTTTTAAAAATAATTTTGACATTGACTAAGATTTGGATATGAAATTGTATTGCGATTAGTGAACATTACGGTCTGTGTAAAGGTTTTATTTAACTAAGCACGTTAATAAATAAATTAAATAAAATAAAAAAAATAAAAATAAAAAAAAATATATATATTTTTTAGAGTTGTCATAGTGGATAAAGGACAAAAAGGTTGGAACAGACAAATACAGTTGGTACTAATATAGATTCTACTAAGTAACCCTCTTCAGACCTGTGCAGCAATGACTGAACATAGGCAAGTTCAGGATGTGTACACATGAGGTGAGCATGTGTGTGACAGTACCATTGGGTATGCTATTGTGCATGCATGTCCTAATTAATGCTGAGCTTACAGAAGACATGTTGGAAACACTATACACACATTGTCCACTGAATCCTCTCTTTCCCGGCTCACGAATGTCAGCGTCAGCTCAATGATACCTTCTATTCCTTTGTGCTTGTTTAATGGGTTCCTCACCTTCTTTCTGCAACACTGAACTTGACTGCTGACGTACTCCCGGGAACACTCCACTGACAGACAGTTTTTTTCATTTCTAAAAAGATTTTATTTAACTTTTTTTACTGTAATTTCATGGAACCACAATACAGCAATAATTTTGAACAGTGGGCAACTTATGGACTTCTACTTCATGGAGTTGAATAAAAACTTGGTGTAATTCCACAGAGTTCCGCCCACCAAATCTGACTCCCAGGCAGTCCCAACAACAGTGATAAAAAAGGGGTACCCCGCCACACCCTTAACCTTTTGCAATTATCACTTCATGCACGGTTTCTTTCGGCCCCAGGTTGGTCCACACTCCTCAGCATGTCCTGCTGCAGCCCAACTTGATAGATGACTTACCAGGCAGTAAACTGGCACTGGGCCGAATGAGGGGGCATGCTTTGTACCAAATGAGGATCCCCATACTCTTTATAGGGGTTGAAATTGAAGGAATGCTCTTCGGATCATTCTGAGCACATGGTGGTGTGTGGTGGAGGGTCAGAGGTGAGTGGGTGATGTGTTTTCAACCCCGCTAGGACCCCCGGTGGATTACATACCTCACTCACTGCTACCATGTGCCAGAGGGCATGATGTAGGCAAGGAGCGAAAGGCCTTGATCTGATGAAAACCTTAGATTGCCCTGCCTGCGGTATTCAGAAGGTTATCATTCAGTTAATTTATTATTCAGGGCTGGTGTTTCCAAAGTATAGGGTTCTGCAGACAAACAATAGGCTGTGATGCGAGGCAATTCATATTTAAAATATTGTAAATGGTATTTTTTGCAGGCTTTATTAGCTCCTGCTGTGGAAAGACTTTTCAAGGAATGGGTACATTGAGCTACGTCTAGAGAATGATGTGGCTGAATATGTTAGGGACAACCAAGAGCAGCTCTTCAAGCTAGTACTTTATGCCCATGCTCGCATAGTTTCATCAAGGGTGTTGTGTGAAAGAAGACGTGCAAAATAAATACAAAGCAAAAAGATTAATATTTGCAAACCCCTAAACCACCCAACTTTCACAGCTCAGAAAATGGTTATAAACCCCTCCTACAATTATCCGGCCAAATGCCATGTTGTACCATGTCTCCTTTAATTATTTTGATGAATACGTTAACATTAACGCATTTGGTTAATTATCACTTACTGTAGAGGGCTGTGCTGCTGAAGTGCAGATTGCAGGTTGAAAAGTGTCAGGCACCTAGTGGGAGCAAGTCTCTCATTTCATCATTTCAGCATCACTTATCCAAACATTTGCACAAGAGAGGCTCTATTCTCTTCCATGCATGGGGTATCATTGCTTTATGTGGAAAGGGAGATTTCAATTTGCCTCCAGCCTCCAACACGCCACCTCAGAAGGAAAAGGAAAAGGACCAGGGAAACATGGAGCTGGCGTTTCCATATCCTTTCCACCAGAACAGTCTAATGTGCTGCGTGCCTACCGATTGGCTGAAGGTTTTGGGTTTGTGACGCAACAGAAGCAAATTCATATTCAGCGCTACTAGAGTGCATTACGCCAGATTAGTTATAGAAACTCAGGTCGGGATCTGGCAAACTTCGCTACACTGCAGTTGGCAGAGTTTTTGCTGAACTTCATGCTTTAATTTGAGCACGGAGTGGCAAAACTCTGAAAGCTCTGCTCACGGAGCGGAGTTTACAACCCACCTCTAATAATTTTATCATATATAAGCCATGTTCTGCATCACTGTATTAAGTAATTTACAGAACAACACATTTGTAGAGCTCCCCTATTGGCTTGGACAATATCAGCAGTTATTGAAACACCAAACAAGATGAGCCCATCTTTAATAGCCAAGTGTTAGAATTATCCATTACTCAGCTCAGGTCTTCTTCTGCACTCAACATTTGCAGTGTGATCCCAAGAATATAACCCCATATCAGGAATTCAAGATATCCCACGGCCACACCACTATTACGCTCTGTTTTCTGCTCTGTTGTACATTAGTCTGTCTTGGGAGGAGGTCCTCTGTAAACCATGCCACTGCCACAACTATCATTGTCAATAGCAACACTTTGGCAGCAAACAAAATTGAAGAGATGCATCCAGTTATATGCATGATAAATGCATGGGAGTACCTAGCCCACAAGAAGGGGCAGAACAACTTCATTCAGCTCATATACCTCTTACTGCCAATGGAGATGTCCCTAGCTTTTGAAGGAAAGTCTAGATTTTACTAAAGGCACAGGGATATGTATTATGTATTCAATTCTTGCTCTAATTTAAAATGTAGCGAAGTTAAAGAAACTACTTTACCCATGCCACACGGCAACATGACAGTAAGCAGCCAACCACAACAATTATCACCAAGCTATCAGAAGAGAGAACATGTCTTTGGTCAAGTCAAGTGCCTTCAGTAAAGGATGTATGAAACAGTGGTGCATTGACCTCAGTCACTCTGATGCAAGAGAGAAGGGATCATATTGCTTGTTCATGAATACAAAGGCATGGAAGAAATGTGAATGATCATTCAGATTTGTTGGTATACTTGTAACTATGAGAGAAAACATGGTAGGATAGATAAAAGTGGAGGGCTGACACTCTCCCCCCATCTTTAATAAAATGGGCAGTTTCCTTCACTAAAGCTAAGGAAATGTCAATTTTTCACAAGACTGGATATTTCCATTATGCTTGTTCAAAGCACAAGAAGAACATTATTCAAGCCAGATAGACTTTCAAGCAGTTTCCAACACAAAGTTTTGGTTGAGAAGGAAAGTAAGGATAGTTCACAGACAACAAACTACTTTCCATCCTTCTTTGAATTTGAAAAGTAACCCCTGTAGTGGTATATTAAGCTATAAAAGCATCCAAAGGTTTAACTTCAGAAATAGAGAGACCAATCTTAATAACTGTTGTGTATTGTTTATCTAGTGTTTGGCTCGCGGGTTGTTGAGCCGAATGGGGGGGCTTGTGTGTAGAATGTGGGGTGTGGAATGTGGCCTCGAGGGATGGAATGCGGGAGGTGCGGCCAGAGGGAGAAGGCGGTTGGAGTCGTGCCGGGGACTTACTATGGAGGTGGTTCTTTGTTATATTGAAATAAACGTGAAGTTTAATCCTACCTTGTGCGACTTCGTATTCATGACCACAACATAATATTGGCGACGAGTGGTCTTCTCCGAACCACCTCCGAACCTACGCACAGTGAACCTCTTTGAGGCGGACGCAGCACTATCAACGGATCTCCGGTGAAGGTGAGATCGATTTCATAGTTGGAAGAATTTCACGGAGAGATTTTTGGGCGACTCGCTGTTTGAGTTCTGATTTAATTTCATACGTGCATTAAAAAGCATTTTGCATATATGGCGTGCATCTTCTTAACGATTTGTTTATATTCGTTCCCCGGCCGCGAGCGCTTTCTTGCTCCAGTACATCACGCGCTCTTCTGTGGTTAGCGCACCCTCTCCTGTAACTGCCTGTGCGGCGAGTGTTTGTGTAACAGTGCACTCCTTCAAGGACATTTAATTCAGGACGTTTCATCATCTGGTGTTAGTGGAATATATATAATTACCACAGTTGTCTTGGATTCTCCTTGTGGATGTGTACACGTTCAACGGTCTATTAAGGAAAAAAAAAAGGGGAAAGAAAGGTGAACTTCCTTTAGAAAACTGACTGGTGGTTCGAACATTGCTAATGAGGAGGTTGCAACTAGTGGCTGTATATGCATTTATTTATTTTTCTTTCAAATTAGTCAAGTTTTGTTTTCAACAACTTTATTGATCCCGCTCAGGCTACGTACTAGAATTCTGAACAAATCTTGTCCAGAACTACATCAGAAGTTTCTGTGAGTGTGATTCATACCCTTTTCTTTATCTTGACGGACTAATTTTATTGGATAAATATGCAATCAGTCTCTGCCCCTCCTCCATTTCTAGAAACACCTGGTGAACCACTGTGTCTTGGTCTCAATGGTTTGATGCTTTTGAAACTTATTTACGAGCCATTGGGGCATCACGATATAGACCTGAAAGGAAAAAGTTTTTATTATTACATTCCCTGGGATTTGAAGGCCGAGAGACTTTGAAACACCTTCCTGAAATTGAAGTGACAGATAATGAAGAATTGGATGAATATCAGGAAACAGTAAAGAAGCTTATCTTGAGGTTTGATAAACAACCTAGTCTTGTTGTATTGCGCCACAAATTCTTCAAGAGAGTCCAGCTACAAAGTGAATTGATTGATGATTTTGTTAGTGCGCTTCGTAAATTGTGTGCACAATGTCAATTTGGTGCATTCTGTGATCAACTAGTCAGGGACCAACTCATTGGGAATTGTTATGACAGACATATTCAACAAAGACTACTTACAATGGGTGATACTTCACTTGAGGAGGTTATAAAGCAGGCAAAAAGCATTGAATTGGTCCAAGTTTCTCTTAAAGAACTTTCGTATCAATGCAAGGAAGATGAGAAAGTTTGTGTCAATGTCGTCTCCTCACGCAAAGATCTCAAGACCACCAATAATCAGTTTTTCAAACGCAGCAATATTTGTTTCAGATGCGGGAATGTTCCACATTTGAAAGACTCTAAAGGCTGTCCTGCTAAGAATGTTATCTGTCACAAATGCGGCAGGATAGGCCACTTTGCTAGAGTGTGTCAGAGTGTCAAGAGTGACAAGAATGTTAAAATCAGCAGTGTGTCTGATATCTGTGAAGGATCCAATCAATGTTTGGAAAACGAATTCCGTGACATGATTGTGGTTGTCACAGATGAACAAATCTCATTGAATGATTTTGAGAAGTGTGTGGACCCGTATGTGGATATTTGTGTGGGGGGTAAAACACTTCATTTACTTGTGGATTCTGGGGCACGCATTACTACGATAACTTTAGACTTGTTTAAGAGAACGTGGGGTCATAGGAAATTGTTTCCACCTGACAGAGCTCCTGTTTCCAATGAAGGAAGGAGGATTGAATTGGAGGGTTTCATCGAAGATGTTTTGGAGTTCAAGGGGCGCAAGATCCGTGGTAAGGTGTATGTTGCTGTCAAGGGTCTTAACATCTTAGGGTGGTTCCACCAAGGCCTATTTGGGATGGTATTGAGACCAGGTACCACTGAGCAGGTAATGGTGGTTAGAGACTGTTGTGACATTAATTTGTCTACTCTTCATTCGATGTTCCCTAGGGTATTTGAGAAAAAATTAGGATGTATCAAAGGATTTAAGCATATTATCAAAGTTACAAATAATGCTATTCCGATAAAGCACAAGTTAAGAGCGATCCCATTCAGTCTGAGGGAGGACCTTAGATCAGAATTGGAAAAGTTACAATCCTCTGGTGTAATTGAACCGGTTGAATCTAGTTTATGGTTGTCTCCCATTGTGGTTGTTCGTAAACGCAATGGTGAGATCCGCTTATGTATTGACTTAAGAAGTCTCAACAAAGAGATTTGGGTAGATTCTTTTCCTTTACCTAGAATTTGTGATCTACTTGAGAAGCTTAGTGGCGCGGTCTGGTTTTCAAAAATTTACTTGGCCTCGTCTTACCACCAGGTTGTCCTTGAAGAAGACTCTAGGCATTTGACAGCTTTCAACAGTCTGTTTGGTACCTTCCAATTTCGTAGAATGCCCTTCGGTCTTGCTTCGGCTGCTTCAGTTTTCCAACGTATCATGTCATTTCTGCTGAAAGATGTTGAGGGTGTACTGGTTTTTCAGGATGATGTTTTGATTTTTGCCAAACAGTTACTGGATTACAACACCGTGCTCAAGATGATATTACAGTTTTTTGAGGAGAATGGTGTTGTTGTAAAGGAGGAAAAGTGTGAATTTTGGAGAAAAGAGATTGAATTTTTGGGACATGTTGTTTCATCGGAGGGAGTCAAACCGAGACCTGGGCTAGTGGATGCTGTTCGCCATTGTCTTCCCCCTAAGAATAAGGATGAGTTACGCTCTTTTGTAGGATTATGTGAATTTTATTCTAGGTTTATTCCAAACTATGCCTCCAAGATGAAATGTCTGTCAAATATGTTGAAGAAGAGTGTTGAATTCAAATGGGACAAGGACTGTCAGGACACGTTTGAGTTGGTAAAAACCGAAATGAATTATGCCAAAGCATTACGTTCCTATGATTCTGCATTAACGTGTAAAATTATGGTTGATGCCAGCAAATATGGATTAGGGGCAGTTCTAGTCCAGGACACGGAACATGGTGAAGTCACCATCAGCTATGCTTCTAGAGTGTTGAGGGAGGCTGAAGTCAATTATTTGGTAATAGAGAAAGAATTGTTGGCTTGTGTCTGGGCAAGTGAAAAATGTAGGAGTTACATATGGGGCAGAAGATTTGTCATTGTGACAGATCATAAACCTTTATTATACATTCTCGGTGGGGATAAAACCAATTACACTACCCCACGCATTGCCTGTCTGCACTAAGTTGTTGCAGTATAATATGGAGGTTAAGTTTTTGCCGGGGAAGCTCAATGTGAGAGCAGATTTTCTTTCTAGATTACCTATGGATGAGTTGGAGGGTGTTGACGCTGAGGATGATAGAGAGGATTGTTTTATTGCTTCTGTGGATCTGCCAATGTCCAGAGCCTATAAAAAAAATGATTGGGAGGTAACTTTTGCAAAGGATCCCATTTTGATCCAGGTTAAAGAATTTGTAGTTAATGGGTGGCCAAGAGAAAAGAATGTTCTCTTACCGTTGCAACCATTTTGTAAAGTTGCGAGTGAGATCTCAATAGAAGATCAGATACTGTTGAGGGGTGAAAGGTGTATTCCCCCGCATGATTTACGTTCGGGTCTGATTAATTTAGCGCATGAAGGACATTTTGGAGCGACTATGACAAAAAGGAGGTTAAGGGAGAGTTATTGGTGGCCATCTATGGACAAAGAGGTTGATATGGTCATCAAGGGGTGTCTTGTTTGCAATTCGGCGGAGAAGGGATTGAAAGTATCTACTCTGCCGTTGCATCCTATTGAAATTCCTGCAAGACCGTGGTCTAAGCTGGGGATTGACATGATTGGCCCATTTAATTTTCTCCCTCACAATTTACGGTATGCGTTTGTTCTTATGGATTATCACAGTAGATGGCCTGAGGTTTGTTTTTATGCAGTTCCTTCATCGTCTAATGCTGTGAATTTTCTTAAGGAAGTCTTTTTGCGTGAGGGTTTACCTGAAATCATTATTTCTGACAATGGTGTACAATTTGTTAATTCTGAAATGGAGATTTTTTTAAAGCAATCTGGTATTAGGCACTTGAAAAGTTCATTATATCACCCCCAGACAAATGGTTTGGTTGAAAGGATGAACCGGGTGATTGGTGACTGTATAAAGTGGGCTAGGCACAATAATTACGACATACTTGAAGCAGTGAGCACCATGTTGTGGGTTTATCGCTCCACACCCCATTCATTAACTAATGTGTCACCTTTTGAAGCTTTAAAAGGGCGTAAACCTACCACCGTTCTCTTCCCTTCTTGGTTGGTGAGTTCGCTGAACAGCAAAGGACTGTGTGGTAGTAAAAAGAGATTGGAGTGGGAAAAGGTGAGGTCAGGTCAAGAACGTATGAAGAGGAGATATGATATGATCAAAGCTACTAAGTTAGGCAAGGTTCGCCCTGGAGATTTGGTGCGTATTAAAAAATGTGTGTCTGTAAAAAAAGGTGATGACGGTTTTGGAAAGCCTGTCAGGGTGAAGAAAGTTTGTGGGAGTGCAACTATGGTTGAAGATGGTCGCTGGTGGAACCTTTCCAGAGTGGTAAAGCTATCTGATGGTTCTGACTTGAGTCCTTGTAATGACATTGACAGGTGCACGAGTGGAAGTCCATTTTTACATGTTCAAAATTTCCATGACTCAGATACTCAAAAGTCGGCCTTACATTATAAGGAAAAATCTCCACGCAGATCTTCCCGTGAAAGGTTTTTGCCATGGAAATTAAGAGCTGATTAATAATATTTTTTAATGTTAGTGTTTTTGCTCCCCTGGAGTTATTATTATTTTTTTGTGGTAGTTATTGTATTGTTTTGTTATAAGCTCAAAAAAAAAAAAAAAAAAAAGGGAGAGAGATGGTATGTTGTGTATTGTTTATCTAGTGTTTGGCTCGCGGGTTGTTGAGCCGAATGGGGGGGCTCGTGTGTAGAATGTGAGGTGTGGAATGTGGCCTCGAGGGATGGAATGCGGGAGGTGCGGCCAGAGGGAGAAGGCGGTTGGAGTGGTGCCGGAGACTTAATATGGAGGTGGTTCTTTGTTATATTGAAATAAACGTGAAGTTTAATCCTACCTTGTGCGACTTCGTATTCATGACCACAACAATAACATAGTCAACTTTGCAGATAAATATTTCAAAGAAAGGTTAGTAATATCTTCCCAAGAATTCAGGAAATTCAAAACTAAATTGAAATCCCATATAAGATAATATTTAGGTATGTGAGTTTTCATAAACCTTACTCTTTAAAAGTGGACAGAATACTATATGCTCACTAATTGGTTTTTCATTCACCATGACAAGAGATTAGAGAATTAGAGAAGGATAGGTTACAGCAAAAAGTTAATAGATATTGGGCAAAATCCTTAAGAAATATGTTTGAAAATGGAAGGGTGCAGATGCTAATCGCTATGGTGTTGTAAGTATTTGGGATACCAATCTGCTATAACATTTAGATTGCCAATAAGATACAATGCATGGACCAAGAGTTTTTGTTGTATGCAGAATTCCCTATATGTTTTGGCTAGTGCTGCTAATGACTAGGATTTAGTTTCCCCAAGATGATTTATGTATATCAACACAGATGTATATATCTTACCACAGATAAGGTCCAAACTTTAAACAGAATTGACCATCTTATCTTGCCCTCCGCACACATTTCAATTGCAAAGGTACCTGCAATCATTTCTAAATAGCAGATATGCAGCAGAGATTCCTGGTCCAATTGAGTACTAACCACATCCTGTGCCCCAACCTGTCAGACTTGCATCCAGATGATCTAACTACTACTAGAGTTCCACTTATGATTCATGTGCTTATGGAAATGCATTTGAATAGGACAGACCCTTGTGAAGGTGGCAGATTTTCAATTGTTTTAGGGCCCAGTAATGATGGAGACCCAGAAATAAATTGCTTGAATTGAAGAAGCTACCAGGCCTACTATGCTTGATAAAGGTCTTAGGGAGCTGACATACAAATTTAAGGTATATTGAAATTCCATGTTTAGTAAGATGAGGTGACTGGCAAATACATTTTTCTGTGTATCTATTGTGAAACCTAAGAACTCTATTTTGGTGGAAGAGATGGAGGGTGATTTGTCCGAGTTTATTAGGAAACCTATACTCTGTAACAGATGTGAACATGTGTTAATGTGACACTATAGAGCATTCTTTTCTTGGGCTAGGAGGATAAAATAATCTAGGTAAACAATCAAATCAAATTTCTTGAGCTCCTTGATAGACTATTGCAGGTTTTATAATTTTTGTGAAGCACAATGGTGCAGAAGAGGGACAGAGAGGCAGTGCGTTAAAAGCCTCCATTGAAAAATGCTTTAGCTAATGGACTGGTCTGTCCCCAAAAGAGGCAAACAATGAATAGCATTCAATATAAAAACATGCTAAACAAAAATGACATTCTTCAATCTTCTGGTCCTTCCCCCAAAACCAAAGAGGTTTTAAATTTGTTGAAACCTCATGCTTTGTAACAAACCTGAGGGATATTGATAATGATTAGGATCAAAACAATTTTGATGATGGGAATGACGATGATAAAGACACAGATCACCTTTTCTGTCCAAGGCCTCCAAAGAATAGGATGAAGTAGCTCTCCTAATGGCTTGAGTGAGTGTTCCAAAGATGTTAATAAAGTTGCCCTTGACATCATGGTGGAACTTAAGTTTGAGGCTACCTTAAGTCATCATCCTAGTGCCACGGAGTAGACTCCCTAAGATCATGTAGTGGATTATATCTCTTTACACCTACATCATTCTCTCGATAGAGTGACAAGAAATTGCAAGCGGTAGCAGCCGACAAAGTGACTTGTCCCTTTGTTGGTTCTGCCAAAATCTTGTGCAAGATCTTTATGAATTAAAATTGTCCTTTGGGGTAAGACTGCCAAGTTTTAAGTCAATTTTTATTAAAAAGGCTTTGATTTATTTATTGACAAATGACTGAATTTGCATTTCCTAACATATAGATTGCCCTTTGTGCCCTCTTTGATAGTATTTCAGTGCTTACCTGAGAGCCTTCAGCTTCTGCCTCCTCAGCTGACTCAAGTGTTCAAGTAAAGAGTCCTTCTTAATCCTGAACACTATCCTGGCAATTAGGCCAGACTCAATCAATAATTTTTTGGGGGGTTCTTATCCTTATCACATTTAGTGACGAAGATGAGAATATTAAGATCAATTACGGAGGTAGCCATGATATTTTCAGCTAGAGGGTTCAGTGGAGCAAAGACATTCAACACGTAATTGATTTCTTGATTGAGGGATAGCAGCATTTGTATTTCTTATCAATTTAGACACCGGGCAGGCACTCTCCAACAAACAGTGGAAAACTGCTTCGTACAGACCAAAGACATCTAATAGCATATCAGATAGAGCCACATATTATACTTATTTTTACCGATTGTACAACATACCTACAAGTCTGAAACAACAAAGGCTATTATGCACAGATGTAAATGATGTAATTACATAGACCCACTTTTTTGCATCTGGCGTGGCCATGTTCCCTAATCGCCTTATATTGGAAACAAGTATTCAAAGAGCCTTCTGACACAATGCAACTAGACACTGAACCTAACCAACTATTGGGCCTCTTAGGTTATGTACTAGTCTTTGATAGAGCGGGGCCCATCCCCCAAAACAACAGAAAGGCACAAAGTATTAACATGCTACAACAAGAATAATAGCGAACTATGTCATAATTGTCTACCCCTACATCTAGGCCAAAAGACGTGGGATGTCAGTGATTCAACAACGATGTGACCGCAACACACTTGTTGTCTCTGATCTCTACGCAAGAGGCTCATATGAGAAAACTGCTTGGAACTTTTAAAATGCAGTATTATCCCCTTCTGTGCCACAGACGTAATGGTTACGTCCTGCGCCACAGTGCTGCTGTGCCCAGGACGTAACCATTACGTCCTGGGCACACAGCCCAGAGGGAGCTCTAGTGCTCCCTCTGTGGGGTTTCCCCCCAAGTCAGGGATGGAAGTGGAAGCCCTTCCCATTCCACCCCCGCCTGTGACGTCAGTGTGAGAGCACGCGCTGATTGTCACAGAGCCTCCTGCGATCGGAAGAGAAATGCTTTGTATTTCTCTTCCGATCACGTGGGGGAGGCCGAGAGAGGCTTCAAAGGGAAGGAAAGTTATTTCCTTCTCTTTGAAGTCTCTCTCTGCGTTTTGGCAGCCGGATTGAAAGCAATCCGGCTGTCAAAACGCCCACTAGACACCAGGGATGTTTAAAAAAAAATGAAATTGACATAAGTGAGCGACCCCTTGGGCAAGGGTCGCTCCCGGGGGGGCATTTATTTGAAGGACTTTTCTGCCCCCCCTATTATTAGGCCGATCTGCCCCCGGGGGGGGGCAGAAACCTCTAGGCACCAGAGCTATTTTCTTTTTGTTTGTTTTGTTTATGTTTAGATTTTTGTTTTAGAGTTTGGGAGCGACCCCTTAGGCAATTATATTTAGGCCATTTCTGCCCCCCTTGGGGGCAGATTGTCCTATTTTTATGAGGCCAATCTGCCCCCAAGGGGGACAGAAACAACCAGACACCAGGGAGTTTTTTTTTTTTGTTTGTGAATTTCACGTAAGGGGAGCGACGCCTTAGGCAAGGGTCGCTCCCCTGGAGGGGCAAATTGTTTTTAGGTCATTTCTGCCCGCTTTGGGGGCAGATCGGACGATTTTAGGTCAATCTGCCCCCAAGGGAGGCAGAAACCACTAGGCACTGGGGATCTTTTTTTTTTCGCCGTCACGCAAGGGAAGCGACCCCGTAGGCAAGGGTCGCTCCCCGGGGGGGGGGGGGGTAAATTTATTTTAGGTCACTTCTGCCTCCCCACCCGGGGCCGGCTGAGCTAGAGGCCAAAATCCACAGGTAGGCACTTTGCAAAAAACACCTCTGTTTTCTGTGAAAAAATGGGATGTGTTCACGTTGTGTTTTGGGCCATTTCCTTTCGTGGGCGTTAGGCCTACCCACACAAGTGAGGTATCATTTTTATCGGGAGACTTGGGGGAACGCTGGGTGGAAGGAAATTTGTGGCTCCTCTCAGATTCCAGAACTTTCAGTCACCGAAATGTGAGGAAAATGTGTTTTTTTAGCCAATGTTTGAGGTTTGCAAAGGATTCTGGGTAACAGAACCTGGTCAGAGCCCCACAAGTCACCCCATCTTGAATTCCCCTAGGTCTCTAGTTTTAAAAAATGCACAGGTTTGGTAGGTTTCCCTAGGTGCCGGCTGAGCTAGGGGCCAAAATCCACAGGTAGGCACTTGGCAAAAAACACCTCTGTTGTCTGTAAAAAAAATGGGATGTGTCCACGTTGCGTTTTGGGCCATTTCCTTTCGTGGGCGCTAGGCCTACCCACACAAGTGAGGTACCATTTTTATGGGGAGACGTGGGGGAACGCTGGGTGGAAGGAAATTTGTGGCTCCTCTCAGATTCCAGAACTTTCTTTCACCGAAATGTGAGGAAAATGAGTTTTTTTAGCCACATTTTGAGGTTTGCAAAGGATTCTGGGTAACAGAACCTGGTCAGAGCCCCACAAGTCACCACATCTTGGATTCCCCTAGGTCTCTAGTTTTCAAAAATGCACAGGTTTGGTAGGTTTCCCTGGGTGCCGGCTGAGCTAGGGGCCAAAATCTACAGGTAGGCACTTTGCAAAAAACACCACTGTTTTCTGTGAAAAAAAATGGGATGTGTCCACGTTGTGTTTTGGGCCATTTCCTTTCCTGGGTGCTAGGCCTACCCACACAAGTGAGGTACAATTTTTATCGGGAGACTTGGGGGAACGCTGGGTGGAAGGAAATTTGTGGCTCCTCTCAGATTCCAGAACTTTCAGTCACCGAAATGTGAGGAAAATGTGTTTTTTTAGCCAAATTTTGAGGTTTGCAAAGGATTCTGGGTAACAGAACCTGGTCAGAGCACCACAAGTCACCCCATCTTGAATTCCCCTAGGTCTCTAGTTTTAAAAAATGCACAGGTTTGGTAGGTTTCCCTAGGTGCCGGCTGAGCTAGGGGCCAAAATCTACAGGTAGGCACTTGGCAAAAAACACCTCTGTTGTCTGTAAAAAAAAATGGGATGTGTCCACGTTGTGTTTTGGGCCATTTCCTTTCGTGGACGCTAGGCCTACCCACACAAGTGAGGTACCATTTTTATGGGGAGACGTGGGGGAACGCTGGGTGGAAGGAAATATGTGGCTCCTCTCAGATTCCAGAACTTTCTGTCACTGAAATGTGAGGAAAATTTGTTTTTTTAGCCACATTTTGAGGTTTGCAAAGGATTCTGGGTAACAGAACCTGGTCAGAGCCCCACAAGTCACCACATCTTGGATTCCTCTAGGTCTCTAGTTTTCAAAAATGCACAGGTTTGGTAGGTTTCCCTGGGTGCCGGCTGAGCTAGGGGCCAAAATCTACAGGTAGGCACTTTGCAAAAAACACCACTGTTTTCTGTGAAAAAAATGGGATGTGTCCACATTGTGTTTTGGGCCATTTCCTTTCGTGGGTGCTAGGCCTACCCACACAAGTGAGGTACCATTTTTATCGGGAGACTTGGGGGAAGGCTGGGTGGAAGGAAATGTGTGGCTCCTCCAAGATTCCAGAACTTTCTGTCACCGAAATGTGAGGAAAATGTGTTTTTAAAGCCAAATTATGAGGTTTGCAAAGGATTCTTGGTAACAGAACTTGGTCAGAGCCCCACAAGTCACCCCATCTTGGATTCCCCTAAGTCTCTAGTTTTCATAAATGTGCTGGTTTGGTAGGTTTCTCTAGGTGCCGGCTGAGCTAGGGGCCAAAATCTACAGGTAGGCACTTTGAAAAAAACACCTCTGTTTTCTGTAACAAAATGGGATGTGTCCACGTTGTGTTTTGGGCCATTTCCTTTCGTGGGCTCTAGGCCTACCCACACAAGTGAGGTACCATTTTTATCGGGAGACTTGGGGGAAGGCTGGGTGGAAGGAAATTTGTGGCTCCTCCAAGATTCCAGAACTTTCTGTCACCGAAATGTGAGGAAAATGTGTTTTTAAAGCCAAATTATGAGGTTTGCAAAGGATTCTTGGTAACAGAACTTGGTCAGAGCCCCACAAGTCACCCCATCTTGGATTCCCCTAAGTCTCTAGTTTTCATAAATGTGCTGGTTTGGTAGGTTTCTCTAGGTGCCGGCTGAGCTAGGGGCCAAAATCTACAGGTAGGCACTTTGCAAAAAACACCTCTGTTTTCTGTAACGAAATGGGATGTGTCCACGTGTGTTTTGGGCCATTTCCTTTCGTGGGCTCTAGGCCTACCCACACAAGTGAGGTACCATTTTTATCGGGAGACTTGGGGGAACGCTGGGTGGAAAGAAATTTGTGGCTCCCCTCAGATTCCAGAACTTTCTGTCACCGAAATGTGTTTTTTTAGGCAAATTTTGAGGTTTGCAAAGGATTCTGGGTAGCAGAACCTGGTCAGAGCCCCACAAGTCACCCCATCTTGGATTCCCCTAGGTCTCTAGTTTTCAAAAATGCACAGGTTCAGTAGATTTCCCTAGGTGGCGGCTGAGCTAGAGGCCAAAATCTACAGGTAGGCACTTTGCAAAAAACACCTCTGTTTTGTGTAAAAAAATGGGATGTGTCCACGTTGTGTTTTGGGGAATTTCCTGTCGCGGGCCCTAGGTCTACCCACACAATTGAGGTATCTTTTTTATCGGGAGACTTGGGGGAACATAGAATAGCAAAACAAGTGTTATTGCCCCTTGTCTTTCTCTACATTTTTTCCTTCCAAATATAAGAGAGTGTGTAAAAAAGACGTATATTTGAGAAATGCCCTGTAATTAACATGCTAGTATGGGCACCCCGGAGTTCAGAGATTTGCAAATAACCACTGCTCCTCAACACCTCATTGTGTGCCCATTTTTGAAATACAAAGGTTTTCTTGATAGATATTTTTTACTCTTTATATTTCAGCAAATGAATTGCTGTATACCCGGTATAGAATGAAAACCCACTGCAGGGTGCAGGTCATTTATTGGCTCTGGGTACCTAGAGTTCTTGATGAACCTACCAGCCCTATATATCCCCGCAACCAGAAGAGTCCAGCAGACGTAACGGTATATTGCTTTCAAAAATCTGACATTGCAGGAAAAAGTTACAGAGTAAAACGTAGAGAAAAATTGCAGATTTTGTCACCTCAATTTCAATATCTTTTTTTTTTCAGTTGTTATTTTCTGTAGGAAACCCTTGTAGGATCTACATAAATTACCTCCTGCTGAATTCAGAATTTTGTCTACTTTTCAGAAATGTTTCGGTTTCTAGGATCCAGCATTGGTTTCATGCCCATTTCTGTCACTGACTGGAAGGAGGCTGAAAGCACAAAAAATCGTAAAAATGGGGTATGTCCCAGTAAAATGGCAAAATTGTGTCGAAAACTTGGGGACATATTTATACTCTGTTTGTGCCGAATGTGCGTCAAAACTTTTGACGCACAATCGGCGCAAACCCTGCCCCATATTTATACTTTGACGTCCGACTCCGCGGGCGTCAAAATTCCACCGTGTGCGTCATTTTTTGGAAGGGGGAACCAGCCTTGCGTTAATTATATGCAAGGTAGGCGTTCCCTTCCAAAAAATGACTTTAAGGCATAAGCCCCATATTTATACTCTGACGTCATTTTGACGCACAGGAGGGGGTGGGCCTTAAAAAACGACGCACAGCCTGATGGGCGCCGTTTTTTAAAGCCTGGGTCAGGGCAGGCATTAAGGGACCTGTGGGCTCGGAAGGAGCCCAGAGGTGCCCTCCCCTGCCTCCAGGGACACCCCCTGCCACCCTTGCCCACCCCAGGAGGACACCCAAGGATGGAGGGACCCATCCCAGGGAAGTAAAGGTAAGTTCGGGTAAGAATTTTTTTCAGATTTTTTTTGTGGCATAGGGGGGCCTGATTTGGGCCCCCCTACATGCCACTATGCCCAATGACCATGCCCAGGGGACATAAGTCCCCTGGGCATGGCCATTGGGCAAGGGGGCATGACTCCTGTCTTTGCTAAGACAGGAGTCATGTCAATGGAGGTTGGGCGTCCATAAAAATGGCGCAAATACGGTTTGAGGCCTGAATTTTGCCTCAGACCTGACTTGCCCCACTTTTTGACGCACAACCCCCATTTTCCCATACGCCGGCGCTGCCTGGTGTGAGTCATTTTTTTTTAAACACACCAGTCCGCAGCGCAGGCTAACGTCATTCCATAAATAAGGCGCCCGCATGGTGCGTTGGAATGGCGTTAGCCGGCGGTAAAATCTTTGACGCACAACTGCGTTGGCGCAGTTGTGCGTCAAAAAGTATAACTATGGGCTTTGGGTTTTCTGATTCAAGTCTGCCTGTTCCTGAAAGCTGGGAAGCTGGTGAGTTTAGCACCGCAAACTCTTTGTTGATGCCATTTTCAGGGAAAAATCCACAAGCCTTCTTCTGCAGCCCCTTTTTCCCATTCTTTTGAAAAAAACAAAATTTTCACTGTATTTTGGCTAATTTCTTGGCCTCCTTCTGGGGAACCCACAAAGTCTGGGTACCTTTAGAATGCCTAGGATGTTGAAAAAAAAGGACACAAATTTGGCATGGGTAGCTTATGTGAACAAAACATTATGAGGGCCTAAGCGCAAACTGACCCAAATAGCCCAAAAAAGGCTCGCCACAGGAGGGGGAAAAGGCCTGGCAGCGAAGGGGTTATGTTGAACCACTCTCTGAAGTCTCTAGGAGTGTAAAGGCCAATGCAGTACAATGTGAGTTTACATGGTTCAATGGATATGTCTCCTATCTCCCACGTTAACATAAAATAAACAAAAATAAAGTATACAAAATAATTATTATTTGAATGTAGATTCTTTCAACTTTGTGTTTCTTGTTAGATTGTAAATTAAAAGCTTTTGGTAACATTGCTTGCTTGGTAAATGTCCCAAGACCAATATTTATATGTGTACAACAAAATCCCTCTTTATGAATCCTTCTCGCTGGAGTTTTTTAGTCGATGGAAACTGAATAGATTTCAGCAGTGGTGGAACATGAAATTGTTCGCAAAAATGAAATTAAGCCTTTTGCAAATACTCGTTTGCTTTCCTGTAGGTCCCTTCATATAAGACAATTCCATTATTCTTCATAACTTTTATATTTATTTAAATGTAATGCATTTAAATGTAAAAGATGGATACTGTCTGTGCTGGTTATAGTACTGTGCTCAGAATTTAGTACTACGAATCGTGCACTTCGTTGATGGGGACTGATTGGTAAACAATGTATATATATATTACTTTTATGTTCTTTCATTTCATCCATTTACTATGACTAGCGTTCTGATGGTTTTGGCAGAAGGCACTGTTCTAAAATAGATTTTCATTTCTCATATGTCTTTTAAATGTGACAGCAAACTCAGAAATGTCGTTTTATTTAATTAAGTAATTTATTGTTGAGCATTTGGCCTTACCAAATCAACATGTTCAAATAATTGGTTTTATTTCCGAGATTGTCCAAAAAATCAACATACTTTCTCAATTTAAGGCCCATATGCCAAGTAGAAAATATGTTACAAGACACTAATTACCATAATTTAGTAAATTCTAAAGGTTACAAAAACATTTTAGGAGAAAAGATACTTTATTATTCAAACTGCTTCTTTTAAGTGGAGAAACCTGAATAAAGTACTAAAGAATTAAAGTACAAAAAGAGATTAACAATCAATAAAGACAAACAAATACAATATAGACAAAAAATACAGACATATATCAAATCAAGTTAAAAACACCCAGCACAAGTGAAAGTAACAAGACACAGATACTTAACTCTATTTGGTACATCAGTGGCATCAATCTAAAAATGTGGTTAGCTCAGAATCCCACTTCAGGATTAGCGTCCCATGGTAGGCCGATAACTGACACTTCAAAAGTAAATATGTTTTAATGCTGACTATTTCCATTCCCATTTGAAACTAAAGGGACAACACATGTGCTCACTTTAAAGGTTCTTCGGAGTAGGTATCCATAGAGAACGCCTTATATTTAATTCCGATTTCTATCGTCCTTTTATTCACTTCTCCTGCGCCATCAGGGAATTGTTCACTTTACACAAAACTAAGACAAAATTCACATAATTAACAAACATTAGGCATTAGAACGGTGGAAGGAGCAGTGCGGACACAGGTAACCAGCAGTAGAATTGGAATACCAGCATGTGGCTGTGGTATAGATGCTGAGTTTGGGGAGAGGGGAGATTTTTGGTTATTCGTTTAGATATAGAAAGAGTATGTGTTTAGGCTTTCTGGAACAAATGTAGAGTGGGTTTATATTTTCACTAGGCTATGGTGGAGGTCCAGGAGGTAGTGACAGCTCCAGACAAAGCTTGGTGCGATTCTTGAAAAGTCCTGCCTTTGGATTTTCCAGGTATCAGTAGTGCAGCAGGTGCAGTGGCAACTGCACCCCAATTATGATTGTATTCCTGTGCCTAGCCAGGTGACAGAGGGGCTTTGTTGTGCCTGCATTATGGTCACTGGCTTCCTTGCTACACCACTGCGAATCAGCAGAGAGTTTTTAAAAATCTTTTTTATTGGCATGATCAACCTCAACCTCACAGGACAGCATGCAATACAGTCGGCTGAAAAAATAATTTAGCAAATTACATGAATATTCAGAAATGGGTGGTTCTCTGGATGTTCCACAGCAACATCCATTGCATTTTGATGCTGCCCCAGATTTATGAGATTTCGTAAATCTGAGGCAGCACCAAAATCTAAAGCTACCCGAGAAGTGGCGTTATCGTGGTGCAATGAGGAGAAATGCTTTCATTTCTCTTAATTTTTTGCTCATTGTATGTATGCTGCATTTTACAGCTTGCATAAAAGGAGATAAGGGCCATTAAAGATTGTTTTTGTGCAGGAAGGTGGCCCTTCCTTCTAAAACACAATCACTCCCTCAAAGCAGCCATCCTTGAACCATGGTGCAAGGGTGGCTGTATTGATGCTCGGCAGCTAATTCAGCACTGGCACAGGGAGAAACAGAGGGATGCACCTTATTCTTTTAAACATGGTGCATCACTGAGTTTTAGAAGTGATGCAGCTTGGTGCCGACAATTTTGGTGCAGCAGCCCAACTGCACCACTTCTAGTAAATATGCACCTCAGTGTGTTAATCTCCAATTTGAACCACACCAAGACCTGTTGTGTGCATACACATCAAGCCTGTATAGGTTAGCTCAAACGAGGTATACCTTGTTCATAACAAATGTGTAGTTTATTAGTTTTATGGGTTTGCTACAATCAGGACAAGGCCGTAGAGTAAAGGTGGATCAGGTGTAATGGGAGCTGCATGGGAAATATTAGGCAAAATAAAGTGCCATCAGATTAGCATGTGGAAAGCAGGTATCAACCAGATTGAAGTCTGATAGCCAACACGATGTCCATTGCAGTTGTGATGCCAACAAGTATTGTTCAATATCTGGAAGGCCTAGACCTTGAGTATGTCCAGACTGTGAAAGTGGGCTGGAGGGAAAGGGGACACAATTGAAGGTTGGTGGAGGAGTGAAGGTGGTGGGGAGAATCTTATGAGAAGCGCCTACTGTTGGGGGGTGACCATAAGCATAAGGTTGGGGGAAAATGAAAAATAATGGCTCACTGATAGATTTATCATGGCTGGTAATGGAAGATTTAATGAGAGTTAGAGGAAAACAGTTGGAGAAAATAAACTGTGATGAGAGGGAGAGTTGAGATGGAGCAAGTCAAATGTAGAATCACCACCAGCTAGAAAGGGAGTGTGAGTGGGAGAATGGGATGTGAAAAGTAAGTGGTTTGAGCTCCTTTATGAATTGTAGTAGCATCTGTAGATGAAAATCGCATTTTCCATGTTTTCATTAAAAGCTTGAAACATGGTCGTCCCAATGTTGACAAAAGAATTTGGTAGTTGGTGTTTGATTTTTATTGGTATGGTAAAGAATTTCTTTCCATAAAGTTACCAACCTTATGTGGTATGTTTCTATTTCTTTTAAAGAGGTGTATCCATGAAATTTGTTAAAAGAAAAATCACAAGGTCTGTTTTAGGCTCTCATTTCTCACTCTATGATGTTGGTCAATACTCAATGTGTTAGGATATTCTCACATAAGCCTGCAGCCAGAATTTTTAGCTGAATTTTTAGAGAGGTTTTAAGGGTAGATAAGTTTGCCCTACTTTGTGTAGACTATTAGGTAGGAGTGGGCGCTGAACTCCACTCCGCTTGCAGAGTTTGCAGAGGTTTTCCCATACCACGCTACGCTTAGAGCACAGAGTTGCGAAAAACTCTCTGGAGCAAAGCATTTTTTTTTTCTTGTTTGCACTCGCCAACATAAACCTGGTGACTATGAGTGAGGAAAATCTAATTTCAGACCCCCTCCTGGTGAGATTTCTGAATGCGGGCGGTCATGGATGGTCGCTACCACTTGCATTGAAAAACCTTCTGTTCACGTTGAGGAAGCTGCTGCTTGAGTAGAATATCTACTCGAATGGCAGAAAAGAAGCAGCACCCTCTTGTGCTGCACTTGGTGTTGTTTGTGCTGAGTTTACAGCACAGGACAAACACCTGGTGCTAAAGATCATCATAAACGGTGCAACCGAATGCACTCCGTCACTTGTGGAACTCTGCGTAGCGCTGAGGGGCTCTTTAGTCACTTTGTGGAGTTCCACGTAGCAAAACTTCGCCCAGGCCTACTATTAGGCAGGTTGTGATGGAACTTGATTACAAAGGAAGGGAAATAATTATAGTACAAACTGCAGGGAATTTTGCAACATGGAAAGTGGACGAAAGTGGCTTTGTGTATCTTAGTCAGAAAGACAGTAGTCATTTTAAGTAAGAACTCATATTCCGTACCAGAGGTTGTAAGTGGAGATCTAAATATGTGCTAACTGGTTCAGGTATTAAATTCCATTTTGAAACAATGGGTCTGAACGGTGGTTTCATGAGGTTTTTATGTATCTCGAGTAACATGCAAGGAGTTTTTGGGTTACCTTATATAAGATATCTTTTGTCATCCTCTGGATGGTGCCCACATTGGTTGCTCTTTTGAGAATGTCACATAGAATTTTGAAGAATTATTTTGTGGGATTCGACTCCAATCTCATGTATATAGAATTGTCATTGACATTATCATTCACATTCTCAATGTAACAAGATCTATCCATAATAACTATGGCACAACCTTTGTCTGCTTTGCAACATATTATTTTTGTATTGTTGCCAATTTGTCTAATAGTTTCTTTCTTTTTCATGCCCAAATTGGAAGTCTTGGGAATATTAGATTTGAAAACATTTTGAGAACCTTTTTGGACAATTACTTCAAACAAATCTAGTACCTTGTGACTCACTGGCACCAAAAAGGTGCTCTTTTTAAAAAGACATTGGGGTTTCTGTTTCTTTGTGTAGCTGTTTCTCTGCTATGCTTGTGAAAAAATGATGTCATCTTAAATCCCTCATGAATTTGAATAAGCTTCTCTATTGTTCTAATTCATTAGAATGATACGTGGGGACAAAGGATGTGCCTTTTTGAAAGGTGTTGATTTGTATTGTCGTAAGTTCACATTTAGAAATGTTGATTACCAAAGTTTTTGGAACTTATATTTTCTGGCTTCTGTTTGTCATCCTTTGTTCCTTCGTGGTTGGTTGTATCTCTTCTTTTATTGCCGTGTCCCTCTGGGTTCAACATTGATGTCCCAGCTTTTTACTAAAAAAGAGATACAGAAGTAGATGGAACCAAAGAATCTGATGTAGATATGTTCAAATCAGTTGTAACGAATATGTCCCTTCCATTGACATTATTTTGCTCAATTCCCTTTCTCCTTCAGTGGAGAACGGACTATTCTATCTCCTCTTAGCGTATATTTCTGCCTATGTGTAAACCTCTCCCAGCATGTGCTTACATGCTTACAACAAATTCAGTTCTGATTTACGCTCACAATCAGAGAGTGATACCCTGGTGCACCCAAATAACTGCAACTAGGTGATCACATCATTATTACTTCAGGATTACAAAGGAGTGCAGTTTTTTTTTTACTTTCGTCTGGGTAACAGTTATCCCAGTGGCATCATTTTGCTGGCCCACTGATTCCCTACCATGAATCCTACCACCTTTACCCTATGCCGTTGGGGCAGTGTGCCCATCCCACTGGCTCCTGGCAGAACTGGAGGGGATGTTGGCTCAACAGCAACCAGGACTGGGGGCACAAGATTGGTGTGATATTCCTTTGGGCACAGGAAATTAAGGTATCCCGAGGTTGAGGTGTTGTTGCAGCTAGGGTGGTAGGTGTAGGTGTGGGCAGGGTGACACTCACTGTAGCTGTCTGCCCAGATAGGCCAGATGCACCAGACAGCTCTCTATCATCCAGTCTTGCAGGAGTGGTATCTTCAATGAAGGCTTGATCCTGGTCTGGAGTGGACGTGTCTTCAGTTTCAGACAGTGGTTCATTGGCCCTGGCTGTTGAACCGAAAATGAATTACAAACAATATGACAGTAAAAGTCTGAATTGTACCTCAAATGTGTCTTCGCTTACAAATGAAGCAACCTAAAAGTGGAAATTATGATTAATGGAATGATTAGGCCTTTGTGTGATTTTTATTATTTTACACGTGCACGTTATTTACGTAGATGAAACTTCAGCAATTCTGTTGAAGAGGTGTCCTGAAATTAAAAAGTTTTTTTAGACAGTGCACATTACATGCACCAGACATTCATCCCAACACAGTAGTGAGGAGATCAGGCTAAAAAAGATTACTGTTGTACAACTTATTGGAATTAATTACATGGCCGTCATATGGACACTGTGAGATTATAATTAAGTGTAGCCACGGTTAGCTTCATTAAAAGATCAGATTTATTCCAAAACAGACAAGGACACCACAATTCTCCCTTCTCACAAAAAAGTTGAAATCATATAACATATTTATAGCATATTGTGCTTAATTTTTCTAGCACTTTCATAACTATCTAAGACATATTCATATAGATCGGTAAAGTAACAATTTGTTTTACAACTTTAGGTAACACAAAATAACAAGAAAAGTATAACTTTTTAGGGAAACAACTGTTAAGTTAACACATCACTTTCTAATGACTATGGCCCTCATTATGAGCCTGGCAGTCCGAAGACCGCTAGGGCCACGGTGTTGGTCTCACTGCCGATAGGCTGGTGGTAAAGACCGCCAAATGACGAGTTTGGTGGTTTGGCCTAAACCAACCTGCTGATACTTCGCCCATCCTGCCACTTTTCTGTGGTCTGCCAGGCTGGAAGTCCACGCTGACCCCTCGCGGTATGGAGGTCGGATGCCATAATACCGCTAGGGGTATTATGATGCAGAAGACTGACAGCATTTTTCTGGCAGTCGCATCATCAGAAAAAGCTGGCAGTCCTGTATCCTGGCAACAGGAATCTGCATTCCTGTCCCCGGGATACTCCTGCACACACATCCACATACCTGCACACATGCACTTTCATATTCTAACACACAAACACACCCCCACTCACCCACGCACCTGCGTCATACACCCCAATTCACAATAACATACATACGCAAACACTGCACTCAAGCACGCATTTGCTCCCCCCTCCAGCGCATACATTCACACCCCCTGCACTGCATACATGCACTCACCCACTCTCCACGTCCACTGACACACATGCACCCGCTCTCCCTGTTCACTCACACAAACAGGCACCCCCATCCCCATCCACTTACATACACATGCACATGCATACATGCACTCATCTACCTCCCCATCCACAAACACTTACACACACCCCCACCACATCCACAAAACACTCACACACCCCATCCCATCCCATCCACAATCACTCACACACGCAGACGCACACCCACAAACACCCCCACCCCCACATTCATGACATTCACACACGCACTCAAACACACACACACACACACCCTCCCTGTCGAACAATCCACGTACCTTGTCCATCGAGGAGAACATCTGGGAGGGGAGAGGTCCTGGCAATTCCACTGCCAGCAGCACCCCACCATCAGGACACCACCACGCCATATTATATGTTGCAATAAAGTGTGCAGTCTGTTTTTGGTGTGGCAGTGCCTGTGGTGGAACTGCCTCTTCATTGCTACAGCCAGCATGACTGGTGTCGGAATTCCACCCGATTTCATGCAGAGTTCCAAAATCAGTCATAATAGCATGATCTTAGGACCACCAGCACTGGCGGTCAGTTGGCGGCCGCGTCTTCAGCAGTCTTACAAAAAGACTGCCGAAGTCGTAATGAGGGCCTATAATCTTGAGGATATACTGGAGTCTTTCATTCCCTGTTACTTACTCTTCTACTGACTCCATCCTGAAAGTGTGAATTGCAACTAGGTGCTTTATCACTATCTGCTTCAGATAAATTATTCGACATCTCATCACTTGAAAAAATTGGTATTTTTTTGTACCTTTACAACTCCGTTCCATAGTCTTCCATCATACATTTTGATTGCATTTTTTAAAACTTTCACCACCTTCTTCTCACATGTAAATTTTGACTATGGTACATAACCAAACAGTGGTTTGAATTTGACCATGTCATCAATTTGATTTTTTTTCTTTCTTACCCTGTTTTGTTCATCAAAATTCTCCTTCCTTTTCGATTGCAATTTTAGTTCCTTCTTTCGCCACTCACATAGTCCATTATGTTCCACACCTTTGCCCCATGCCATTCAGCTCGGGCTAGAGTAAATATCTAGTAGAACAATTTAATATTGAATTTGATGTTCTCCTCAAAAGGGTCTACTGTGTCCATAGCCACTTCATCCAAGGGATGTTTCCTGCAAACCATGGGAATCTGCTTTGTTGTATCACTGTTATAGCACTTCGTACAATCCCTCACATACCTTTCCACTTCCTTATCCAAACAAGGCCACCAAAAGTTAGAACGTAACCTTTCTTTGATCTTAACAATTCCCAGGAGTCCTTCAGGCATTAAGGAAATTAGGCTGTTTCTCAACCCCAACATTGGAACTGGTAACGCGTCCCTTTATGTCAATTTTATACACATTAGGGCTCGTTTTAGGAAGATGAATCTTTTGACCCAGTGGTGAGACACCGTAGAACGAGATAACTGATCAATATGTCAAGCAATATATCAATGACGTTATCAACATATATCACCACAACATACTCTACTTTGGACAAAGACATTTATTAAACTGTTGGAGCAACCATGACCTTTCAGCCATGAATAACCACACCTTTATTGGAGTTTTGTGAATTTTATTCCCTATTGATTACAATCTAATAATAGAAGTGTCAATCTCAAAACCAAGTAGCATAAGAGCAAAGTCACAACACGACAGCTATGATAAGACTTCAATAATGCAAAGATCACAAACATAAGAGCACCAACATAAGATATGCATAGATCAGAGTGCATAGAATATCATATACGTCTCAGTTCAGCATAGCACAATGTCAGTCACGTCTATTTGCGTCAGTCAAAGTGTTCACCTAGCCTAACCACTAATTAGCATCAGCATGTTGGACTTCATGCAAAATAATTTTGAACATAAATTTGGAAAACATCTGACTAAGGTCTCTATCCAAAAAATACAGCAGTTGGTACCTGGAAAGGAAAAGCAAACAGACAAATTACAATAGCATTGTCATAATTACCCTCCTCGGAATAAGTCAGCATACAGGATTAGTCTTCATCTTCAGGACATCAGTTAGATCGCCGTCAGTTTATTTCATCTAAGGGCCGGGGACACTTCCCTCATAAGGAGGAGAAGTGAAAGGGGCAGTCTATGGATGAAGATGGTTTTGTCTAAGTCTCAAATCACCAAACAGAGTGACAGAGTTTCTGGATGCAATCGATATCATTCCCTACCTAATTCTAACGACTGTTCTGTGCCATGAGTTTTTATCCCTTTTTCACAATACATTCCCCCAAAATTCTGTTGGATATTCGCTATACCCCATTATCTTTAGCCTATCAAATTATACATTAGGTAATCCAAATTGTCACCCCACGATAATTTATAACGCTTTGATTGGTCTTCATAATTGACGTCTTCGTAGGTGGCACATCCGGAGGATGTCATCTTCTTGGCACATTTCTTGGGTCAAAAGTTCTCTTTTCCATGGTTAAACGTCCTTGAATATTTCTACATTTGTTGCAAAACGTATAAAACTTATACTAAGGCAGCTAGCCTGCGGATGGGAACAGGGCAAATCTTGCAACATAAAACAAAGGAAAAGAACACATGCTGGGTCATGGCCTTTTACGAGTCAGCACACTGGAAAACAGAAAAATATGCTTTAATATGAGAGCTACATGGCTAAAACTTCAATTCACGCTAACTTAAGGCTTATGGGTTCTAATACAAATGTAATCTTCGTAGGTGTTAACATTCAATTAATCATAATGCAAGTAATTATTTCTTACAGTCGACATTAGTTTATGTGCACAATAGTAACTTCACACTTATAATCATGTTGAGAATACATTTAAGCAAATAATATTTTATGATCGTTTTTTATATGCAGCATTGTTAGGTATTTATATAAGCATTTCACATCTAATATATGTAATATTTAAACTACGCTCTCTCAGAACTAATCTTGTTTCTCTCATTAACAGTCCTCTATCCAATGATAGTTTATCTTTGAGCAAAGAGCATGGTTTACTGAGGGTTTTAGGCTTATTAACCTCCTTCAAATTTTCATATTTGTCTACTTCAGTTAATCATTCCCTCTCAGAAATGACAACAGATATGATTTCACACACAGTGATTTCTTTCCAAACCAGTTCATCATTATCTTCCTCATTATCGCTACCTGTTTTAACTGACTGAGAAAGACAGTCTGCTGAGTAATTTGTTGCACCTGGTATGTATTCCATGGTAAAGCTAAAGTCTTACAGAGAAATAATTCACTGACTTATCCTTGTTAAAATTGCATCAATCCCTTTTTTAAAAAACTTCTCTTAGGGGTTTGTGGTCAGATTTAACTTTAAAGTTTGTGTCCCACACAAAATTCTTGAACTTGTTCAATGCCCAGTAAATACTCAGAGCTTCACAGTTGATACATCTCTTAAAACTCTTGAAGTGCAAACAATCAATTCTTCCACTCTATCTCTCTTCTGAATTAAAACAGCCCCTAAACCCTTCTGACTCACATCAGTTCATATTATAGTTTTGTCTCCAGGCACAAAAGCTTTCAAACATGGTGTGTTTTTCAAATGATCTTTTACTGTTTCCAAACGCTTTTTACACTCCTCACTCCAGACAAACTTGACTTTCTTTCCCAGTAAAGCTTTTAAGTTCACTCTCTGCCTTGCATAATTCGGGGCAAAGTTGTTGTAAAATTCTGTCATGGATAAATATGACACCACCTCATCCCTATTCTTTGGTTCATCCAGTTTCCTAATGGTTTCCACCAAATTAGGCAAAACTCCTGACTCTGTGATCAAATGTCCAAGATAATTCACCTCACTCATACCAAACTTACATTTTTTCTCCTTTAGAGTTAGCCCCGAACTCATTAACCTCTCCAATACCATTCTTACTCTTGAGTCATGCTCTCTTTCATATTTCCCATATATAAGTAGATCATCTTGGTAATATTTAACCCATTTCAATACTTCAGTCCAAAGGATAATCTCTTGAACTTGTATGCACCTATCAGAGTTATGAAAGCTGTTAAATCCTGTGAACACGTCAGATTCAATTTGGTGGTATGCTGATGTCATATCTAGTGTTGAAAAAAAACATTCTCGAATTAACATTGAACATCGAATTAACATTGCCACTACCTTTTGGATGTTAGGAAGAGGGCATTTATCTACTGCAACCTCTTGATTCAGTGCTCTTCAACCAATGCACAAGCATATGTTGCCATTCTGTCTTTTGGCAATAGCCACAGGTACTAACCACACTGTGGCTTCTATGGGTTCTATTACACCTAACTCAATTGGTTTTTGCCAATCCTCCCTCACACCCTCTTGCATACTTAAAGGTATCTGTCGTAACTTAGCCACCACCAGTACTGCATTTGTTTTCAACTTCATATGATGCTTGCAGCCTGTTGGACAACCAAGTTTTTCTTGGAATAGTTGAGGATATTTTTAACACATTTTCCTTAATGTTACTGAATATTTTGAACAATCACTTGAGGTACAGCATTTGGGTCTACTTTGACCCACAAAAGTTCTTGAGGAGACCAGTTGATTAAATTATCACATTTATTTGCAACATACATTTGTCCTTCACAAATACATCCTTCAAATTCTATATTATCCATAAACCACTCTGCCAAATCCAGAGGTGAACCTCCGCAGCCACCCTGGCTTACATCTAAATTACCGAGCAGTTCTTGATGACTAGCATTTTAATCAAATATTTTTGTAGAAATAATCATCAGATGTGAGCACGAAACTTCATTATACGTTCTACATTGTTAACTTTGACGAGTGCAGAAAGAAGTTTAGGAGCAGTTTTAATATACCTTTCTTTTACTTGAAACACAATATTTTGCATCTTGTGAACTACTCTATCTTTGCCATTTTTCTTTTTATTGCTCCTACAGCATTTTCCAAAATTATCTTTTTTCCCACACACCTGGCATGTCAATCTTATTGCTGGACACTCTTTGTCATTAACTTTGTGATCCTGTTCTCCACATCTAAAACACTCACCTCGAAATGTACTCTTCTAATTTTTCTTCTCAATATTACTCACTTTGTGTACATACAGATTATTTTTTTTCTTTTTTGCTTCTACCTCCAATTTTCATATCACTCAACTCCTTTACACATTTCAGCATATGTTCAACATGTTTTGCTATGAGTATAACTTCTTGTACCGGTATTTCATCTTTGAACCACATTTTCTCTCTTATTTGCCCTTCAACACTAATTGATCCCTAATTCTCTCTTCGGTAGCACCCCTAAATTTACATACATCTGTTAACTTTCTTAACTTATTCATCAATGGTTTCTGTGTCTCTTTGTTCTCTCATGCTAAAATAGCATGGAAGATAGTGAGGAAGATAATGTCTGTATAACATATTTCATACTCATTCAGATTCCTTTCTTCATTCATACTCAAATTAGGAAGATTCTCTGAAACTTCTTGACCCTCATCACTCAAGCAGTGTAATAATAAATAATATTTCCATTCTGCACTTATTGTTGCCTAATCCACAAATATTTTTCTCTATTTATACCATTTAATGGGAAGATTTCCAACACTGCTTAAGAAAAACGGCGGTGGAGTTCCATTCTGCATTTTCGGGGCTTCAGTCCTGAGTATACCCCTCAATCCTTTTATATTTAATTGTACTCAGAGGAATTTTCCACCTCTCTTTGTTTTAAATACAGAACTACATATGTAACAAAGTTCCCTCTTTCTCTTTCAGAAACTATGCCTGTCACCACAGATGTAGCCTTAGAAATGCTTCATTAAAAGATCAGGTTTATTCCGACACACCTCAGCCAGTCTGCCTCCAAGGTCCAACTCCCTGTTAATCCCCTCCATATGCTAGAACCCTCAAACTATACAATAGGTGCTCAAGACATATCGCTTGCATGTTCACAAGGAAACCACAGACACTGCAAAGTAAATTTGTATCAATACTATTTATGTTCAGCATGCCACAGAACATGATTGCATTTCTTTGATTCAACAAACTGTGAATTATGTAAACAATTACATCAATTCAATGGAGCGAAAAGAAGGTGACAAGATACTAGCTCAACACAACAAACGACATTTTCATACATAGTATGAAATGGTGAATGACACGTGCATAACACTTTGAAATATGTGCATATATATGTAAAGGGAAGTTGAGCAACATCACATTACACTATTGCTTTCCAGAGACAAAAACAGGGCATTGTGGTAGTTGTAGTCATTTGCAAACACCATTGACAATATTTGCTAAAATGTGAGTTAAATATCTACAGTGAAAATGTACGCACATTTACAATATTTACACACACACAAATATGTGAATGATGTAAATAGGTGAAAAACATTTACAAGCACTATTCCTTCATATATAAATACGTGGAGTTTGGAGGCAGTTGTTTTTTAAGTACAACAGCATGCATTGAAATAAAGTAGGGAACTAGTCAAAGTGGTAATGCGTGGAGAACAACACACATTCTGACAGAACACTTCGAGCATTATTGAAAAGAGAGATACACTACAACGCTAGTAATGTGGATAAAAAAAGATATTTTGGTGAATCATGTTTAGCTATCTATGTTATGATAAGAGCCCTGAAACATTCTGAACAGCTACCTTAAGGGCAAAAAATTAATTTGTGATTAGTGAGACATTGCTAAGTTAAACTTACCAGTCTCCACTCCACCAGGATTCCTGTCACGCCTTTAGGTTGTAGGATCTGCAATACCTTCTCCTCCCAGGGAAAGAGTTGTAAGGGGGCTGGGAGAACCATCACCAGTCCTCTGTGCCTCCAGGTGGCACCTGGAGGTAACTAAGTGCACTCTCCCCCACAGGTCGTTCCACCTCTTCCTAATTTCCTAATGTGTGTGCAAATTGATTGCTACAGCATCTACTATTCTGGCCCACATTTGCCTTTTCTGAGATATGGTTTTATTTTGTACTTTGACTACAAACAATTGAGGCTCTACTACAATAATTTCATCCACCATGACTGACAATACTCCCTCTGTAAAACCTGGATTCCTCCTTCTTTCCATATTGAATGTTTGAAAAATATGACTAGTTCCCAGGAAGTTGATAAAAAATGTAACCAATGTGAGAAAAGATAATAAAGAGAGGGAAAAAATAAATTAACAAATCCTGACTTCTATATGGCAAATTCAGCATCACTATGCTCTGCTGCAGTGGAATGGCAAAGGATCATTGTCTAAAAAGGAGGGTGTTTTATAGGGTGTTTCCAGATGTTCAAAGTTGGTCTATATACATCAGGTGTGTGTTGTTAGCATCCATCCAACAGCTGCAGCCTTAGCACAATGCTGAACGGGTCCTGTAATGGACTTTCACCATCAGGACACAGCTTCTGGTACACCTTCAGCATGATTGTGACATGCAAATATGGGTAGCACAATCCTGCCATCCCAACGGCAACAAAGTAGTACACGCCAGCATAGGAGTCCACCATGTTGGCTGTTGGATACCACTTGCTTGACAGAGTAGACTACATCAGCACTGATGGGGGTTAAATCCCCATAGATCTAAATATAGCAGTCAGAACTCCATCAGCTTGATAGAGTATTTGGAACCACTGCCACGGCAGGATGGCGGTAATCCCACCAACATCTAAATCAGGCCCTTAGTCTCCCACATTCCAAAGTTTTACCCTACTAGTGCTCAGGCATAATATCTTAGTAGGAACATGGTGCCACCAATAGGTCACATACTTATTTAACCGGTCTTCTGTGTAGTTCTATTGTGTACCTATTCACCTAGTGCAGAGAGATCTGTGGTGTTAGGGAAATATCCTCCTTGGCTGTATGTGTAATACTTATATTTGTTGGTATTTTGTTCATGCTTAAACATGTAACATTATACCCCTCTTGGTGTTTTAATACCTGAATTCAATTTTTACAAATGGTGAATCTAATAGTTATTTCAGTAATTTTTTTACATTTACTTCTTAATGAGGTAGCTAAAGAGGGTGGAGATGTTACCTACGGTCGAGGCACATGATGCTTACAAAAGTGAAGGATTTTACTCATGGGTCAATTTTCCAGCAGTTGATGCCAATACAAATATATTTCATACATATACTGTGACCAACCCACCAGACCAAAACAGATCATACCAACACTTAGAAATACCATTATCATATCAGGAACACGAAAATTGGTTCCAATGCAGCCTACCACACACTGTAAAAACTTTAGATTGGGTCCAGTCAGCAATGAAGGGGGCCACATGGGCAGTTCTAGCAGGTTAAACATAATTTGCAAATATTCAAAAAAGCAATTTTCACCCCTTACATAGTCATTTAGTAGGATTATTTAGACGTTTAAAGCAGTTTGTAATGCTCACTTTGACAACTGTCTCAGCAAGGGCTGCTCAAGCTGTTCAAACACAATTGGTTATACTTGGGATTAACGCAGTGATCATCAGTGCTATTATGGGTAAATTACCCACCAGACAGAAGGACATTTGGTTCTCGATTGCTCCAAAAACTGACCAGCTTGAAGCAATGTTTCCCCATATGAGACCCCAAGATAAATTTAGAATACTCACAATGTGCTTGCCACTTGGGAAGGTTCCTTCAATTGATGACTGTGCCACATGGGGTACAGTCTTTGCTGCAATATATATACCTTAACCCATGGTATACCATCTTTTACTAGTCTACCAGACGTGTTAGAAAAGATTTAAAATGAAAATGAGGCTGCCCCAGCCCTAGACTAGGGGATGAAATGAATTGGTAGGAAACATAAAAGGGAAAGGAGCAGCAATGGCAATTCACAAATGCCTTGTGCAGGTCTCATTAACAGATCAGGAGTGCGAGTTGCCTAAAATTGTTGCTGAGACTTATACAGCTATAGGTCGCAATAAACTGGGAGCTAGACCAAATAAGCCACATTTTAAAAGTGACCAGTACACTGATACGCCCTTCTTGTTGCTTTCAGGACTCATTCTACCAATGGTCTGAGAGAGTGGGGCAATCAGATCACAGACAAGAAGAGTGCATGAAACCAAAAAGGACTCTCAAAGCTCATCTGACATTATCATAAAAAAGGGAGTGAAACTTCCACAACAGAAACCCAAATTAAAAAAGAAGGCTGCAGGAACTTCAGAAAAATATGCCACTCATACTGAGCACATTACTTCAGAACAGGATGTAGGCATTGAATCTGCCAGACAGTGCAGCAGCAGTCATAACAGTTTACCAGAATCTTCAAGAGTTTCTGGATGCAAAAGCAACTAACGACTACAATAAAGTTGAAACCCCAGATCGACGAATCGCCCCTCCCTATAGAGCAGTGGTCTACAAACCTTTTATCGCCGCGACCCCCCAGTTGAAAAATAAAAATCATTGGGCCTCCCCTCAGAATATTTCACAATTATTTTAGAACGATGGCATGTTTAAATAGGTCTAGACCTATTTAAACATTGCAGTTAAGTACTGTTACCTTTTTAAAACTGCAATAACATGCTTCTGCTTAAAACAAAGGCATGTAATCTGTATAATATTTCTTTTGGCCAGAGTTGGGCGCCCCCCCCCCCCGGGATCACTTGAGGCCCCTCAAGGGGGGCTCGCCCCCCAGTTTGAAGACCTCTGCTATAGAGTATACAGATTGAATATACATATTGAGGGGGATCCAAAATCCACAACTAAAGTAATTTTCTGGGCAACACTAACACTTATCTATGGCATTCTCCTGGCTAGAAAAAACTGTCCACCATAATTTGTTAGAATCCTTCCACAAAGGAAAGGTGTGATTTTACCATCTTTCTCGTTCCTTGTTCCTGAGTAAGTAAAACAAGCATACATTGCAGACTGGGCTCTCGCACAACCCCCTGCGCTATACCACAATCATGTGGGCTCGTATAAGGACTCACCTTATCTTGTAATACCCATAAGGTCCAGCCAACAAGTGCAACCCCAGTACCCAATAAAACATGAAGTAGAAGCTCCAGTGAAAGACATTATCTCACAACTTGAGCACTAGAGAGTAACTCAACCCTATGGATCTTCCATAAACAATCCATTGTTTCTAGTAGTGAAGCTAGATCATTCCTATAGAATTGTCTAGGAATGTTCTCTGCCCCTGTAACATCAACACTGCATGACATTCATCCAGAAACAATGTCCCATTGTCGATGACATACACCTTACGGATGATCACTTAAACATTCTTCTAGTCAAAGAAGATTGCATTGTTTTGGGATTGGCTGAGAATGGCTACACATTTAACTCTGAGAAAACAAAAAATGCCTTTCTCAGTGTCCCATTCCTAGGATTCAAATAAGGCAAGAGCCTGGCACCACACTTCCTAAATACAATCTCCAAATGCCATTAAAAACTATAACCCTTATTAGGAGTCTTCAATTTTGGTAAAACATACATCCCAACACATAAACCCACTGTATAATTACATTTTTCTAGGATTTTCCAGTAAACATTGGACATCAGAACATACACAAATTCTCAGTTCACTACAGCCTGACCTGCTTCCTGCATGACACTTATGCACACGTGTCAAAAAAGGAAATGTGTTTATTCAGATAACACACGGTGCCACTGGCTTCACTAATGTCACATTCAATGAAGGAAACACAGTGCTGATTGCATATACATTGCATTTATATTCTAATGCTGAAATTAATTTTGCATCAACTGAAACGATTCTGACTGCAGACTAGATGGCTGTCTTCATGGAAAGACCACTCAAGGGAAACGCATTATTGTCATTATTCTTATTCCAGCCTTAGTGGCTGTTAAAAAAAACAGCATTCTGAACACAAAAGCCCTACCCCCTAGATGGATTCAATGGGCCATTTCCTTTACTGCCACTGATGTAGATTACATGCTTGACCTAAAACTGCAAACTCAAGAATTTCTGCAATCTGAACACAAATACTCCATGCCCGCTAACATTTTGCCTCGTGATCAGTGTAAATAAATCATAAATACTGATGGTTCAGCTAAGCCTGCTATAGGCACCAAACATTCATACTCTGTGGTGTTTATGGAATAAAGAAGGATCGAAAGTTCCACTATCAACAAACATTTGTATGCAGTCCCTAGTGGATAGTTCTGCACAACTGGCTGAACTTAAAGCCTTACCCTTGGCACTGGAGCATACAGATCCTGAATTCCTCAGTCATGTAGTGTGTGTGATTCATACTATTGTGTCCAGTCCTTTCATGAAAACTTACATTATTGGTGTCTCAATGGATTCAGAGATTCTAAAGGAAAAACTATCAAGCATAAAGTGCTTTGGGGAGAATTGGCAGAGCTTAAGGATAGTCTGCTACTGGCTCATGTAATCCATACATTGAGTCACCAATGTGTTGGAGTACACACTGTAGAGAATCCATTGGCTGATGAAGCAGCCAAACCTGCAGTTAAGACTGCAACCATATATGTGATTACTCGTTCTCATACAAGTGAGGATGAAGAATCTTTAGGTGCCGTAAATGCTTTGGTTCATGGCACCCCTCTACCAAAAGCACATCTAGCAAAATATTCCTGGCAATTAAGTGTTCAAAACATACCTTATGTAAGCATTACAGGGGTGGGTGATCGGGTGATCCCCAATCAAGACCACAGGCTAGAATTGATGACAGCTGCACATGAGGGGGTTGCGTCTGCCCATGCCAGTGTGGTGGCTACAGTTTGCTACAGAAATGCTATTGGTGGCATGGTTGCACAAACAGATAAAGCAGTATGTCCTTAGTTGTGACACTTGCAAACAAAGTAAAGTTTCCACAATTAAACGTCACTGTTATTAAAGGTTTTTAAGTCTTCAGCTGGACATATGAAGTTACTGCATTCCATTTGGACCAGGGCCGTGCTTTTGCCTTTAATGCATATGGAGACACAATGGGAACCCTGGGTGTGGCTGGGCATTATTCCTCACCCTACCATCCTGAGGGAAATTCTATAATAAACAAGTCAAACCAAGACTTAAAGCAATCCCTAACAGCTAGAAAATATGGTTCAGGTCGCAGTTGGGTCCGCCCCCATTGTGGTCTTCACAGAGCACTACATAATCTACTTAGAAGAGCTTTGGGTGGCTGAATCCATACGAAGTACTGTTTGGCATCCAGATGTATGTTTCAGATCTTTATGGTTCTGGAACAGTGGTGACAGAAACACCTTCTCACAGAAATGAATGTCTTCCTGTCTTACGGAAACTCCAAGACTCCTGAGATAAGCGTTCTACCATGCAGGTCACCACTGAATGAATGAAGGTACACCCAATACCTACTGGCTAGATTTCAAAGGTTGGGCATCTAGTTCAAGAAAATATTGTAATGAAGAAGTAATTTGGCCCATCATACAATGCACCTATGCCAGTCCTTGGAATTCAAGGTACCAGAACTATGATCTTGCCAGCACTTGCTGGTTATAAGGGCAAATGCATTGTCTCCATTGATCAAGTAAAATTGCATCATGTGGTCGATACTCCACAGTAGGCCCCAAGGATTCTTGGGTACTTCCTTAACCACTCTCACTATCATACAGGAGATACCTCTTCAGGCATTGAACAACACCAGCATTGTTTCCCTTAGGTTGGGGAGGGTGGAGAATGAACTTTTGTTCATTCCAATTACTGCAGAAAATTCAGAAAAACACCAATCAAAAGTCTACAATTTTTTACTACTTCTTAAAGCAACAGAATTGTTTATGACAAACCACCTTTTGAGGTGTCTACCAGTTCTCTATCAGCTGCTCAGGTTCCTGTCTTCACAGACTACCTCCAGGTACTATGCTGACAATGACAACTACTATTCAGATTCCACACTGCAGCCACTACTTTCATGGAATATGTACATTTCTTCATTGACTTGAATACACTTATCTGATCTGTCAATGTTCCTATTTGTGGATTATACTTGCCTTATTTCCCCTCTTCTTGTGGTTTGGATTTGTCACACTATTTTTTCTTGCTTATAATTGTGCATTATCTTCCTGAGTGCCATGCTGTTGAACTGGTAGATGAGGTACTAAAGCTTAATTTGTCTTCTCACAAAGTGCAAAGGGACCTGTCCATTAGGAACATTTCTGCTGTTCCTGTTCCTGATGGAATTGATTGGGATATGGTCCTACAGAAACTGTTTGAATTCCATAAGTTTTTAAAATCACTATGGTTGATGTAATAACACCTGTTGTTCTAACTGATGATTGGGATGTAAAAACAGTTTCTTGAATGCTTTCTGAGCTTAAATATTATACTGTATTTAAAAGTGAAGCTATGTACATGAACCTAGCCAATTATGGTGAAAGGTTTTGTTACCATTACTATGCGCACTATTACCTACACCGAGCTAGTACTCCACATACAGTTTTTAATTATACACATTGGGAACATTGCCCAACTCCAACATTCACATATTTTTCTGGGAAGAATACTTCAGATCCTATATTGTAATATTTTAAATTAACACCTTCAAAACCTAGGAACAACAATCTGACCAACACTAAAATAATTTACTCAAATTCATTCCTTCACCAGCTAGATGTTAGAGGCTAGGAATATTTTAAGTCAACAATTGACTTAAGATCAGTATGGGGAATAAAAGATTGGCAAATTCAAGGTATGGTTATCTTATTTAAAGTATGCGTGATTCCATTACAGATGGATTTCCCTGAAAGACACAGTTCAACATACTACTTGCACCAGATTAGGGTAGCTAGGTTGTGACCTCCCATTCCAGCATTTAATGTTAACTTTGACAAACTGAGCAGACTAAAAGGCCTATTCTTTCAGAAACAAGTGGTGCTTACATCTGTTCATGACACCTTTGAAGTGCAAGTTGCAAGGTTGTCCTCTGACATACAGTGGTTCTTAAAGACTAATTTTCCAACACACTTTGGTGAACTTGTGAGTTGCACCTTTAATGCCTCTAACAGTACAAGTGTGCCTTTTTTTTAAGGCATTTGGCTTTGGGTTTGTCAGCACCATCCAGACAGTTTGTTTTTCGAGTGATTTCATCCTTTGTACACTCCTTGTTTTCTAGTGTATTTGGAGGTATACCACTTGTGTTATTCTTAATTGGTCGTATTCTAATTCTACTTTTGTTGCTCCATAGTGGTTGTCCTTTCTTGAAGCCAAATGTTGATGGTACTGCTGCACGCCCAGCTATGTCGTGAATCCATGATACAGTACTTTGCCGTAACCTTGAAAGGAGGAACTCAATTGACACTGGTCTTTGTCTGGTTCTACTGTATGCAGCCTGTATTCCTCTGTCTTTTGTGCCCTTTTGAGTGTGCACTGAATGTGTATCTTATAAAGCAATCGGGACACAAATCTGATGATGTTCCTGTTAAGTGCTCATTTTTGGAGTTGAGACTAAGATTGCTTCAGGATGCCTGTTATGAGCCATTTTAAGTGGATATGGATGCTACAGCTCCAGGATTCCTTCTTTCTGGCTCACCGTCTACAGGCTCTTCACAGGAAGCTACTTCCTCAGCAGAAACTGGGGCTCTTGATCATATTTGTTCCTTCAACTTACTCAATCAGGATCTTGAGGATTTGTCATCTGTAGATGCAGGATCTATTTTGGATTCCTTTAACACTGACAATATGGGTGACATCATCGCTGCCTCCACTGACTTTTACATTTGTCCCTTGTTTTTATCCTAATTGCCTATTGAAGTGAACAGTTTATTTGTTTTATTGCCTTTTAATAGCATAGATTTTTTAGAATCTGTCAACTTCAGTGGCAAGGGGAGGGTGTTGTGAGGACCTTTGAGGCACAAGTTGGCTGCCCTGTTTTAGTAGCTTCATTTCATGTATTTTATTTTACACGTTTTTAGCAGCATTACTTTTAATTTAGACATGTTACCCACTTTCTTTGCTTGATATTCTTTTAGGAATATGCTGTATAACATGCTTGTTTAGTTAGAGTTTTCTCAGCCTGTAATCAGAACATTTTGTTAAAGGCCAAGAACACTGTACGCGATATTCTGGTTTTCGTGTTGCCCCTTCAAGAGACAGCTTCTAACATCCAGATGTAGCATTACATCGTTATACAGTTCCAGCTTTAGTAGTAGGGCTGCATGTTTAGGATAGCAGAATGACAAAGTGTGGGAGACTGAATGTATCCACACAGTTAGTAACTGCCATCCTAACTCCTGGTTAGCGCACAGTGCCTCACCCACACCTCCAAACCCAACTGGGGTAAAAGGAGATTATTGCAACCTGAACAGGACACTTTGGCCCTCATTGCAACCCTGGTGGTAAATCCCGCTTTCCGCCGTGCAGAAGACCACCAACATACCATTGCAGCAGCGGAATTCCGCTACAAGTATTACGAACCACAGCTCGGAATCTGCCACAATACAGACACCCACAAAAGTCTGCCACACCAAAGTTCAGTGATAATCTGGCGATACCAAAACCTACACCGTCACGCCAACATGCATATGCCCACAGTATCACGACCCACGAATCAACGCGGCGGTCTTTCAACTGCGTTAAACCATTGGCGGTCCACACCGCTGCGCTCAAAATACACACACACTAACAAAACACAACCACATTGGACAATTCAAAATACACACACCTGATACACATACACACACCACACCCACACACCCAATCCAATACAAAGCACACACCGACATCACCCACAAACCCTTACAACCAAATATTTGAAAGAAGGCCAGAGAGAGAGACTACCTAACACAACACCAGCATCCACAGACACACAACACCATCACTCATACAACATCCATGCACCTCAAACAACACACACCAACACATCCCCTCACACATCACAACAGACACCACCTCACACATCACCCACACCACATCATGGCACCTCAAAGATACCCCAGGTTCTCTGAGGAGGAGCTCAGGGTCACGGTGGAGGAAATCATCCGGGTAGAGCCACAGCTATTCGGATCACAGGTGCAGCAGACATCCATCGCATGGAAGATGGAGGTATGACGCAGAATTGTCGACAGGGTTAACCCAGTGGGACAGCATCCAAGAACCCAGGAAGAGGTGGAATGACCTACGAGGGAAGGTACGTTCTGTGGTATCCAGACACCAGTTTGCTGTACAAAGCACTGGTGGTGGACCCCCACCTCCTCTCCCACAACTACCAACATGGGAGGAGCAAGTTTCATGCATCCTGAGGGCCTTGCAGGAGTAGCAGGAGGACTGGACTCTGGTAAGGCAAATCTTTACTACTTTATCCCCCCACCAAACCTGCATGCCATCACATACTCCCACCCTCACCCTCACCCTCACACCCATCTGTCAGTAATCGGCACTGAAACACGCAATGTAGTGAATATATACAATGCGTGAGTTCAATAACTCCTGGGCATATCTGAGTGCCTCTGACGGGAATCAAAAGCCGACGTTCAGAACAGTAAGACCGCCATGTTGCGAGTACGGACAAACAATCGCCTGTTTGAGCCAGATTCGCATTGGATTAGGTCACATACAAAGTTGTGATGGAAAATTGGAAGTAGTAGGACTTGTAAATAAGTGGGAACGAATTATCAGAGTCAAGTGCCCTGAAGAAGTCGTTTGGGACAAGAGACAACACTGTCCTGAGACGAAACACGTGTTGGCGGGCTCAAATTCTTAAATGAATTGTGGCATGAATTGCATGAAAAATTTGTATTACAATGAATGAATTGTTATAAATATTGTGTATTACAATGAATGAATTGTTATAAATTGACTTGAATTATAAAATTTGTTGGACAAGTTACACTGTGTGTCCAAAGTGATTTTGGAAATTGTAATCATACCGAAGTGTAATTTTCAAGAGCAACAATTAATGTTCTTTGACTTTTTTGGCTAAATCTTAACTTTCCGAATTGTTTTTTTCTGTGGGGAAGTGATTTTTATTCAGATTACAATCCATGTAATTGTTACATGAGGGGTACCGCACTTTGATGTGTTTAGGTTGTAGGTTCTCTTTGGAACCTTTTGGAGGGTCGGGTGATTACCCTCGTGCAGGTTCCCTCTTACTTTGAGATCTTTGGTCCTTTTGAATCCTGAGCGCCTTGGTAATCCTAGTTATTTCACCCCATAGTGAGGATGCTACTGACCCCCTGAGATCCCTCTCTGCTGGGCAGTCTACCATTTTGAATGCCATCCAGGGTGTTGTGAGGCATTTGCAACAAACAAATGCATACCTGGAAGGCATTCATTCTGGGCAGGCGGCCCAACAGAGAGCATTTCAGGCTCTGGCCTCAGCACTGATGGCAGCCATTGACCCTGCCGGCCTCCCCCCTCCAACTTCCTCCACCCGACCCAATTCCCTGTACCTCAGCCTATCCCAAGCACACCATCAAACCAGCATGCACACTCATCAACACACAAGAGTGGACATGGCAAACGTAAGCACTCACACAAGCACCATCCCCATGCAGACACAGCAACATCCACTGCCACCACTGTGTCCCCCTCCTCCACGTCCTCCTTCTCCCTCCATGTCTCGTCTCCACTCACACCTACATGCACAACATCCTCAGCCACTACCTCCATTACCAGCACGCCCATCACCACACACCGCTCACGTGCACTCACCACCCCCACTACCATTCACACATACCCAGTGTCCTCTCCCAGTGTGTCTGTGAGCCCTCCTCCCAAAGTACACAAATGCAGGCACACACCCACCCAACCGCCATCCACATCACAACAGCCTCCGGCCCATGCACCTTCACCCAAATTCAGCAAACGTACACCTCCTACAACCACTACCTCTTCCTCCACTCCTAAACCCCCTCCATCTTCCCGTCCCAGTGTATCAAAAAACTTTTCCTGGCAAACTTTAACCTCTTCCCTTCCCCTCCCCCCCTCGTCCTTCCCCTAGGGCCAGGCTTTCCAGGTCCCAGCCCAGCACCTCAGCCACCAAATCCCCAGGCACAGTGGTGCCAGCAACTGGGGGTCATCGAGGGCGCCACCCATCAGGGTTGCCAGTGTGCCACGTAGCAAGGGCAAGGGGTCCGCCAAAACAAAAGGGGACAGTGGCAAGACACCTGCGGCACCATCAAAGGTGGGGAAGGGACAAAAGCAGAAGAGCAGGTCAGGACAGGGCACGGTGGCACTGACTGAGGGACTAGTGTCACCCCTCCTCTCCACGACTACACCAACCTGTACGGCGGCGAACACCGCAACCTGCCCCGCCACCAGCACCACCATTAGCACCGCCACCTACACCGCCACCATCACTGCCACCTGCACAGCCACCTGCATCACCATCTGCACAGCCACCTGCACCACCACCAGCACATGAGCAGCCTCAGCAACAGTCCCCAGCATCTTCCCGGTGGGCAGCCATCCGGGGCTGCAGGAGACATCCTGTTGTGTCCCTCAATAGGTGCTGACCCATGCACCACCGCCAGCACCGCCGCCACAGACACCGCCGCAAGCACTGCCACCAGCCCCGCGACGTGCTCGGACAGTGGCACTACCACTGAAATGGCTACCATCCCCAGTGGTCAGTCATCCGAGGCTGGAGGAGACTTCCTGGACCCTGCCCAGCTTCCATGAGGAATTACTTCCATCACTATTTGCACCTGCAGGTGGAAGGCGACGCTGCAGCAGTGTGGGGTATGTCTCTGCCTCCAAGGCGTATCATGCTACCTGTTCTTAGGCAATCTCGTGCCACACACACCCAGGTGAGGGAATGGGACCAGCCACACTGCATGTGGAGCAATCTGGGCACCATGCCCCCGCCAGAACCAGTGGAGAATCACATCCACTATCTCAGTCCTTGGCAGGAAGAAGCACTCTGGGCACCAGGCCCCCTCCAGAACCAGTGGAGAATCACATCCACTACCTCAGCCCTTGGCAGGATGAAGAACTCTGGGCACAAAGCCCCCTCCAGAACCAGTGGAGAATCACATCCACTACCTCAGTCCTTGGCAGGAAGAAGCACTCTGGATACCAGGCTCCTTCCAGAACCAGTGGAGAATCACATCCACTACCTCAGTCCTTGGCAGGATGAAGCACTCTGGGCACCAAGCCCCCTCCAGAACCAGTGGAGAATCACATCCACTACCTCTGTCCTTGGCAGGAAAAAGCACTCTGGGCACCAGGCCCCCTCCAGAACCAGTGGAGAATCACATCCACTACCTCAGTCCATGACAGGATGAAGCACTCTGGGCACCAGGCCCCCTCCGGAACCAGTGAAGACTGCTATCCACTTGAGAGACTGTGGCTTTGCACTCCCCAGGATCCAGCAATGGGCATGGAGCCCCCTCGTGCAGCAGTGGCATCGTGCATTCATCCGGCTGAGGTGCCCCCCTTTTCCTTCCCCCTGAGGTGCCTGTTTATTGTCGATCTGATGCTCCTGCAGTGTTCTCTCCGTTTCGAGTCAGGTATCTTGTGTGGGCTTCGCCCATGCATTTTGGGACCACTGGTCCATGGATAATGATTGGTACACTATCCGGACTTGCGTAGTTGGTGTACATTTTTGTATATACTGAATTTTTAACTTTCACTATCAGATTTTTCATGATTACAATTGTTACAATCATTTAATTTTGTCTTTGCGTTCTTCCAGGGGGTGGGGGGTGTAAATGTAATGTTGCTGCATGTATTTGTGTGTATGTTGTTGTGGGTGAGGGTGGGGGTATTGCGTGTTGCGTGTGTGTGTCACTCTCTTTTCCCTCTCCCCTCCCCTGTGTTGTAGGTGCAGTACTCACCGTGGTCATCGATGGTGTCTGTCCTGCTCCTGATAGAGCAGGGGGAAGACCAGCATGGGCAGTATGTGTAGTTCGGGCTCCATGGCGTCCTGGTTCCTCGTTGGGTGTCTAGAGGTGAGTGGTTTCCCTTCTGTGTACTGTTTCAGCCGTGTTTTTGATAGCATTGGTTCTGCCCCGGAAAAGGTGGCAGATAGGCCTGTTGTGATACGGTGGGCAATACTTTGTCCTCCACCTGTCTGTTGGCTGTTACCGCCTCAGTGTTTGTTTCTACCGCTGTGGCGGTCGGAGTGTTAAAGTGTCTGTCTATGTTGGCGGTTTCCGCCATGGTCGTGATTCCATTTTTTTTTTCGCCAGCCTGTTGGCGGTATTACCGCCGCTTTAACACCGACCGCCAGGGTTGTAATGAGGGCCTTTGACTCCTCAGGAAACCCATGGAAACAGATCTTGCCACTTTCATGGCGTTACTCATGCATGCCAAGACAAAACAAAACAGATGCAAGATAAATGTTCACCAAATTTATTGAAACAATTGCAATCTGCCATATGAAGAGTCAGCTGTGATAATTAGGCAGATGAAGCAAAGCAAGGTAATAAGCATTACGAACAAGGTTAGAAGATAAACAATCCAACCAGGATGTATGTGGTTCAAGATGTGCTTGAGGTTCCTACATAACTCTGTCTATGCTGAGAGCATAGAAGGTGTACCCTTCTGCCTGGCCCGATTGAAGGGATTAGCCCCAGCCCCATACCTGGAGATAGTGTTGGGAATTGGCATGTGGTGTAGATGCCAATCCTCTCAAGAGCTGGTAGATCAGCGTCAGCCAAGCTGAATGTCACACAGAGTGTCCCAGAATAGTCTTGTCCGAAATGCCCTCTGCCCTCTCTCGGTCAAGGCACCCTTTATATAATAAACCATACCGCACTGGAAGCAAAATTCCAATGCAATGCCTTGTCTAGGTGTTAGAAGCTGTCTCCTGAATGGTCAACACATGCTGGCATATTGTGAACAATGTTCTTTATCCTTGGACAGAAAGTACTGATTATATGTCATGCAAAGGCTAAATAAACAAGAAACTTATTACGCGCTTTCCTAGAATTAAAGCAAGCTGACTATATAAAATTATTAAAATATGAATATTAAAGCAAAGCTAAAAGAGGGGAGACCAACCTGGGTCATAGAGGTCCTCACAACACCTTACCCTTGCCAGGTAAAGAAGACATATTCTAAAAACCCATGTAAAATACTAAAACCAAACAAATGTCTTAAATCCTACATCAATTGTAAGAAAACAGGCTATTTGCAGTTTAACCCCAACATTTTTTTAATTGCTGGTTTTCAAACTTAAAAGTGCACTGAGGCTTTCTGACCAAACCTCAGTGCCAGTGTTCTTTCTTCTTCGAAAGTGTTACGTTGAATTGGGCAGCCCACAATTGGCATATACTTACTTACTTGTAAGTCCCTAATACATGGTACTGTGTTACAAAGGGCGTGTAAGGTTGCCTGTCTACAACAAGAGCTGCAGCACTGGTTCTGTCACTCTGTGTCTGACAAAGTGAAAAGTCTTTCAGCTGCCACTGCAGACTGAAAAGACTGTGCATTCACGGCACACACAACCTTGCCATTGTCACATATGTCAAAACCCACTAGTCTCTGAAATATATATGTCACCTATAAGGCAGGCCTATGAAGGTCTATGGCAAGAAACTGCATATTGTTAAGATAGACATGTATTTTCTGATATCTTTATAGAGCAAAGCCCTAAATGTTTGGTGCTTGCTGAGGACAGTCAAGTAGCCTTATAAGGTGATTGTAGAGTTAACGGTTGGCACTCCAATGTAGCTAACTTATGAAAGCGGCTACCTAACCCTATCACGTAAGGCATCAAAGTAAAGGGGAAATCAAATGTGATTCAATGGTGCAGTCAATATTTATGTCCAATTTACTGCTGGCCACGTTTACAAAAGTTGCCATACCAGCTAGACTAGTCACTTTAAAGAGGCATAGGGACTGAGACAGGTTTCTGCCTGCCTGGGGAGACATGTGAATGACTCCCAGGCCATGAATAAAGGCTGTTGCCCCAATGGAGGTGCAGCCCTCACCCACAGGATGGGCTGCAAAGAGTGTTAGCCCAAAAGGAAAGCATCAAAGGGTCATGCTTCCTTTGATTGGCTGCTGTGACATCACTCCCGCATAGGAAGCCCTTAGTTTTCCCTAGACAGGATACAGCCAGGGCCAAGGAACTGAAAACCAGTTTCAGAATCAGTTTTCCATGGGCGTAAAGCCATTGGTAGCCACACCCCTAGAAGTGGGCTACTGAAGTCCTCACACTTGAGGAAGACTTCAGCCAGGTTGGAATAGCAAGATGCCATACATCACTGGAACTATGGCCCTCATTATGGACACGGCAGTGTTAACCGCTGTGTTCATGCTGGCGGTCATTTAACTGACCGCCAGCCCCCCTGGGACTCTGCCAGCTGCAGAAAGGACATTCTGCTAGGCCGGCGGGTGGGAACATTGTTTCTGCCCGCCGGCCCAGCAGAATGCATGGCCAGGACATTGCCGGCGGCTCCACATGGAGCCGCCGTCAATGCCTCTGTGCGGCCGGTGCAGCTGCATACGTTGCGCAGATCACTGCCCGTAAATTAAAAAGCAGTGATCTGCGTGACGGGGTACTGCATAGGGGCACCTGCACTACCCATGCCAAAGGCATGGGCAATGCAGGGGCCCCCAGGGGGGGCCCGGAGCACCCCTTCCATCAGCCTTTTTCTGGCCGGGGAATCTGCCAGGGAAAGGCTGGTGGCAGTAGGGATCATTATCCGAGGGACAGCAGCGCTGCCCTGTCGGATAATGATTCCCTCCACCGTCAGGCTGCCTGTCATAGGTGGCCCTCCATGTGTTCTTTATTTGGCTTCAGACCACCATGCCGGTGGCTGTCTTTTCACCCGCCGCCGGCATAGCAGTCTGAACCGCCGGGGATCATAATGACCCCCTATGCCACCAGGTAAGAGAGGATCTCTAGCCCCTAAGCTAGTGACTGTGTTCCCTTGGGCACTTTACATGAATATAATGGGCACCCCTGGCACCCGAGACATCAATACTCACTCGATTTCAATGAAAGATGAGAAGAAGAATATCTTTATTTCTCCTCGTTGTTTCCTCTTTCTATGTGTGCTGCATTGTGTAGCACAGATAGAAAGAAGAAAAGGCTTTTCTGGATAGTTTTTGTGCGGGAAGGTGTCCCTTCCTACACCAAATCTAACCCTGCCAACAACATAGACACCTTTGCATCATGGTGCATGGATGTCTGCATTGGTGCTGAGCATCAATTTGTGCCCCAGTGCAGGGGGAAAGTACCGAAATGCACCATATGTTGTAAATATTGTGCATTTCTGCTCTTTCAAATTGGGGTAGGGCAGTTCTGCAGAAAGGCTTGTGGCACTGCACTATGCAAATTCCCAGTATATATGCCCCTCAGTGTTTCAAAATGTCCATAGTTTTCATATGTTTACAGTTTTGACTTTCCAATGCTTGTTTGTGCTTGTTGTTATTGTGTTTTAAATGCTTTAAAAATTAATATCTCCTGAACCCTCCAGTTTATTTTGGTCTTGGAAGACTCCAGAAAGTCCTAAAAATATGTCCTTTTTTTATAAATTGCTGTCATGTCTTTATCTTGTTTGGTGATGTTCTTATTTCATTGTTTGTTGATGTTAAATGCTTTACACATTATTCCATTGCTAAGCTTTGCTGCACTGTGCCATAAGTACCAAAGTGTTCATCTAAGGGGTTGAGCAAATAACTCTGACTGGACCCAAGGAGATAAATGTGATTGAAGCGCATGACAAGGCCCCATCCGTGGCATATTGTACACCCTTTTTCTTAACCCCCCAAAAAATGTTCACACCAACAAGCAGAGCAAATAATTAAAAGCAATCAAATAAAAATATTCAATTTGTTTGATCAGAGGCTTTCTACAAATCAGTGGAAAGGGAGTCGAAGGAGGATCCCTCATCCGCAGACAACAGAACCATTAAAACCTGGGTGGAAGAACAGACATGATCCAAAGCATCAGCCTCTGCTGAGGAAATAGCATGCTTAGCAATGCCCAAAGTTGTAGAACCAGACAGAAACATAATTAGAGCCATTGTGTCCATATCCATGTAGAATGGCTCATAAAAGCAATCGTAGTCTCATAGGACATCTCCAGATATGAACTCTCAATGGAAACATCACAAGATCCATGTGCATAGATAGTACAAATTGCTGTGCAAGACACACATCCAGTGCACAATCGAAAGGGCACCAAAGACAACGGAACATAGGCTCCATGCTGCAAAACTATACTTGTCATAAGTACGAAGACCAGTTGCTGTTTAGCTCCTCCAACAAAGATACTCATGCATTCACAACACAGCTGGATGTGTGATAGTTCAATCACCATTCTGCTTTGAAATGGGATACCCATTGAGGAGCAAAAACAATAAAAGCAAAATACCGCCAATACAAGTGGTATTCCTCTAAATACACTTGAAAACAGGGAGGGGCATATTTACAAAAAACTGGGGCATTAGTGCTGATGCACCAGATTTCTTGCGTCGCTCCTGCCCCATCTGACGACACCATGGGTGCCTTGCATTTATAATACGGTTCACTATGGCTCACGTTAAGCCAATAGCATCAAAATCTTTTACGCCATTGTGGTGCTTTGCTGCACTAGCGTCAAAAATGTTGACGCTAGTACAGCAAAGAGCAAGGAGGCCTATTGATTACAATGAGTGTGTCACTTTAAAGCCTACTTTGAGCAGGCATCAAAAATGATGCCAAAAATGGGTCAGTGAAATCTACAAGTTCTGTGGGCCTCCTAAGAGGCAGAATGCCTCCTTGGATACTTGATGCTTGATGCAGGCATAATTTAGCGCAAGAGTTTGCAAAGTGGTGCAATGCATGCATTTGTAAATATACAGCGCAGCGAAAAATGCCTCCTTGAGCCACATTATAATTTTAAAAAATGGTGCTAGTGTGTACAAGGAGGTGCTGAGGCCTTGTAAATACAGCCCAGAGTGTATAAAGAATTAAATTACTCCATAAGCAGTCTGGAATGTGCTGACAAAACCAGACCCATTCGCTTTAAAAAAGTGCACATCACCTGCGGTGTTAGAAGCATTAAAAATGCAACTCACAAGTTCACTAAAGGGCCTTGGAAATATTAAAAGCTAAGGTTTCTCGGCAGAAGACCTCGACATTTGTAATTCAAATGTTTCATGGGCAGATGTAAGCACCACATGTTTCGGCTCAGCTTGTTGAAGTTAACATTAAAGGTAGGAATGGAAGGCCACAAACCTGTTACCTTAAAATCATGCACCATGTGCCATGTTTGGGGGAGGGAATAACACATTACCACAGCAGGTTACCATTTGAGAGACCAAAATCACACATGGGACATCTTGATCACTCAAAATTAAGTAACTTCCATTTGAAAGTAACTGAAATACTGAATTAATCAAGGGGATGGGGACTCCCTGTAAGTAACAAGCTAAGTTAGCTATTGATGCGTTACATACGTGCAATGTCACCTGTTTTCAGATCATTTAGTGGCTTACAGAAGTTTCACAATCACTACTGTTCAGAAATACTTCATTTTCCTCACTCATACATCTATAACTGAAAAGTAGGTCCACACAACTTGCATACAATTCTCCCCTAAAGCTTCAAATATGTCTACTGGAAATTGTTTCAAGCATGACATCAATTGAATTGTGGATATTAGAAGGATGATTATTCTAAGAACTAACCATACGGCTGATGGTGTTTCAGTCACTATGAAAAGACACTTGTCTAACTTGTCTATACTAAGCTTTGTGTATGTTGCTTTCTTCTTTGCCATTATCTGTTGTTTGAATGATAGCTTGAAGGGTAATAATAAATCTTTCAAGTGCACATGCTTCCATGTCACACAGTTTGATTTCAGAACCTACAATGTCCAACTCGGCTGTGTTATAGATCAAATCTGACTCTGTCCAGGTTGTAAAAATGGCATGTCATTTTGTATAATATCAGTTGCAGTTGGCATAATGTTTTCAAGTGTGTAAATGCGAGTGGACAAGGTATTCACCCAATTATCGACAACAGCTAATGCTTTCTCTAAATTTGCCTGATCTATTTGCCTTAAACCTGCGGCAGCTTTCATTTGAGAAAGCTCCCAAATTTCATTGTGTATTTTATACAAGAATATTTTGAAGTGTGGTGTTTTAGGACCCTGCAAGGACCATACTATTAAGCTGATCTTCTGGGTGGTTTACCAAACTTTGCCTATTGTCAAATTTTGCAATTGAAGGCATACTAGGAAAATTAATGTCTTTAATATTTACAAGATGCAGGCAAGTTGTCTGCGGAGCAGTGTCATTAATACAAATCAGCTGTAAAAGAATCAGACATGCTTTAAATAAGGCATCAGTGCCCTGTACTTGCCAATCTGGCAGTTCCCCATACTGATATTAAATCTACTATTCATAGACCTTGATGGCTAGCTGGGAAATTAATGAATTGGAATCAATGTTTTTAGTCACGGTCAGCATATTTCTTTTGCTTTTGTTGCTAGTAATTTAAAGCATTATGATACAGGATCAGTAATATCATGCCCAGAAAAACATGTTTGAAGGTGTTTTAGAACTCACCACTGGGGGAGTTGAACAGTGTTTCCATTGTGTGTAATTAAACTTGTATGTGGGGTAGTAGCTCTATATTGGTAATGGTGGGCATAATGATGGTAACAAAACATTTCACCATCATTTGCGGAGCTCATATACATATCTTCACTTTCAAATACAGTACAATATGCAAGCTCAGAAAAAAATGTAATCAATTGTTTTCACATCCCAATCGTTAGACACAATGCCAGGTTTGATGATATAATCCAAAGAATTTTTTAAAACATATGCAATTTGAAAAGTATCTAGGACCAAATATACAATATGGAACATTATCCCAAACAATCCCATCAGGAACTGGAGCAGCATAAATGTTCACTAGCGACAAGTCTCTTCGCAAATCCAATCTACAATAAGAGAGCAAGCAAGGGGAGTATAATCCACAAATAAGCCCATGGACAGATCAGATAAGTGCTTTTAAGCCAGTGAAAAGCTAAGTGGTCATTGAATCTGAAGAGAAGCCATCCATGATGACAAAGTATCCAAAAGCAGTCTGTGTGAAGACAGGAACTGCTGCAGGTGAAAGAGAACTGTTAAATGCCTTTAAAGGTGGTTCATCATAAACAATTTCAAGTAGCAGAGGACTGTACATGTACGTCTGGTACATTTCTGGTACTTGTAGTGGTAATAGGAATCAACAAAAGTTCATCCTCCACCCTCCCCAGCCTAGAGGAAACAATTTTAACATTGGTTAAAGCTTAAAGAGGTACTTCCTGTATTATTTAGTGAGAGGGGATAGGGAATTACCTAGGAATCCTCTGGGCAAGCTATTTAGGATCGGCCACATGATATAATTTGACTTGATCAATGAAGACAAAGACCCTCATTACAATATTGGCAGTAAAAGCTGCTTACCGCCGTGCAGAAAACCGCCAACACACCGCCGCGGCCGCGGAATTTCACCACAGCTATTATCACCTACATCTCGGAATCCGCCAAAAGTCAAACACCCATACAAGTCTGCCACACCAAAGGTCAGTGATAAACTGGCGAAAACAAAACCAACACCGTCACGCCAACAGAAATACGCCCACACTATCATGACACACAAATCCACGCGGCGGTCTTTCAACTGCGGTATTCCATTGGCGGTACACACTGCCATGCTCTAAATACACACACATTTACAAAACACTGCCACATTGGACAATTCAAAATACACACACCTGATACACATACAGACACCACTCCCACACACCATTACATTATAAAACACACACCCACATCACCCACAAACCCCCAGGACAAAAAATCCGAAAGAAGACCAGAGAGAGACACGACCAGCAAGAACAACAGCATCCACAGGCACACAACACCATCACCCACACTCCACCCCACACATCACCTACACCACCCCATGGCACGGCAAAGACACGCCAGGTTCTCGGAGGAGGAGCTCAGGGTCATGGTGGACGAAATCGTCCGGGTAGAGCCACAGCTATTCGGATCACAGGTGCACCACACCTCCATAGCTAGGAAGATGGAGCTATGGCGCAGAATAGTGGACAGGGTCAACGCAGTGGGACAACACCCAAGAAATCGGGAGGACATCAGGAAGAGGTGAAATGACCTACGGGGGAAGGTGCGTTCCGTGGTCTCAAGACACCACCTGGCGATTCAGCGGACTGGCAGCGGACCCAGACCTCCTCCCCCACAATCAACAACATGGGAGGAGCAGGTCTTGCGATTTTGCTTCCTGAGGGCCTCGCAGCAGTAGGTGGAGGAATGCACTCTGGTAAGTCAAAGCTTTACTCTTATATCCCCCACCCTACCTTCATGCTATCACATACCCCCACCGTCACCCTCACCCCAACACCCCAACTCCTCACAAATGTCCCAACATCACAAACCACACATCCCAACACCAAGCCCTGCATGCAACAACAAAGCATGGACACCCATCACCAAAGCATGCCTACTGCACATACCTATACACCCCCTAAACCATCATCACACAAGCTACCACACAGGAATGCTAGCACTGGGGTACACGGTCACCCACCCATTGCACACCCTGCACACACAGATGTAATAAACATCCCTTTATACCCCTGCAGGACCCCTACCCAACGTCACCGGACAGGAGGGTCCACACATGTCCACACCACCAGCAGAAGAGGCCCACAGTGATGACAGCACCTCTGTCCAACTGGATCTAGATGACCAGCCCGGACCATCGGGGACCTCTAGACAGTCGGTTCCTCTCACACAGGCACAGGTCACCACAGACCTTCCCCCCTCTGGAAACACCAGCATAGCACACACCCAGCGGGCACATACCTCCGTCCCCAGGACACGTCAATCAGCTGTGTGTCCACCACTACAGGGAACCCACGATAACCCACCACCCCAACAACAACAGGGCCCTGGGGGCAGTGGTAGTGGGCACACGGTCCAGGGGACGGAGGCACTGGAACACAGGGGTACTGGGAGGGCTGTCGTGCGACAGGGGGCGGACAGGCCAAGGGAACCCACTCTCCACAAGGCCCTCTCCTCCATCATGGGAGCCTACCACCACTCCCAGGAGACAATGGCAACGGTACTGGCCAAGATTCAGGAGACCCAGCCCCTGCAGGAGGAACAGTATATGGGCTTCAGGGAGGAACTCAGAACCATCAGCTCCAACCTGGGCACCATCGTAGGGGTGCTGAGGGAAGTACTCAACACCAGGAGGGACACTGTGGCACTACAAGGGGCCCCTGACACTAGCATGGACGATGAACTGCCCACCACCTCCGCCGGTGCTAGTGGATAGGACGCCCCGCCACAGGACCACCAAACCAGCCCCCCACCCCCTGCAGAGGGAGAACCACCCCGCAAACGGTCCCTGAGATCCAGGAACAAGACAGAGAACTATGCCAAGAACCCCACCCAGAAATGAGACGACCCTGATTGTCAACCTACTGTCTCACTTTGTCACCCTGTCCTTAATTAAACTGCCCCAGCTCCACTTCCTATGACCATATGGGCAATGCACCTGTGAGACTAATAGACTGGACTCTGCCATGGACACTCCTCTGCCATTACCCCTCACCATTTCACTACCACCTCCATTTTTGAGCATTTAAATAAACACACCTAAAGCACAAAATGATCTGGAGTCTGTCTGTGATTTCGAAATAGTGTATTAGCAATTACAGTGACAATTGTTTTTTGAATAGTAATGTCAACATACCTATGTCACACAGCTCTAGTCCATGAGGAATCTAAGCAGATGTCACACAGTGTGACCCACATCTGTGAAACCGTAAGGGAAAGTGACAACTCAGTGACCATACTCTGGGTGAAAACGACAGACAGGAGAGAGGTAGTAGTGTTAAAGAACATGTAGTAGGCAGGATTGTATTCTTACCTGTGTCTCACTGGAAATATTGCTGGATCACTCAGTCCCTGTTGTGCATGTCTTCTTCCTCTGCTTCCTCCTCATCACTGTCCACAGGCTCCACAGCTGCAACAACACCGCCATCTGAACCATCCTCATGCAGAAAAGGCACCAGGCGATGCAAAGCCAAGTTGTGAAGCATACAGCAGGCCACGATGATCTGGCACACCTTATTTGGTGAGTAGAATAGGGATCCACCTGTCATATGGAGGCACCTGAACCTGGCCTTCAGTAGGCCGAAGGTCTGCTCGATCACCCTCCTAGTTCGCCCATGGGCCTCATTGTAACGTTCCTCTGCCCTTGTCCTGGGATTACTCACTGGGGTCAGTAGCCGTTACAGGTTGGGGTAACCAGAGTCACCTGCAAATGGTGAGGGGCAACTGTTAGACACACACTAACCTGGAGGGATAACCCCAGACCCAGACAACCATTCCCACTGACTTACTTCCAGGTGCTCACCTAATAGCCACACACAGTGCCTCTGGAGTTGATCCCTCAAATAAAGGATGCTGCTATTCCGCAGGATGTAGGTGTCATGCACTGAGCCAGGGAACATGGCATTCACATGGGAGATGTACTGGTCTGCCAAACATACCATCTGTACATTCATAGAATGATAACTCTTCTGGTTTCTGTACACCTGTTCACTCCTGTGGGGGGGGCCAAAGCCACATGGGTCCCATCAATGGCACCTACGATGTTGGGGGTATGTCCCTGGGCATAGAAATCACCTTTTACTGTAGGCAAATCCTCCATCTGAGGGGAAACGATGTAGCTCCGCATGTGTTTCAGAAGGGCAGAACACACTCTGGACAATACGTTGGAAAACATAGGCTGGGACATCCTTGATGCCATGGCCACAGTTGTTTGAAAAGATCCACTTGCAAGGAAATGGAGCACTGACAGCACCTGCACTTGAGGGGGGATTCCTGTGGGATGGCGGATTGCTGACATCAGGTCTGGCTCCAACTGGGTACACATTTCCTGGATTGTGGCACGGTCAAGCCTGTAGGTGATTATCAAATGTCGCTCCTCCATTGTCAACAGGTCCACCAACGGTCGGCACACCGGAGGATGCTGCCATCTCCTCACATGTCCCAGCGGACGCTGCCTATGAAGGACAACAGCAAGCACAGAGTCAAACAACTCAGATGTACTTACACACAGTTTACCCAGAACACCAATCATACACAAAAGGTGGCCTGTATGTGTGTTGAAACTAGGCCTAGGTATGTGTGACGCAGTCAATCAATCAATCAATCATAACATTTGTAAAGCGCACTATGTACCCGTCAGGGTTTCGAGGCGCTGGTGGGGGGGGGGGGGTGAGCTGTTAGCGGTCGAAAAGCCAGGTCTTGAGGAGTCTCCTGAAGGCGAGGAGGTCCTGGGTCTGGCGCAGTGAGGTGGGGAGAGAGTTCCAGGTCTTGGCGGCGAGGAAGGAGAAGGATCTGCCGCCGGCGGTCTTGCGCTGGATCCTGGGGACGATGGCGAGGGCGAGATTGGCAGAGCGGAGTTGACGAGTGGGGGCGTAAAAGTTGAGTCTGGAGTTGAGGTAGGTAGGTCCGGTGTTGTGTAGAGCCTTGTGAGCGTGGGTGAGGAGTTCAAAGGTGATCCTCTTGTCCACGGGGAGCCAGTGGAGGTCCTTCAGGTGAGGGGAGATGTGACATCGGCGGGGTATGTCAAGGATCAGGCGGGCGGATGCATTTTGGATACGCTGGAGTCGTTTGATGTCTTTTGTTGGGATGCCTGTGTAGAGTGCGTTGCCGTAGTCAAGTCTGCTACTGACGAGGGCTTGGGTCACCGTCTTTCTGGTTCCTGTTGGGATCCACTTGAAAATTCTGCGGAGCATTCGAAGGGTGTTGAAGCAGGAAGAGGAGACGGCGCTGACCTGTTTGGACATGGTGAGGGCTGAGTCCAGGATGAAGCCGAGGTTTCTTGCGTGGCTGGCTGGGGTGGGTGGGGGTCCGAAATCGGTGGGCCACCAAGAGTCGTTCCAGGCCAAAGGGGTGCGCCCGAGGATGAGGGCTTCCGTCTTGTCGGAGATGAGCTTCAGGCGGCTGTCGTTCATCCACTCGGCGATGGCTTTTAGTCCCTCGTGGAGGTTGGTTTTGGCGGTGAGTGGGTGTTTGGTCAGGGAGAGGACGAGCTGGGTGTCGTCGGCGTAGGAGATGATGCTGAGGTGATGTTGGCGAGCCAGTTTGGCGAGGGGGGCCATGTAGACGTTGAACAACGTAGGGCTGAGGGAGGATCCTTGGGGGACGCCGCAGATGAGATTGGTGGCTTTGGAGCGGAAAGGGGAGAGTCGGACTCTCTGGGTTCTGTCGGAGAGGAAGGATGAGATCCAGTTGAGGGCTTTATCCTGGATGCCGGCTCCATGGAGGCGGGTCAGTAGGGTGCGGTGGCAGACTGTGTCAAAAGCGGCTGATAGGTCGAGGAGGATGGGGGCCGAGGTTTCGCCGTTGTCCATTTGGGTTCTGATGTCATCTGTGGCGGCGAGGAGAGCAGTCTCGGTGCTGTGGTTTCGTCTGAAACCGGATTGAGAGGGGTCTAGGATGGAGTTGTCTTCGAGGAAGTGGGCGAGCTGTGTGTTGACGATCTTCTCGATGACTTTTGCTGGAAAAGGGAGGAGAGAGATCGGTCGGAAGTTTTTGAGGTCGTTGGGGTCAGCCTTGGGTTTCTTGAGGAGGGGTTGGATTTCTGCGTGTTTCCAGCTGTCTGGGAAGGTGGCGGAGTCGAAGGAGAGGTTGATGATCTCGCGGAGTTTGGAGGCGATGATGGCGTTGGCTTATTTGAACACGTGATGAGGGCATGGGTCCGTGGGGGAGCCTGAGTGGATGGTGTTCATGGTTGTTATTGTTTCGGTGTCGTCCACGTGGGTCCAGGCGGTGAGGCGGCAGGCGTCTGTGGAGATGTCAGGGGTGGGGTCTGGCGGCGGAGTGGCGTTGAAGCTGTCGTGGATGGTTGTGATTTTCTGGTGGAAGAAGGTGGAGAGGTCGTCGCAGAGTTTCTGGGAGGGCGGGATGTCGTTGGAGTTGGCGTTGGGGTTTGAGAGTTCCTTCACGATGCCAAAGAGTTCTTTGCAGTCGTGGGCGTTGTTGTTGATGCGTTCAGTGAAGTGGGCGCGCTTGGCGACTCGGATCCGTTGGTGGTGTTCACGGTTGGCGTTTTTGAGGGAGGCGAGGTTGTCGGGTGTGCGCTCTAAGATCCACTTCTTCTGGAGCTTCTGGCAGAGGCTTTTGGAGGCGGTCAGTTCGTCTGTGAACCAGGCTGGTTTTTTCTTTCCTTGGTTGGCGGTGGGTTTCTTGAGTGGGGCTAAGGTGTTGGCGCAGTCGAGGATCCATTGATGGAGGTTGATGGCGGCAGTGCTTGGGTCGGTTGAGCCGGGTGGAGGGTCTTTGACGAGGGTGCTGGTTAGTTGGTCTTGGGTGATTTTTCCCCAGCGGCGGTGAGGAGGTCGAGGGATGCGGTGGTGTTCGGTGATTTTCGTATAAGAGAAGTGGACGCAGTGATGGTCGGTCCAGTGGAGTTTGGAGGTGTGGCTGAAAGAGATGTGGTTGCTTGAGGTGAAGAGGGGGTCAAGAGTGTGTACGGCGATGTGGGTGGGAGTGTTGACCAGTTGACGGAGTCCGAGGTTGAGGAGGTTGGAGGTCAGAGATGCGGTGTTGACGTCGTTGTTATTTTCCAGGTGGTAGTTTAGATCTCCCAGGAGGATGTAGTCTGGGGACGCGAGGGCGTGGGTGCTCGCGAGGTCGGCGACGGTGTCGCTGAAGGGGGCTCTTGGTCCTGGAGGGCGGTATATGAGGGTTCCTCTGAGGGTCGTGTTGGGGTCCGTGTGGATCTGGGAGTGGAGGTGTTCGGCTGTCTTGAGGGTGTCGTCCGTGTGGGTGTGGATTTTGAGGGTAGATTTGTGGGCGATGGCTATTCCGCCACCGATTCCGTTGGTTCGATCTCTTCTGGTGATTTTGTATCCCTCCGGTATGGCGATTGCGATGTCCGGGGCCGAGGAGTCGTTCCACCAGGTTTCGGTCAGGAAGGCCACGTCAGGGGCGGTGGTGTCGAGTAAGTCCCAGAGTTCGATGACGTGTTTTCGTGCGGAGCGTGTGTTGATGAGGATGCAGTTCAGGTGGTTGGTGTTGGAAGTTCTTGTTGTTGGCTTCGCCGTTCTGTCGCAGGAGAAGTTGCAGGTGCGGCAGGAGAAAGGTCCTTTTGTGTGCTTCGGGGTTGCAAGGAATCACTCTGCGGAGGGGCCGGGGTTGAGTGCGCGGAGTTCGTTGGTTGAGTAGCGGACGCGGGTGATGCGGAGGGCGTGAGGACCAGGGGGGTGGCGCTGGGCGCAGTCAAGGCGCGGACGGGCGCAGACGGGCTTGCCTCTGGCGCGCCTCCGGCGCGCCAGCGGCGCGCCCGCTGCGCAGACGCGCGGACGCGCAGCGCCAGCCATTAAGAAGGGAGGGGGGAGGGGGGAGGGGGGAGGGAGGAGCAGCTGGGAGGCGGGAGGCAGGAGGGAGCGGCGAATGGGGGCGCGAGGGGGGCGGGGCCGCAGGGAGGCAGCGGCAGGGATCGGAACGCTTGGGAACGCTTCGGAACGCAGTTGAAAATGAAGCCATGTGGGCTCCTGAAATGGCGGCTGCCTGACCTGTAAAGTGGGACAATGGGATGTGAGGTAACTGCGCTGGCGTTGTACACCGTGCGGTAGGCGGTCGAAGTCCGCGGCGCAATGCTGCATTGGTTAACATTGGACCCTATGGGTCCTAGGAGTCAATGAAGATGTACGCCCACGGTCACGGTACGCACCGCCGCGAACGTGACCGCCATTTTCTATCTGTTCAATCACTCAATACCTGATCTTCGACAGGAGAGGACCTACACTGCAAGTGCTGCTGTGAACTCAGTCTGGAAGAGACAATGGCTCGTGCGTCTGGGGAAAGGGCCCCTGCCTTCACATCGGAGGAGTTGGAGAAGCTCGTGGATGGGATCCTTCTCCAGTAAATACTACTCTACGGTCCTCCAGACAAACAGGTAAGTACACAGGGAGCATGTTGTATGGGCTATGCCTGTGTGGAGAGGGCTGGATGTAAGAAGGAAGGGGGCAGAGTGCTGCGTGCATTAAGGACTATGAATGCATGTGCCACATGGCAAGGGTAGGGATGGGGGCCAATCACTTTGACGGTGTAGTTTGTAATGACTTCTCTTCTTCCCCTGTACATTTCATGTAGGTCAGCGCCCACCAGAAGAAAGATATTTGGCATGCCATTGCCAAGTACGTCCGGACCCTCGGGGTCTACCACAGACGGAGCACCCACTGCGTACATTCGCCGCTGGAGCAAGAAGACGGCGGAGGCTCAGCTGGGGATGGCCTCCCAACGTGGGAAGGATGCCCGTCGCACCATGACCCCCCTGATGTTCAGGATACTGGCGGTGGGCCTACCCGGAGTTGGATGGGCGCTTGAGGGCATCACAGCAGACACAAGGGGGTGAGTACACTCTCATTCTGCTGACTTTGCGCGCAGTAGAGTTGTCTGGGCGGGGGAGGGGGACTGTGGGTTTCCCTAGGCCAGGGACAGTTCCGTAGGCAAGGCCCCTCCGTGAGGCAGGCCATGTGGAAACCCCAGCCCACCTCTGTAGAGTGCCAAGTACAGCTATTCATGGCCCTGTGTCATCTATGTGTGCAGATGTCGTCCATAGCCTTGTATGCCATTTTCCAGGAATTGAACAGTGGAGCCCAAGAGCGCGGCGTAGTGCAGGGGGCTTTTGTGTCTGTCTTGTCCACCAAAGGTAGCGGTATTCCATGCACTCAACATATCTTTCTTCTGTCGTTCCCCCCCCTTTTTGTGATCTCCCTGTTCTTGTGTGCATTAGCATCATCAGGCGGAGGAACAGTGGCACCGGAGCACGAGGGAGCTGCATCCCACATGGCCCTGGAGGGCGAGACTACGGACTCGGAATTCACCAGGAAGTTGAAGGGGGGAGGCTAGAGACGGGGACAATGGCTGCCATCAGTGCTGAGGCCAGAGTTTGAAAAGCTCGGTGAAGGGCCGCCTGACCAGAATGAATGCCCTGCAGGAATGCATTTGTTTTGTTGCAACTGCCTTTCTACACCTTGGATGGCATTCAAAATGGTAGACTGTCCAACAGTGAGGGACCTGAGGAGGTCAATGGCCTCCTCACTGAGGGCAGCAGGTGTGACTGGGGCCGGGCCTGAGGTGCCTGGGGCGAAGGTGATGGCCACTCTCCTGGGTGAGCGGGCACGGGGCGAAGGATGAGGGGCTGCTGGGAGGGTGCTGCTGGTGGGGGAGTGGCGGCTGTACCTGTAGATGCAGGGGACACAGATGTTGCCGCCACCAAAAGAGAGCTCCCATCAGAGGATGAGTCCGTGTCGCTGGTGTCAGCTCCTGTCCCTGCCGTGAAGCTCCCCTTGCCCTCCATCCCACTGGTGAATTCCGAGTCCGTAGTCTCGCTCTCCAGGGCCATGTGGGATGCAGCTCCCTCATGCTCCGGTGCCACTGCTCCTCCGCCTGATGATGCTAATGCACACAAGAACATGGAGACCACAAAAAGGGTGGGGTGGGGACAGAAGAAAGACATGTTGAGTGCATGGATTACCGCTACCGTTGGCGGACAAGACAGACACAGAAGCCCCCTGCACTACGCCGCGCTCTTGGGCTCCACTGTTCAATTCCTGGGAAATGGCCTACAAAGCTATGGACGACATCTGCACACATAGATAACACAGGGGCATGAATAGCTGTACTTGGCACTCTACAGAGGTGGGCTGGGGTGCCACCTGGCCTGCCTTACGGAGGAGCCTTGCCTACGGAACTCGCCCCGGCCTAGGGAAACCCACAGCCCTCCTCCCCCACCCAGACAACTCCACTGCTCACAAAGTCAGCAGAATGAGAGTATACTCACCCCCTTGTGTCTGCTGTGATGCCCTCAAGCGCTCATCCAACTCCGGGTAGGCCACCGCCAGGATCCTGAACATCAGGGGGTTCATGGTGCGACGGGCACCCCTCCCACGTTGGGAGGCCATCCCCAGCTGAGCCTCCGCCATCTTCTTGCTCCAGCGGCAAATGTCCTCCCATCTTTTACAGCAGAGGGTGCTCCGTCTGTGGTAGACCCCCAGGGTCCGGACGTCCTCGGCGATGGCACGCCAAATATCTTTCTTCTGGTGGACGCTGACCTATATGAAATGTACAGGGGAAGAAGAGAAGTCATTACCAACTGCACCGTCAAAGTGATTGGCCCCCATCCCTACCCTTGCCATGTGGTACATGCATTCACCGTCTTTCATGCATGCAGCACTCTGCCCCCTTCCTTCTTACATCCAGCCCTCTCCACACAGGCATATCTCATACAACATGCTCCCTGTGTACTTACCTGTTTGTCTGGAGGACCGTAGAGTAGCATGTACTGGGGGAGGACCCCATCCACAAGCTTCTCCGACTCCTCCGATGTGAAGGCAGGGGCCCTTTCCCCAGACGCACGAGCCATTGTCTCTTCCAGACCGAGGTCACAGCAGCACTTGCATTGTAGGTCCTCTCCTGTCGAAGATCAGGTATCGAGTGATTGAACAGATAGAAAATGGCGGTCATGTCCGCGGCGGTGCGTACCGTCACCTCCAGCGTACATCGTCATTGGCTCCTGGGACCCATAGTGTCCAATTTTAACCAATGCAGCATTGCGCCGCGGTCTTCGACCGCCTACCGCGCTGGTGTACAACGCCAGCGCAGTTACCTCACATCCCATTGTCCCACTTTACAGGTCAGGCAGCCGCCATTTCAGGGGCCCACATGGCTTCATTTTCAACTGCATCACACATACCTAGGCCTAGTCTCAACACACATACAGGCCACCTTTTGTGTATGATTGGTGTTCTGGGTAAACTGTGGGTACGTACCTCTGAGTTGTTTGACTCTGGGCTTGCTGTTGTCCTTCATAGGCACCGTCTGCTGGGACATGTGAGGAGATGGCGGCATCCTCCGGTGTACCGACCGTTGGTGGACCTGTCGACAATGGAGGAGCGACATTTGATAATCACCTACAGGCTTGACCGTGCCACAATCCAGGAACTGTGTACCCAGTTGGAGCCAGACCTGATGTCAGCAATCCGCCATCCCACAGGAATCCCCCCTCAAGTGCAGGTGCTGTCAGTGCTCCATTTCCTTGCAAGTGGCTCTTTTCAAACAACTGTGGCCATGGCATCAGGGATGTCCCAGCCTATGTTTTCCAACGTATTGTCCAGAGTGTTATCTGCCCTTCTGAAACACATGCAGAGCTACATCGTTTTCCCTCAGGTGGAGGATTTGTCTACAGTGAAAGGTGATTTCTAAGCCCAGGGACATATCCCCAACATCATAGGTGCCATTGATGGGACCCATGTGGCTTTGGTACCCCCCCACAGGAGTGAACAGGTGTACAGAAACCAGAAGAGTTATCATTCTATGAATGTACAGATGGTATGTTTGGCAGACCAGTACATCTCCCATGTGAATGCCATGTTCCCTGGCTCAGTGCATGACGCCTACATCCTGCGGAATAGCAGCATCCCTTATGTGATGGGTCAACTCCAGAGGCACCGTGTGTGGCTATTAGGTGAGCACCTGGAAGCAAGTCAGTGGGAATGGTTGTCTGGGTCTGGGGTTATCCCTCCAGGTTAGTGTGTGTCTAACAGTTGCCCCTCACCATTTGCAGGTGATTCTGGTTACCGCAACCTGTCATGGCTACTGACCCCAGTGAGGAATCCCAGGACAAGGGCAGAGGTACGCTACAATGAGGCCCATGGGCGAACTAGGAGGGTGATCGAGCGGTCCTTCGGCCTCCTGAAGGCCAGGTTCAGGTTCCTCCATATGACAGGTAGATCCCTATTCTACTCACCAAAGAAGGTGTGCCAGATCATCCTGGCCTGCTGTATGCTTCACAGCTTGGCTTTGCGACGCCAGGTGCCTTTTCTGCAGGAGGATGTTCCAGATGGCGGTGTTGTTGCAGCTGTGGAGCCTGTGGACAGTGATGAGAAGGAAGCAGAGGAAGAAGACATGCAGAACAGGGACTCAGTGATCCTGAAATATTTCCAGTGAGACACAGGTAAGAATACAATCCTGCTTACTGCATGTACTTTAACACTACTACCTCTCTCCTCTCTGTCGTTTTCACCCAGTGTATGGTCACTGAGTTGTCACTTTCCCTTACGGTTTCACAGATGTGGGTCCCACTGTGTGACATCTGCTTAGATTCCTCATGGACTAGAGCTGTATGACATAGGTATGTTGACATTACTATTACTGCCTAACTCCTGGCTAGCTCACAATGCTTCACCCAAACCTCCAAACCCACCGGAGTAAAAGGTGGTTATTACAACCTGAACAAGACACTCCAAATCCCCAGGGAAGCTGTGAAAACAGTTCTTGCTTCTCTCATGCTGTTACTCATGTATGCCAAGGAGAGATCAAAAAGATGCAAGATAAGTTTTGAATAAATGTATTGAAACAATTGCATATGATATCATATAAAGTGTCAGCTGCAATAATTAGGCAGATGAAATAAAGCAGGGTGGTCAGCATTGTGGACATGGAAAAGAAGATAAGCAATCCAAACATGAGGTATGGTGTTCTAGATGTGCTAGAGGTTCCTACCTAACCCTATGTCTATGCTGAGAGTGCAACAGGTGTACCCTTCTGCCTGGCCTGATCGAAGGGGTAATCCCCAGCCCCATACCTGGAGATAGTGTCAGGAATCAACCTATGCTGCAGGTGGCAAAACTCTCAGGAGGCTGGTAGAGCAGCACCAGCCAAGCTGCATGTAACGCAGAGGGTGTCCTAGGATAGTTATGGCCAGAAGGCCCTCTGTCCTCTGTGCACCGTTCACATAATAAACAATATCGTGCTGGAAGCACAGTTCCAATGCAATGCTGTGTCTAGGTGTCAGAAGCTGTCTGCTGAATGGGCAACACCAACTAGCATATCATGTACTGTGTTCTTTAGCCTTTGACAGAAAGTACTGATTATATCTTGTGCAACGGCCAACTAAACAAGCAGCTTGTTCTATACTTTCCTAGAATAAAAGCAAGCTGGTAAAACTATGTAAAAATCATTGCTAAAAACAGCTTTACTAAAATGAATAAAATATGAATACTAAAACAAAGTTAAAACAGAGGTGACCAACTCGGGTCCTAGAGGACCACACAACAGCTTCAGAACCAAGCTTCTAGCAAAGTTTGGGTTCATTATATAAGTGATGTACTGATTTAGAAGGAACAGAGAGACATTCCAGCCGTGACGATCCTGGGACGAATGCTGTATCTGACATGCAGCTTTCCTGGCACAAATCATCCAGGTTCCTGAGAGAATTGCCATCAACACTATAGGCTGACTCCTGACACTATCTCCAAGTATGTGGCTAAGGCTACTCTCTTAGGTTGGGCCATGTAGAAGGGTATACCTGCTATACTCTCAGTACAGCCTTAGGTTTAGGTAGGAAACTCTAGAACCTCTAGTACTTACCATGGTTGGATTATTCATTGACTTCACCTTGTTCATAATCCTGGTTACTTTGCTTTGTTCTGTCTGCCTAATTATTGAAGCTCATTCTTTTTATGCATTGTGATTATTAGCAATTTGATGAAAGGGTGAGATCTGTTTTCACGACTTCCCTGGCAAGTCAGAGTGTCATGTTCAGATTACCGTAACCCCCTTCCACCCTGGTAGGTTTAGGTGTTTGGGTGAGGAACTGTGAGCTAGCAAGGAATTCGTCTGAGAGGTTCTTATAGTATGGACAGACTTAGGCCCTCATTACGACTCACCTGCCCACCATATTACGAGTACTGCAGGACTTCTGGAAATTTTTTGGCAGAAATCCTGCAGTAGTCGTGGTAGCGGGTGGAGGCACATGAACGGTTCCACCACCGGCCCCGCCCCATCAGAAGGCTCCAATAGCCATATTATGAGCAGGGTTGATGGCCTGGCCGTATCTTGATGGCGGGGTGCTTCTGACAGTGGAAGCGCCCTGTAGGCGGGCGTCACTCACCTCGCCTACCGTAGCACAACACTGGCGGGTGCCGAACGCCTCCTCCGGCTCCCGTTCACGTTGTCACGGAGACGCGTGGGGGCGGAGACGACAATCGGCACCGGACTTCCGGGTTGCCGAGTGGCTAAAAGAGGAAGACGCCGCGATCGAAGGCGGCGGGGAAAAGAAGACGGAACAGGAGAGATGCCACGGATCCCCATCGAGAGAGGAGAAGACGACCGGGACCGGATCGACAAGCGGTGCTGCACCGGCACCCCGTCCAGACCCTGACAAGCCGGAACGACCGAGAGGAAACGAGACAGCCTGCCACGGCCCAGGAGGGTCGTGGCTGCACAAGGTACGTGCCCTCTTCAGGGGCAGCCACCATAAAGAGGGAAAAGGGGAGGCAGAGGGGGGAGAAGCAGAGGGAGGTTAAGAAGGGCTAAAGAGGGAACAGGGACTGGGGGAACTATCACGGCACCTTTCCACCCAATCTCTAGCCTAAGAGAGCCCAGAACAGCCTATTTCCATAAGTTCCTAACTCCCCACTAAACACCACTTGTATTTTTTTTTATTATCGTTCACTTCGTACTCCCTCACACCTCCCCTGTACTAACCAATAAATTGAGAAAACAAGAAAATACCGTCCCACTTGCCTGGTGTGTCCTTTTGTTCTTCCGAGAGAATCGCGATACGCAGAGGAGGACACCCAAAGCTTGCCACCTAAGAGAGAGAAGAGAAAACCGTTAAAGACCCGTAGAAAAACAACGCTCACGTAGAAGAGAAACCAAAGGAAGAAAAGAAGACCTACCATTATATTTGTGTTCCATCTCTTCTATAACTCAAATAAATCACATATAAACCCTGTCAAGGGTTTTGAAATCTGCGTCCGTGTCCTCTGTAGCCCTGATCCCAACCCCACACGCCCATTCCCTTACCTTGCCGGACGACCTCTGCGCCGGACAAGGTAAGTCGGGCATCTGACAGAGGAGGGGTGTGGGAGGGTGGGGAGTGTTTTGTGTATATATGTGAGTGTGTGTTTCTCTGCATGTGAGTATGTGTTTGTCAGCGTGTGAGTATGCATGTGTGTATGCTTGTGTGTATGCGTGTATGTATACATGTTTGTATGGGTGTGTGCATGCATGGTTGAATGTGAGTATGGGTGCTGAGGTGATAGCGAGTATGAGCGCTTAGGTGAATGCATGTATGGATGCATGCGAGTAAATGCGGGTATGGATGCATGTGAGTGAATGAGTATATGGATAAGTGTGGGTGAATGCGTGTATGTAAGTGTAGGTGAATGAGTGTATGTGTGGTGCATGTGGGTGTCTGTGTGTGTGTACATGTATACGGGAAGGGGGTGCTGTACCTTAAGGGGGCAGGAGACGGGGTGCTGTACCTTAAAGGGGGGTAGGAGGAGAGGGAGGGGGATGCTGTACCTTAAGGGGGAGGGGGAAGAGGGCACTGTACCTTAAGGGGGGGACGCTGTACCAGAAGGAGAGTGCGGGGTCCTGGTATGGAGGGGGCATGAGGGGGTATAGTGCTTCCTGGGAGGGAGTCACCTGCCGGTGACAGGGAAGAAATTCCCTGCCACCCGTAGCCTGTCTGCCAGAGTTTTCATGGTGGTGCTACCACCACGGAAACCCTGATGGAAGCCAGCTCAAAATACCACCTGCAGTCTTCTGTGGATGGCCAGGTCAGAGTTGCTCGTCTCCGGCCCGGCAGGTCCAACCTCCCTGGCTGTATAAGTGGGGCTGTAGCGGGTTGACAGAGGCCTACCCGCCACACTCATAATGTGGCAGTCTTCACCACCAGCCTGTTGGTGCTGAAACTGCCACCGTGGCCCTGGTGACCAGAAGACCGCCAGAGTCATAATGAGGGCCTTAGTCTCCCATATTCTGAAGTTCTGCCATTCTAATACGCAGTTCTATTATCTTAGTAGGAACTGCATAACAGTGGTACAGTGTTTTGAGGTTTGAATGATGTGGCAGTGACTGGACAGTTGTGTAGTTCAGTAGCACAAGCTAACTCTGCCGAAGCTAGGCTTTCTGAACTGTAAATTATAGACATAATGCTTTGCTGAAACTTTCTTGCCAACTAGTCAGCTAGAAACAGAGTACTCTTTGGCAGGCTAAGGTGGCTACAATACTGGAAAAGAAGTTCTACCTGAATCAAAATCTAGTAGGCAAAAAAAGCAAAAAGGAGGAGTGCCCCAGAAGAATGTTAATGTTTATATAGTTGTTTTGTTTGTTTAATAGTTGTTGATGTCATTTGTTAATAAAGGGTCCAGTTGTTGTAGTTGTGTATTGTTGCTAAAAAGTTTAAAGTTACTTATGATTTATTTGCTCAATATTTATTATAAATGTCAATTTCATTAAATATTCACTAAAACTTTCAGTTCCATCTTAAGAGACCGTAAATATGCTGCAGCATGTATATGTAATCCTATGGTAGTACGCACATCTTTTATTCTAGAGACACTTGGTAATGGATAATGCAGTGGTGATTGTCATGCGAAAGTGAGGTGTTAGTAAAGAGATCAGTCCTTGTCCACACAGTAGTATGGGGACCTCTAATACAAGAGAGAGTTATTAGCACAGAGAGAAATGAATCTTTATACTCTAATACACCCCTATCACCAGCTGTGCACACAGTATTATGAATGACTGTCGCTATTGGGAGACGTCTGAAAACGAGGTATGTTCCCACAATCAACTATGGAGACCAATTGTGCAAGTCACAGTTTTCAACAGAGAAGATACTCTATTTAAACTCTACTATGAGCATTGATCAGGATGAAGAGAGTATGCGCAGAGGCAACAGTCTCTACCCACAGTCTACTTTGCCCATATGTTACTCTGGGAACATTTCTCAGATGGCAAGATAGTGTGTTTCCATACCATAGTTTCTATAGTTGGTATGCAAGACAGACTTTTAAGCATAGAGGTCATTTTATCTCTATATCTTACTTGTACATCTATCATCCTGGAGAGACCTGTGACCACAGAGAGCTGTAAGTCCCTTTTCACAGTCTAATTTGGACACTTTTCATCTAAGAGACAGGTCACAGGAGTGAGGCCAGTCTCTCCCAACACTGTATTATGGAGACTTATGATGCAAGAGATCTGTCAGCAAACAGGACAGTTCTTCCCCGCAGCTTACTATTTATACCTGTCAGCATATTATTGCCTGTTGTTATTTCCTTGGGGAGAGGTCTGAATGGAGAGGCCGGTACTTGTTATGCTTTCTATAGAATAGTGAGGTCTTTCATGTAATGTGAGGACCTTTTCCACCCTACTATACATACTATTGAGCCTGAAAAAAGGTGTGCTTGAAGAGGTAATGTCTCTTTACAAACTACTCTAAACACTGATTACCTTAATGCAATGTGTCAGTGGAGAGGCTAGTCTCTCCTAATACTCTACTCTACACAGTTGTTAGACTGTGGTAAGGTGCCAGTGTCTCTTTACACCCTACTATGAACTGTTGTCATATTGTGAAAATGCCTAATTGGAGAGTTTACATTTTCCCCACACCCTACTAATGGGGATTGTAAGGCATAAGTACTGTAATAAAGGAAAGTGTAACGTATTCCTCTAAAAAAAGTTTAGGATCTTACAAGACTCTTGCGGGATTGCAAAAAAAGTAGTAGAGTACAGGCAATTTTGATGCAAGTTGTTCCCTGAGAGACTGTTTCTTTCCACTCCCTACTATACACAATTGTAGCCCTGGGTAGAGGTGTTAGTGAGGAATTCAGTCTTTTCTCACACCCTACTATGCACTTGTGTCTTACTGTGAAAAAGTCTCATTTGAGATGCCACTTCTCCCCTACACATGACTAGTGGGGACAATTAGACATAAGTATTGTAATGAAGGAAAAATGTAATTCTTCCTCTAAAACAATTTGTTAATCTTGCAAGACTTTCTCTGGATCGCAAAAAAAACTTCCAAGGTAAGTACAGGTAATTATTAAGTGGGTTGAGTGATATATGTATATATATATATGTGTGTGTATATATATATATATATATATATATATATATATATATATATAGTGTTTCGGGTGGGTAACAGTTATTGGTGGTAAATGCATCTTTAAGTTTTAGGGTGAGTATTGGATTTCGGGTGGTAAGAGGATTTTTCTGTTTTAGGGTGGGCTTTTTGGGTGGTGAGGGCATTTTTAGGTTTTAGGGTGGGTATGGCTTTTTGAGTGGTAAGAGCATTTTTCAGTTTTAGGGTGGGTATGGGTTTTCAGGTGGTACAGTATTTTTAGGTTTTAGGGTGGACATGGGTTTTGAGGTGGTAAGGGTGTTTCTAGGTTTTAGGGTGGGTATACGTTTTTGGGTGAAATAGGCATTTTTAGGTTTTAGGGTGGGTATGGGATTTGGGGTGGTAAGGATATTTTTAGGATTTAGGGTGGGTATTGGATTTAGGGTGGTAAGGAAATTTTTCGGTTTTAGGGTGGTTTTTTTGGGTGTTGAGGGCATTTTTTGGTTTTAGGGTGGGTATGGCTTTTTGAGTGGTAAGGGCATTTTTCAGTTTTAGCGTGGGTATGTTTTTGGGTGGTAAGGGCATTTTTAGGTTTTAGGGTGAGAATGGGTTTTTGGGTGGTAAGAGCATTTTTAGGTTTTAGGGTGGGTATGGGTTTTCGGTTGGTAAGGGAATTTTTAGGTTTTAGGGTGGGCTTGGGTATCTGGGTGGTATGGGCATTTTTAGGTTTTAGTGTGGGTATGGGTTTTGGGGTGGTAAGGGCATTTTTTGGTTTTATGGTGGGCATGGGCTTTGAGGTGATAAGGGTATTTTTAGGTCTTAAGGTGGGTAAGGGTTTTGGGGTGGTAAGGGCATTTTAGGTTTTAGGGTGGGTATGGGTTTTGGGGTGGTAAGGATATTTTTAGGTTTGAAGGTTGGTATGGGTTTTGGGGTGATAAGGGCACTATTAGGTTTTCGGGTGGGTATGGACTTTTGGGTGGTAAGGGCATGTTTAAGTTTTAGGGTGGGTTTGTTTTTGGGTGGTAAGGGCATTTTTATATTTTAAGGTGCATATGTTTTTTGGGTGATAAGGAAATTTTTAGGTTTTAGGGTGGGTATGGGGTTTGGGGTGGTATGGGGTGCTTAGGTCTTAGGGTGGGTATGGGTTTTTGGGTAGTAAGGTAATTTGTATGCTTTAGGGTAGGTAGGGTTTTTGGGTGGAAAGGTGTGTGTGAATGTATATATATATATATATATACATATATATATACATATATATACACACACACACATATATATAGAAATATATATCTATTCCATATATATATACACATATATTGTATGTTATACTCACCTCTACTTTTTACCAATCATGTGCCTTTACCAACTGTGCCTTCACTACGAAATTTTCATAGTAAAGACATGCATGGTAAAAGCATATGCATGGTAAAAACATTTTGTGGTAAGTGCATGCGTGATAATGACCATGCATTGTACTTACTGCGTTGTAAAGACATAGGTTGTAAGTGCATGTGTTGTGCCATCATACATCCGTTAGAGTAGCTGAGTAAATAAATAATTTCCATTAAATATTTATCTGTTTAAAACTCACACACATTTTGCAAAGAATTTTGCAAACTGTCAAACTATGTTATAATAAAAAATATATTTTACTAAAATAATCACCTAACACAATATATATTATCCAGTCATTCCATCATACATACACTCACAAAAAACATTAATTTTAAAGAAAACCCTAGAAATTAACTGTAAAAAAAGTTTAATGTAATACTATAGGTGTGTGTAATGAAAATATCAGTTTTAATTTTAAAAAACCTTACAAATTCACAGAATAAACAAAAATTAAAGTAATATTAAAGTTAGGTGAACTTCTCAGTGACAACATTAACGTTTTGAACTAAAAGAACACAGAAAATTAGCAGGTATATTTGATAGAACTAACTATAACTTGAGCCGCCGCATGCACTGCTTATGACCTCACATATGAGTGAGGGTGAATGGGGGTGAGTGTTTGCATTGTTCAGCACTCCGTCCATCATCCTTTTGTGTTGCTAAAGTTGCCCTAAGTGGGACGAGTACACACTGACGTGGGTTCCTTGCTCACTGTGCCACTGGATTCAAGCTAGCCTGGATGATGAAGGGTGATACTCTGAAACCGGTCCCAGGATGCTTGTTTCCAGTCCAGGGAGGACCTGGTCTGGCAGTTCGGGCTGGACTGTTCCCATGAGGAACAGGGTCAAGACTGATTTGCATATATCTGGGTCCAAACTAGGGTGGCATGGTTAGTAAAAGAACGATGGATTAAACCCAGATCCATGACTTAGGGTGAGTGTATGCATTATTCAGCACACGTTATAAATGTTTGTAGCCAAGAGTAACTCTGTGTGTAGTGACAGTTGTCTTGTATTCATTATGCAGTGCATGGGAGGGCTCAAGTTCTCAGTAGTGCTACTAACTATAACTGCTAAATTTCAGTGTCTTTTTTTTAGTTCATAACATTAAAGTTGAAACTGAAAAAATTGTACACTAAGGTAACTGTAACTTGTACCCGGCCATGCACAGTTTTATCATTAATAATTTTACTGCAAATGTTACGGTTATATTATCATTGATGTTATAGAAGATGGCATGACTGTAAAATATGGAGTAATTAGCAGTGCAATACGAAAGTGCAAATTATAGTTACCTTAGGGATTAATTTATAGTTAGTTGAGATAACTCTAAGTATAACTGCTGAATTTCTATTGTTTTGTGTGTGTAAAATTGGGACCTAACTATAATGTCCCTATAACATTTGTTATCTTTAGTTAATTTTTAATGATTTTTAAATTCTATTTTGTAACTATAATATCCCTGTAACCTTTGTTTTTTTCCAGCGGATTTCTACTTTTTTCAACATGTTGTGAGGCCCAGCCCTGTGCCCAACCCCCCACAAGGAGCCAACCTCATGCCATGCATAGCCTTTGTCCTTGTGTGGTGGGGGCTGGCCACAGGGCATGCAGCCAACCTCAAGCTGTGCATGGCCTTTAGCAATATATAATATACAGTTATTCCATCATACATGCACTCGACCCCCCCAAAAGCAGCCAAACTGAGAGTGGCATGCAGCCCCCTTTCCTGAACCTATGTTGGCTCTGGGGACCCCAAGCCCTGGGGCTGCTACTTTTTTGTATGGAAGAGGGTGTGTGCCTCCCCCTGAATTTCAGCCCCAAGTGACACCATCGCCTGGGGCCTGGCCTTATTGTAAATGGGGAGGGGGCCTCACAGTTCCCCTACTTGGGCTGATTTCTGCCCTAGGGAACCCATCTCCTGGGGCCTGCCCATATTCAGAAGGGGGAAGAGGGTAGGTGGCCCCCTCCCAAGGTCATATTTCAGGCCCTGGAACCCCATCATCTTCCAGCCATATTGTAAATAGGGAGGGGGCACACAGTCCTCCTATCTGGGCTGATTTCTGGCCCGGGGATCCAATCCCCCGGCCTGGCCATGTTTAGAAGGGGAAGGGGCATGTCGCCCCTTACCTGTGCCAATATTGGTCCCAAGGCCCTCATCCCCGGGGCCTATTATATGAATATTTGGGGAGGAGGGCAGCATGGCCCTCCTCTCATGGCTGGTTTCATCCCCAGTTGCCACATCTCCTGGGTTCTGGCCATATTATCAAAGGGTGATGGGACACACAGCTCCCTCTCCAGGCAATATTGGCCAGTAAAAGGAGTGTGCCCTAGAGCCCACCCAGGGCACCCACTGCTTCTTTGCTAGGGGGCAAAAGGGGAGCCCCAATGCCCCCACATCCCCAGCTGGTTTCTACCTCCAGAAGGAGCCGGTATTGCTCCCACATGCAGGGAGAGGCTAAAAATGCTACTCCCTGTGGGCAGGAGCAATTTTCTCATCTATTTCCCTGCCCGCTTCACAGCAGGCAGGGAAACAGATGAAATGTCTGCTCCCAGTGGGCAGTACCATTTTTCACTCTCCAGCCCACTGGGAGAGGACTAAGGGCCTAATTTAAATATTGGAGGATGGGTTACTTCGTCCCTATAACATTTGTTATCTTTAGTTAATTTTTAATGACTTTTAAATTCTATTTTGTAACTATAATATCCATGTAACCTTTGTTTTTTTCCAGCGGATTTCTACTTTTTTCAACATGTTGTGAGGCCCAGCCCTGTGCCCAACCCCCCCACAAGGAGCCAACCTCATGCCATGCATAGCCTTAGTCCTTGTGTGGTGGGGGCTGGCCACAGGGCATGCAGCCAACCTCATGCTGTGCATGGCCTATAGCAATATATAATATACAGTTATTCCATCATACATGCACTCGACCCCCCCAAAAGCAGCCAAACTGAGAGTGGCATGCAGCCCCCTTTCCTGAACCTATGTTCGCCCTGGGGACCCCAAGCCCTGGGGCTGCTACTTTTTTGTATGGAAGAGGCTGTGTGCCTCCCCCTGAATTTCAGCCCCAAGTGACACCATCGCATGGGGCCTGGCCTTATTGTAAATGGGGAGGGGGCCTCACAGTTCCCCTACTTGGGCTGATTTCTGTCCTAGGGAACCCATCTCCTGGGGTCTGCCCATATTCAGAAGGGGGAATAGTGTAGATGGCCCCCTCCCAAGGTCATATTTCAGGCCCTGGAACCCCATCATCTTCCAGCCATATTGTAATTAGGGAGGGGGCACACAGTCCTCCTATCTGGGCTGATTTCTGGCCCGGGGATCCAATCCCCCGGCCTGGCCATGTTTAGAAGGGGAAGGGGCATGTCGACCCTTAACTGTGCCAATATTGGTCCCAAGGCCCTCATCCCCTGGGCCTATTATATGAATATTTGGGGAGGAGGGCAGCATGGCCCTCCTCTCATGGCTGGTTTCAGCCCCAGTTGCCACATCTCCTGGGTTCTGGCCATATTATCAAAGGGTGATGGGACACACAGCTCCCTCTCCAGGCCAATATTGGCCAGTAAAAGGAGTGTGCCCTAGAGCCCACCCAGGGCACCCACTGCTTCTTTGCTAGGGGGAAAAAGGGGAGCCCCAATGCCCCCACATCCCCAGCTGGTTTCTACCTCCAGAAGGAGCCGGTATTGCTCCCACATGGAGGGAGAGGCTAAAAATGCTGCTCCCTGTGGGCAGGAGCAATTTTCTCATGTATTTCTCTGCCCGCTTCACAGCAGGCAGGGAAATAGATGAAATGTCTGCTCCCAGTGGGCAGTACAATTTTTCAGTCTCCAGCCCACTGGGAGAGGACTAAAGGCCTAATTTAAATATTGGAGGATGGGTTACTTCGTCACAACAATGGGAATCCCATTATTTCCTATGGGATTGCCAGGGCCGTTAATTTCTGCCGGCCCCACTGCCTTTTCTGTGCATGGCCAAGCCCCAGGGGCTGGGATTTCCAGAACTGAAAATGGCCCCCCTTCCCGTACGCAAATTTGGCCAGGCCCTGGGGGAAGGAGCCCCTGAGCCAAAATTGGTCTGGGAAAGGGTCCATTTGTGCCCCTTCCCTTAATGTAACATTAAATGCACCTTGAGACCCAGCCCACCTGGGGGGACAAGAAAGGCAAGCGTGGGTAACCGTGCATGTTTAAAAAAAGAATTCCAGTGCATGCCCTGCAAAGTCACTGGCAAATAGCTGAAAAAAGGTCTTTGCCCCCTAGCGGGGCCCCGCAGATCTCCACAGACAAGACTAAGGGGTCAAGGTATTCCTGTCCTGCCCCCTTCTGTTTTTTTATCTGTTTTGGGGGGAATCAGCTGAGTCTGAGAACCAAGCCACCACAGGAGGAACTAATCAGATATCATTTTGAGATCTCAGGGATCCGTAGATCCTCTGCATCCCTGGATGTACATAAATCTTTTTTCTTCAATAATTCCACAACTTCTGAATGAATTTATGCCAAATCACAAAAGAGATCATTCTGGACCAAGATCTAGCTTGCTGCCAAATTTGGTGTAATTCTGTTCAGCAGTTCAAGCTGTAGTCGTCTCTAAAACCCCTATGGGAAATTATATGGGCAAAATGCATATTGAGGCCCCCCTTTTTCTTGACCCCTGACAGCAACTGAATTGATTGGCAAACTAGGTTCGAGAATTTTGTGAAGATTTGTCAAAGGGCACCAAAGTTATTAGCAAAACAATAAAGGGGGTGATTCTAACTTCGGCGGGCGGCGGAGGCCGCCCGCCAAAGTTCCCCCACCAAAATACCGCTCCGCGGTCGAAAGACTGCTTAGGGTATTTTGGGATTTGCCCTGGGCTGGCGGGCTGCCGCCAAAAGGCCGCCCGCCAGCCCAGGGCAAATCAACCTTCCCACGAGGACGCCGGCTCAGAATTGAGCCGGCGTAGTGGGAAGGTGCGACGGGTGCAGTGGCACCCATCGCGTATTTCAGTGTCTGCATAGCAGACACTGAAATACTTTGTGGGGCCCTCTTACGGGGGCCCCGCGGCATCCCCTACTGCCATCCTGTTCCTGGCGGGAGACCCGCCAGGAACAGGATGGCGGTAGGGGGTGTCAGAATCCCCATGGCGGCGGAGCGCGCTCCGCCGCCATGGAGGATTCTGCAGGGCAGCGGGAAACCGGCGGAAGACCGCCAGTTTCCCGCATCTGACCACGGCCGAACCGCCGCGGTCAGAATGCTTGCGGGGCACCGCCGGTCTGTCGGCGGTGCTCCCGCCGACCCTGGCCCCGGCGGTCTCAGACCGCCGGGGTCAGAATGACCCCCAAAGTCTTTTCCTATGGAATCTAGATCCTAACTATGAAACTGCCTACTTGCAACTGCCAGTATGTAATATACATTCATGCCTATTGGTGGTCACAAGAAGGTAGTTCTAGTTCCAAAGGATAGCATATTTTCACTTGCTTATATATTTTGTTGCAGTTTGAAGAATCCTCACAAAATATTTTTTTTAAAGTGTGCTGTGATTCTTGTTGCATTTGGAAAGTTTTGGGGTGATCCGTCAAGTGGGGGCCAAAAAAAAGGGGATCGAAAAAGTGTATTTCTCAAGTTAATTCCCATAGGAGTTTTGAACATGACTACAGCCCGAACCACTGAACAGAATTACACCCAATTTGGTAGAAAACTAGATTTTGGTCCGCAGATTGTGCTTTTTGTTATTTGGTGTGACTCTTTTCTGTAGTTTTCGAGATAGTAAAGGGAAAATAAATATGAATATCTAGGGCCGTGGTTCCATTGCAACGCACGAGTTATAGTTACCTTCGGGTATGAGTTCTATTTACCTGAAATACCTCTAACTATACTGAATTTCTATGGTTTTGTTTGAGTAAATTAAGAACCCAACTATAACATCTCTGTAATCTTTGTATATGTGTGTATATATATATATATATATATATATATATATAAATAAATGAGTGGCAGTCACAACTAGGTAGTTTTAGTTAGGACCTTTTTTCCATAGCGTTTTTGTTTTGCCAAAAACTTTGGCGCACTGAATGAATCTGCACAACATTTTCAAAATGTATACTTTGGTCAGTTCAGCTGTTGTCTTGAAAGTTTTGGGTGATTCATTATAGGGGTTGGCACCTTAGCCAACCACTATATCCACCCAACCCTGCACTGCACAAGGCCTTTGGCTGTGTGCAGCGGAGGTGGTCCACAGGGCCTGTGGCCAACCCCTATAGCCATAACCACCCAACCCTATGCTGTCTACACTGGAGGTTGGCCACAGGACCTGCGCCCAACCCCTACAACCACCCAATCCTGTGCTGTGCACATCCAAAGCCTATGTGCAGCTTGGAAGAGCCCCACCCAAAACCACCCAACTACATGCTATATACAGCCTTTGGCTATGCACAGCAGTACTTGGCCACAACTCTCATAGCTGGGCCTTCTAAAAACATTTTTTTGTGGGGAGGGGTGCTGCGCAGCCCCCCTTCACAGGTTGTTTTCGGCCCGGGAACCCAATCCCCGGGGGTGCAGCCTAAATATATATTTTTTTTGCCTTGAGGGGGGCTGCATGCACCCCTCCCTCCCAGACCCATCTTGGCCCCTGGACTCCATCCCCCAAAACCAGGTCTAAATATTTAATTTTCTTTTGGAGAGGAGGGCTGGTGGGTCCCCATCCCCAGGCAAAACTCAGCCCCTTGGTCCCCGTCACCCAGCCTAAATATTTATTTTTATTTTTTATGGGACGGGGCAACTTGGCCCCCCTGTAATGACACTAAGTATGTTTGACCACTGACTTTGTGTTTCACCACTATGCATATTAGTTGTTCAATGTTCACCAGTAGCACATTACATTCTATATTTGGTTTAGCTGCCTATTGGCTTTAACGTGGCATTAAACATTACATTCTGTATTCAGGTTAGCTGCCTATTGGCTTTATCGTGGCGTTAGACATTGCAGTTGAGACATTGCAGATGAGCTGTGTTTTTCCACATGGTAAACCAAGCTGTGTTTTTTGCAGATTCTCTCACCGAACACTAGCATGATAAGGTAGCGCATATTTTGTGTTTTTCTGTAGTGCAGCCTTGGGAAAGACAGCCTTGGAAACTTGGCCAACTTTCAAGGCTTGTTTTCTTCCAACTCTGACCTACAGTAGCCAGCATGTTTTGACTATTAGAGGGAAGGGCCTTTTCATCTATAAAAGGTGTCCCCGGGAAGCAGTGAGGGGAATTTTCCAAGACTTCCGTCAGGAGCGGACGTCAGCTGCCTGACCTGTCCCGTAAGAGTGGAAAATCTCTTCCTTAAAGTTGACCAGGAGTCATCAACTTGCAGGCATGAGAAAGATGACGAGCAGTGATAGGCCCCACAGTGATGAATTTTGACTTTTATTCTTTGGTTTGAAGTTATGCTATAATATAATCACATATATTTGCTGTGTACATTGCAATTGAGAATCACTTTGATATATTTTCCTTTCATTGCTGTGACTATTTAGTTTTTCCTCCAACCACTAACCTCCTCTCTCAGGAACCTTGTGGTGAAGTAATAATAAATGTCTTCTTTAAACTAAGAAGTGCATTCCAGAGATTATTTTCAGCTCTGTCATTAGTGAAAGCAAAACACCCCCCCCACACACTAATGCCAGCCCCTCGGTCATCATCCCCATAGGCCAAGCCTCCATATTTTTTTCTTTTTTTTACTTTGGGGAAGTGGCCCCCCTCCCAAAACCTGACCTAATTATGTACAGTTTTTTGGTGGGAGAGGGGCCCTCCCCAGGGCTCATCTCTGACCAGGGGACCCCATCCACTGGGGCCCAGCCATGTGAGTTGGGTGCCCCCCCAGGGCACCCAGTCACAATAATGGGGACTGCGAGTGGAGCCTGAAGGCTGAAGCCTCGGTACAGCCGCCACCCCCCTTACCAGCACCGCCCTCCCAGCAGCCCCTCAGCCTTTGCCCCGTGCCCGCTCACCCAGGAGGGTGGGCATCACCTTTGCCCCAGGAACCTCAGGCCCTGCATTCCTGGAGGGCATTCATTCTGGTCAGGCGGCCCTTCAGCGAGCTTTTCAGACTCTGGCCTCAACACTGATGGCAGCCATTGTCCCTGTGTCTAGCCTCCCCCCTCCAACTTCCTCGACCCAGACCCAAAACCCTGTACCCCAGCCTATCCCAAGCACACCTTCAGACCAGCATGCACACACGTCAACACACAAGGGAAGCTCAGGCAAACATAAGCACCACACATCCCACAGGCACTCTCACAAGCATCACACACATGCAGACACACCAACATCCATTGCCTCCACTGTGTCCCCCTCCTCCTCGTCTCCCTCCTCCCTCCAAGTCTCGTCTACACTCACACCTGCATGCACTACATCTACAGCCACTACTGCCATCACCAGCACACCCACCACCACACCCCGCTCACGTGCAGTTACCACCCCCACTACCATTCACACGTCCCCTGTGTCCTCTCCCAGTGTGTCTGTGACGCCACCTCCCAAGATACGCAAACGCAGGCACACACCCACCCAACAGCCATCCACCTCACGATAGCCTCCAGCTCATGCACCTTCACCCAAAGTCACCAAACGAACACCTCCTACAACCACAACCTCTTCCTCCACTCCCAAACCCACTCCAGCTACCCGTCCCAGTGTCTCCCCAAAACTTTTCCTGTCCAACCTTGACCTCTTTACCACACCTCTCCAGGTCCCAACCTAGCACCTCAGCCACAACATCTCTGGGACCAGTGGTGCCTGTAGTCACTGCAATCTGGAGTGCACCGGCCACCAGGGCAGCCAGTGTGGCACGGAGCCACAGCACGGACAGTCCCCCACCTGTCAAGCATCAAAAGTTGGCCAGTGCCCGGCGGGAGAGGGTGAAGACTCCAGCCACTAAAGCCTCTCCCAGGGGTCCCGGTGGGAGTGTGGAGTCAGCTGCAACACCTTCCAAGGTGGGGAAGGGCAACAAGAAACCCAGAAAGTCTGAGAAGAGCAGTCCGGCGGAGGAGACCACCATCATCCCCGCTGCCCAGGAGGCCACCGCCATCATCCCTGCTGCCCAGGAGGCCACCACCAGCACCTGCCCTGCTGCCCAGGAGGTCACCACCAGCACAAGCCCTGCTGGGCTAGAGAGGACCGCCAGCACAAGCCCTGCTAGAACAGAGAGGACCGCCAGCACAAGCCCCGCTGAGACATAGAGGACTGCCAGCACAAGCCCCGCTGGGCTAGAGAGGACCGCCAGCACAAGCCCCGCTGGGACAGAGAGGACCGCCAGGACAAGCCCCGCTGGGACAGAGAGGACCGCCAGCAGCTGAGTCACTGCAAAGGATAACCGCCGCCTCAAGCACCGCTGAACAGGGCACCGCCGCTACAAGCACCACTGAACAGGGCACCGCCGCTACAAGCACAGCTGAACAGGGCACCACCGCCACAAGCACCGCTGAACAGGACATCGACGCCTCAAGCACCGCTGAACAGGGCACCGCCACCTCAAGCACCGCTGAACAGGGCACCACCGCCTCAAGCACCGCTGAACAGGGCACCGCCGCCTCAAGCACCGCTGAACAGGGCACCGCCACCTCAAGCACCGCTAAACAGGGCACCGCCGCATTAAGCACCGCTGAACAGGGCATCGCCGCCAAAGAGCACCGCTGGACACATGAGCGCGAAGGGCACTGATGCTACTGAGTCCGTCACGAGCAGGATGAAGCACTCTGGGCACAGAGCCCCCTCCAGAACCAGTGGATATTCCCATCCACTACCTCTGTCCTTAGCAGGATGAAGCACTCTAGGCACCATGCCCCCTCCAGAACCAGTGGATATTCCCATCCACTACCTCTGTCCTTAGCAGGATGAAGCACTCTAGGCACCATGCCCCCTCCAGAACCAGTTGAGACTGTCATCCGCTACCTCTGTCCTTAGCAGGATGAAGCACTCTGGGCACCATGACCCCTCCAGAACCAGTGGAGACTTTCATCCACTTGAGAGACTGTGGCTTTGCACTCCCCAGGAGTGAACAGTGGGCAACTCACCCACTGAAAAGACTTGTGAGACTGTGGCTTTGCACTCCACAGGATGGAACAGTGGGCAACCCACCCACTGTATAGACTTGAGAGACTGTGGCTTTGCATTCCCCAGGATGGAACAGTGGGCAACCCACCCACTGTATAGACTTGAGAGACTATGGCTTTGCACACCCCAGGATGGAACAGTGGGCAACTCCCCCACTGCACAGACTTGAGAGACTGTGGCTTTGCACTCCCCAGGATGGACAGTGGGCAACCCACCCTTGAGAGACTGTGGCTTTGCACTCCCCAGGATTGAACAGTGGGCAACCCACCCACTGTACAGACTTGAGAGACTGTGGCTTTGCACTCCCCAGGATGGAACAGTGGGAAACCCACCCACTGTATAGACTTGGGAGACTGTGGCTTTGCACTCCCCAGGATGGAACAGTGGGCAACCCACCCACTGTATGGACTTGAGAGACTATGGCTTTGCACTCCCCAGGATTGAACAGTGGGCATGTGGCCCCCTCGTGGATTTGGCGTCGTGCACTCAACCGGCTGAGGTGACTCCCTTTCCCTCCCCCTGAGGTGCCTGTTTTCTTGCTCTCTGATGCCCCTGCAGTGTTCTCTCCGTCATGGTCGGGATCTTGTGTGGGCCTCGCCCATACGGTGTGGGCCCAGTGTTCCACGGACTTCATTGAAGCACTACCTGGACTACGAAGCTTGGTGTATATTTTGTTTATGGTGTATACATATATTTTTGCGTATTTGATTTTAATATATTACAATGGTTACACTCATTTTGTTTTGTATTTGCATTCTTCCGTGGGGATTGGGGGCGTAACTATAATGTATAAATATGTATTAGTGTGTGTGTTGTAGTGGGTGAGGGTGGGGGTGGGGGTGTTGCATGTGTGTGTCCCTGTTTTTTCCCTCCCCCTTCCCCTGTGTCTTAGGTGCAGTACTCACCGTTGTCTTCACCGCCAGCGTTCGTACTCCTGGTAGAGGAGCAAGAAGATGAGGGCTGGCAGGATGTGCAGCTCGGGTTCCATGGCATCCGGATTCCTCGTGGGGTGTGTAGAGGTGAGCATTTTCCCTTCGAAGTCCTGTTTCTGCCGTGATTTTGTCCTCAGTGAATCCGCCCCGGAAAAGGTGGCGGATTGGTAGGTTGTGATACTGTGGGCGGTACTTTGTCTTCCGCCTGTCTGTTGGCGGTGACCGCCAAGCTGTTTGTCTGTATCGCCATGGCAGTCGGAGTGTTAAAGTGGCTGTCTTTGTTGGCAGTTTCCACCACGGTCATAATTCCACATTTTTTACCACCGGCCTGTTGGCGGTCTTACCGCCGCTTTAACAACGTCCGCAAGGGTTGTAATGACCACCTATATCCTAACAATAACATCCCTGTAATCCTTGTTTTTTAAGGGTGATAAATATTATATTGATTAGTGTAATGAAATGTGAAATATACATATATATATATATATACATATGTTGAAGTTATGTTTGACATCAGGAGTTTACTAATACAATGTATAATTTAGTGTTTGTGTGTCATTTTATTGTAAAACACTTTCTTAATTATTTTTGCATATTCACAATGACATCATTATTCAGGAAGATGTCGACATTCATGAATATCACATGACTTTGAAAGAAACGGTTTTGATTGGACAAGACGGTATTCAGTTAGCTTTTGAGAAAGACCACACCCAGGGGGTCCTTACAACATTGGCGGTAAAAGGCGCTTACCGCCGTGCAGAAGCCGCAAATACACCGCCGTGGCCGCGGAATTCCGCCACAGCTATTATGACACACATCTCGGAAACCGCCGAAATTCAGACACCCACACAAGTCCGCCACACCAAAGGTCAGTGATAAACTGGCGAAAACAAAACCTCCACCTCCACACCAACAGAAACACGCCCATGCTATTACGACCCACGAATCCACGCGGCGGTCTTTGAACCGCGGTATTCCATTGGCGGTACACACCGCCGTGCTCAAAATACACACACATCTCCAAAACACCGCCACATTGGACAATTCAAAATACACACACCTGACACACATACAAACAACACTCCCACACACCCAACGCAATATAAAACACACACCCACATCACCCACAAACCCCTACGACCAAAAATCTATCACGAAGGCCAGAGACACAGCACAGATCAGACAATCCCACCACGCAGAGGCACACAACACCATCACCAACACAACATCCACGCACAAAACACCAAACACCACGACACATCACCACACACATCAACACTCACACCGCCCCACACATCACACACACCACCCCATGGCACGCCAAAGACACCCCCGCTTTTCCGAGGAGGAGCTCCGGGTCATGGTGGAGGAAATTGTCTGGGTAGAGCCACAGCTATTTGGCTCACAGGTACAGCACACATCAATAGCCAGGAAGATGGAGCTATGGCGAAGAATAGTGGACAGGGTCAACGCTGTGGGACAGCACCCAAGAAATAGGTAGGACATCAGGAAGAGGTGGAACAACCTACGGGGAAAGGTGCGTTCAACGGTCTCCATGCACAACATCGCAGTTCAGCGGACTGGCAGCGGACCCACACCTCCTCCCCCACAACTAACAACATGGGAGGAGCAAGTCTTGACCATCATGCATCCAGAGGGCCTCGGAGGAGTCGGTGGAGGATGGGACACTGGTAAGTCAAATCTTAACTAACATATCCCCCACCCTACCTGCATGCTATCACACACCCCCACCCTCACACCCTCCCCTATCACCCCAAATCCTCACTAATGTACTAATAACACAAACTACACATCCCAACACCAAGCCCTGCATGACACAACGAAGCATGGACACCTATCACCTAAGCATGCCCACTGCACATACCCAGAACAACCCCCTAACCATCATCACACAAGCCCCCACACAGGAATGCTAGCACTGGGGTACACGGTCACCCACCCATTGCACACCATGACACACACACATGCAATAATCATGCTCTTATGCCCCTGCAGGAACACGAAGGACCGTCACCGCACCAGAGCGTCCAGATAACACCACTCCACCCCCAGAAGAGGCCCACAGTGATGATAGCAGCTCTGCCCTACTGGAGCCTGATGACCAGCCCGGACCATCGTGGGCCTCAGGACAGTTGGTTCCCCTTGCACAGGCACAGCCCAACACTGACCTTCTACCCTCTGGTAACACCAGCACAGCACAAACCCAGCGGGCCCAAACCTCCCTACCCAGGACAGGTCAATCAGCAGTGTGTCCACCACTACAGGGAACCCAGGATAACCCACCACCCCAACAACAACAGGGACCTGGGGGCAGTGGTAGTGGGCACACGGTCCAGGGGACGGAGCCACAGGAACACAGGGGAGCTGGGAGGGCTGCTGTGCGACAGGGGGCAGACAGGCCAAGGGAACCCACTCTCCACGAGGCCCTCACCTCCATCATGGGAGCATACCACCACTCCCAGGAGACGATGGCCACGGTCCTGGTCAAGTTTCACGAGACCCAGTGCCTGCAGGAGGACCAGTATTTGGGGTTCAGGGAGGAGCTCAGGACCATCAGCTCCACCCTGGGCACCATCGTAGGGGTGCTGAAGGACATACAGCAGACCCTGAGGGACACCGTGGCACTCCAAGGGGCCCCTGGCACTAGCATGGATGATGAACTGCCCACCACCTCCGCCGGCGCTAGTGGACAGGACGCCCCACCACAGGACCACCACACCAGCACCCCACCCCTTGCAGACGGACAACTACCCCGCAAGCGGTCCCTGAGATCCAGGAACAGGACAGAGCAAGATGGCAAGACCCCCGCCAGGAAATGAGACCACCCTGATTGTCCCCCCCACTGCCCCACTTTGTTACCCTGTCCATACTTGAACTGCCCCAGCTCCTCTTCCTATGCCCAGATGGGCAGTGAACCTGTGAGACTAATAGACTGGACTCTGCCATGGACATTCCTCCACCATCACCCATCACCATTTAACAACCCCCTCCCAATTCTGAGCACTTCAATAAACACCCTTGAAACACAAAACAATCTGGAGTCAGTCTATAATTTGTTAAAATGTAATATCAATGACAGTGTGAAAATGTGTTGTGAGATGAAAAAGCAACATACCAATGTCACACATCAAAAGTCCTTGAAGGATGCAAGTAGATGACACACGTTGGTAACCACACCTGTGAAACCGTAATGGAAAGAAACAACTCAATTACCAAATAATCCCAATTAATTACACACAGGATAGAGGAAGACGTGTGACAGTGAATGTAATGTAAAATCTGAAAATGTTCTCACCTGTGTGTCACTGGAAATATTGCTGTATGACTGACTCCCTGTTGTCGTTGTCTTCTTCCTCAGCTTCCTCCTCATCACTGTCACCAGGCTCCACAGCTGCCGCAACACCGTCATCTGGACCATCCTCCTGCAGAAAAGGCACCTGGCGTCGTAAAGCCAAATTATGAAGCATCGAGCAGGCGATGATGATCTGGCACACCTTCTTCGTGAGTAGAATAGTGAACCACCTGTCATAAGGAGGCACCTGAACCTGGCCTTAAGGAGGCCGAAGGTGCGTTCGATCACCCTCCTAGTCCGCCCATGGGCCTCATTGTAGCGTTCCTCTGCCCTGGTCCTGGGATTCCTCACTGGGGTCAGTAGCCAGGAAAGGTTGGGGTAAAATAGCCATACACGGTGCCTCTGGAGTTGACCCATCATATCAGGGATGCTGCTATTCCGCAGGATGTAGGCGTCATGCACAGATGTAGGAAAAACTACAATGAGAGCTACTCAACTGCGCATGAAGATACTATGATCTTCACAGACAACAATAAAGTTGAGGATAATATTGACTAAATATAACAAGCTGATTGTATACACATGATATCGGACTGCTATGTTCTTGTTATTAATTACAGATAAAATAGTCCCATTATGTGGTTTTATAAACGTTTTTTATTTTTATTATTGTCATTAAATACTGATATAATCATACAAAGTTTATTTTTAGTTATGTACATCATTTAAAAAAAGGAAGACAAAAATACCTGGATCAGACATACCACACACATACTCTAGACACAGTGAATAAAAGATGAAATCTTATAGACTAGTGAAACATAACATATATACAGTTGATCCTGATATCACAGAGAGGCTAAAACAATGTTTAGTGATAACAATACATTAACATACATGCTTCTAATACATTATTGATAATCTAATACATAAGAGCAAAGGATAGTGCTAACGTGGTTCTATCTGAATGGTACCGTAGGGACCGAAAGGCCTACGCGCGTTTCGGTGTTTCGTGATGTAATAAGTCACCTTCTTCAGGGCCGTTCCCAGTGGTACTGTTCAATAATGATATAGTCTTAGCAGCCAAATCTTCTGATACAATCAATTTTGGATTTCTAATATGTTCCTTGATAGTGTAGTCATGGATTCTAATAAAGAAAATTATATGGTAATTTGTATGAATGATAGTGCTAGCATATTAGGAGTCACCTGTCTATATTTTTAAATATATATTGATCAGAGGTGACATCCCAAGATAAGTATCCAAAAAGTCAGAATGTGCTTTACATGGTGAAATTAGTAGTAGAGTATGGAATATAAAGTGCTGCATGCTGCAGACATTTAGTTAGAAGACATGAATTGGCAAAAGTTTTAGTGGGTGATAATAGTACATCATGGGCATTGCTTACAAAGCCAGTGATTAGTGAATCATTGCTATATAGTGCCTTCCTTTATGTTACCAGCATTCTTTAATTCCCCTTGGTGGATACATGCATCATGATGTGTGTTAAATAATGCAGATAGTAAGTTCTCATGCAAAAAAATCTTACTTGAAAGATCTCTTCTAACTTTTTTTCATAATGGGGGTAATCCCAGCTGTCTTTATCTCTTTATAGGACGGATGTCAATTGATAGACCGGGAGATAGGCTAAATAAATGACAGGAGCCACAAAATAGATAGATATATCAGTGGTTATTGAGACAAAAATGTCCATGGTGTAACTAAATAAATGTTCCTGATGTTAGCAAATGCCAGAATTCACCTGTACATCTGCTGTTAGCTGCCGTTGGAATTAGATCCTTGTATTTGATTGTTGGAGATCTTTAGAATTGTAACAATATAAAGGATGAATCCAGGATATGTTTATCTAAATATAGTGAACAGAACTATCATTAGTGAAAAAAATGGACAGGTAGTAAAATAGAATATTCACTATGTGCTATAGACCACATGGATCTAGCGGTTATGTTTTTCAATAAAGCAAAATGGATACAACATAACTAGAAAACGAAAAAGTATATATTAAGAGAACGTACCGATAGTGACGCTCGATTGTTTCCCTTCTGCTGCTAAGATCAACCGCCGCAGCGTGTGAGCGTTTATGTACAGCTGCCAGATGGAGTTCTTCGAATCACTAGACCGCAGATGTATAGGATAGTTAGGCGGTCTAGTGCGGGCGCCATATTGAAGGTATGCCAGCGGCGTGACTGTACGTTTGACACGTTTTAAATAGATATATTGTACACTGTCGAGTGTAGATATAGTAAAACTTATAATGCAGAGTTGACAGATTCTTGTTATTTCTAATACTTCCTTAGAATCTACAATCGAGACGCTACTGTGGCATAATAGCTAACGGGGTATATGTGTGTGTTAATACAAGACGGGACCTGGTAGAGACGTCTTCTAATCCATGATGTCTGCTACTGGCTTGAATGTTAACTGGGAAAAACAGGACAAGCGATAAAGGGTGGATAAAAAAATATATATAGATATAGTAATGACAAGAGTATGAATATAAGGGGAAGTGGAGATAAAGGTAAAAATGATAATGAATAATAGACATAAAAATAACAATGGAGATGGGAGCAAAATGAAGAATAAATAAATAAACGCACCAATGGGCAAAAATAAACTGGCAAAAATTCTAAACAATTCTTTTTATTAGAAGTACTAATTCTGGGACAATATATGAATATTGACAGATACAGATTTAACTTATATAATAGCATTTTCCCAAGGGATATATTCATTCAATCCCTTTTCGTAGCTGTCTAATGTAAATATCCAGAAAACTTCTCTCTTTTTCCGAATTTTCTGATCATCTATTTGTCCGGAATTTTTTATTTTTTCTAGGACAGTCCAGGAAAGATCTTCAATTCTGTGTCCATGTTTTTTCCAGTGTGTAACCAATGGGGCACTCTCTCTGTCGTTGCGAATATTGGAGATATGCTCCAGTATTCTAGTTTTAACTTCCCTCCCTGTTTCTCCTACATATGGAAGAGGGCATGGACACCTGATTAGATAAATGCAATTAGCTGTTTTGCAATTAGTCATATCCGATAATTGAAAATTGGTACATTTCCATGAAAAAACATTGCCCACGATGGCTCTAGGGCAAGCTTTACAGTTACCACATCTGTGGTTACCTGTAATCGGTTGATTACCATGGATGGACATCTGACAAAAGGTCTCACTTTTGGGTAAACTAGCTCTAACTAGTTTATTCGAGATATTTTGATTTTTCCTGAATGAGAGGAGAGGACGTTCTAATGATGTTTGGTTAGAATTACTGTTAAGGATATGCCAATTGGCAAGAATTATTTTCCTAATCTTTTCATTTAGGTTTGAGTGTTGGATAACACAAATTATAGAGGGTGTGGATTTTTTCTTTTGTCTATCGAACATGCTAGTCCTATTATAGTATTTTGCTCTTTTGTAGGAGTCCCTGATCAATTTTTGGGGATATCCTCGTAGAAGAAATTTATGTTGTAAAATATTTGCATGGTATTCATAGTCGCTCAGACTGGAACAATTCCTACGGACCCGTAGGAATTGACTAAAGGGGATCCCTTGTTTCTGGCTGGTGGGATGAAAGCTGTCATAGTGTAAGATAGTGTTTCTAGCTGTAGGTTTAGTGAACAATGACATTTCAAGTTGGGAGTTGTTATGGCCAATCCAGATGTCTAAAAACTCAACTTTATTTCTATTGATGTGAATGGTAAACTTGAGATTGGGATCACACAAGTTGATCCACTGACTGAATTCTGCTAGTGAATCTTCCTCTCCTGTCCAGATGAAGAAGATGTCATCGATAAAACGCGACCAAAATTGTACATTTTCGTAGAATGGTGCCATCTCATTGTAAATGTAGGTTTCCTCAAAGGAGCCTACATAGATGTTGGCTACACTAGGTGCACATGCGGCCCCCATACTGACTCCTTTCTTCTGCTGATAAACCTGGCCATTGAATTCAAAAACGTTTTCTCTTAGGACGATATTGAGACACTGTAATATGAAGGAAGAATGTTCTGTATTGCCTTCTTTCTCAAAGAGGCGTGCAACTGCTAACCATGCCTCTTGCTGTGGGATATTTGTATATAGTGCCTCAATGTCGATAGTCACTAGCAATTGCGTAGTTGGATTAAAAGGGAGACCTTCTAATTTAGCAATAATATGGGTGGTGTCCCGAATAAACGCTGGTAGTTGGGACACTCTAGGGTTTAAGAATTTCTCCACATATTTGGATAAAGGTTCTGTCAGTGCCCCTACCATGGAGACTATAGGTCTCATGGGAGGATCAATCTTGTTCTTGTGTATTTTTGGAACTCCATAGAACACTGGAGTCCTGGTTTTGGTAGGATTTAGGTATTGGAATTCCTGTTGGCATATGATTCCATTGTCTAAAGCTTCAGTACTTATTTTGATTATCTCTTTTCTGACTCGTTCATGCCAATTATTTCCTGTTTTCTGGTAATATTCTGATTCATTTAACATAGTTTGAATCTTAAATTTATAAGTTTCAGTATCCAACAGTACGATACCTCCTCCTTTATCGCACGGTTTGACTGTAGTATGTTTGTCTTTCTGTAATCTTTGCAATGCTTGGTGTTCACTATGATTTAAGTTGAAGGAGGATTTGGAAACGAATTTCAGCAAGGATTGAATCTTGTTAGATACTATGTTCTCAAAGATCTTAACTTCTGGGCCCACCATATCTAGGTGGGGAGTAAAAGTAGAGATGGGTTTTAATCCAGATAGATTATATTCTCTGGTATCTATTTTATCTTCGAAGTATCTAGATAGCCTGATTTTTCGAAAGAAAGCATGAATGTCAGAGAGGAGACCAAATTTGTTGATGGAAGTAGTAGGGATAAATGACAATCCTTTCTTTAATAGACACTCAGTATCTGTGTCAATAGGAGACGTTCTTAGATTGAAAACTGGTACCGCTTTTAATCCCTCCCATATTGTTGTCTCCTGGTTTGTAGGGTATGTGACGGATTGTCTGTATTCTGGAATCTGCCTCTTTGATAGTTCTTGTATCTCATTCGGGGTCTCCCTCCTCTGGATAAAAAATGATTAGTACGACTAGGGCCTTCATTGGGACCTCCCCTTGTATTGTATTGTTCGAATTGGTTGGACGTTCCTTCCCCTTCAGATTCTGAAGTGTCTGAGAAGGTAACTATTTTTTTATTCGTCCAAAATTGACGGTCTTGATCTGGTACATTCTGTTGTTGATTCGCATAGTATCGATCTGACAAGTACGGATATGCTCGTTCCTTTGTGAACCATCTGATATCCTTTCTAAGCTTATCTGTCTTTCTCTTGACTAGATATAGGTTGAAGGATTCTAGTTCTTGATTGATGGTCTCTATCTGTTTCTTTGCTTCCTGAACAGAGTCTTGTTTTTTCAGCTCTTCCTCTAGTGCTTGGATTTCTTTCATAAGGGTTTCCATTAGTTCTTTCGCAGTTTCTATTATAAGGATCATCCAATCTCTAGAACAACGATTGGCGATCAGGGACCGTTTCTCTGAGAATTGTCTAATCTCTACAAAGAGGCCTGGGATATTTCTTACTCTTAGTCCCGTAGGGATGATCCCTGCTCTAAAATACTCTAGAATATAATCTGTGTGTAACTCTGTGCGTTTAGTTTTTTTCTTTAGTTCTAGTAGTTTGAACCAGCCTTCTTTGGGTTGATTAGATGAAATGAATGTCCCTGAACCTGATCTTGGTTGGTCTAGTAATTTAGCTAGATCTTCTTCGCTAAATCCAAATGTTTTTATAGAATCCATAGTTGGATCTGGATTGTTGTCTAAGATAGAAGATTCTTCTTTGTTATCTTTGCCTAGTTTTATTTCTGAATATAAAGTAAGAGGAACAGGAAGGTAGTGTAACAGTTATGGTGTGGATGGTAAACAAAAAGAGAATGATTTTCTATTATATATCCGGTGATTAGCTCCCACAAAGTGCTTATGTCATACAGGTTACATTCAGTTGAAAGATGGATAGCCAAGGTGACTACTAAAGCTAGCACAAGTGAAAAAAAAAAAAGATTTTTATTGTTTTTAAGGAAAACCTATATAGTGTAATATGTAAAATGTAAAATGACTACACATAAGACAATAAGATAACAAACTGATAAATAGCAATTAATGAAAAAAATCAAAAACCCCGACGACAAAGTGTCGTAGCCATAGGTAATTAGTTATAAGGGGATTCCCTGTACTAATGAGTGTAGCTCAGACAGGGAATAGACCAATGTAGGAAAAACTACAATGAGAGCTACTCAACTGCGCATGAAGATACTATGATCTTCACAGACAACAATAAAGTTGAGGATAATATTGACTAAATATAACAAGCTGATTGTATACACATGATATCGGACTGCTATGTTCTTGTTATTAATTACAGATAAAATAGTCCCATTATGTGGTTTTATAAACGTTTTTTATTTTTATTATTGTCATTAAATACTGATATAATCATACAAAGTTTATTTTTAGTTATGTACATCATTTAAAAAAAGGAAGACAAAAATACCTGGATCAGACATACCACACACATACTCTAGACACAGTGAATAAAAGATGAAATCTTATAGACTAGTGAAACATAACATATATACAGTTGATCCTGATATCACAGTGAGGCTAAAACAATGTTTAGTGATAACAATACATTAACATACATGCTTCTAATACATTATTGATAATCTAATACATAAGAGCAAAGGATAGTGCTAACGTGGTTCTATCTGAATGGTACCGTAGGGACCGAAAGGCCTACGCGCGTTTCGGTGTTTCGTGATGTAATAAGTCACCTTCTTCAGGGCCGTTCCCAGTGGTACTGTTCAATAATGATATAGTCTTAGCAGCCAAATCTTCTGATACAATCAATTTTGGATTTCTAATATGTTCCTTGATAGTGTAGTCATGGATTCTAATAAAGAAAATTATATGGTAATTTGTATGAATGATAGTGCTAGCATATTAGGAGTCACCTGTCTATATTTTTAAATATATATTGATCAGAGGTGACATTTTATCATCCCAAGATAAGTATCCAAAAAGTCCGAATGTGCTTTACATGGTGGAATTAGTAGTAGAGTATGGAATATAAAGTGCTGCATGCTGCAGACATTTAGTTAGAAGACATGAATTGGCAAAAGTTTTAGTGGGTGATAATAGTACATCATGGGCATTGCTTACAAAGCCAGTGATTAGTGAATCATTGCTATATAGTGCCTTCCTTTATGTTACCAGCATTCTTTAATTCCCCTTGGTGGATACATGCATCATGATGTGTGTTAAATAATGCAGATAGTAAGTTCTCATGCAAAAAAATCTTACTTGAAAGATCTCTTCTAACTTTTTTTCATAATGGGGGTAATCCCAGCTGTCTTTATCTCTTTATAGGACGGATGTCAATTGATAGACCGGGAGATAGGCTAAATAAATGACAGGAGCCACAAAATAGATAGATATATCAGTGGTTATTGAGACAAAAATGTCCATGGTGTAACTAAATAAATGTTCCTGATGTTAGCAAATGCCAGAATTCACCTGTACATCTGCTGTTAGCTGCCGTTGGAATTAGATCCTTGTATTTGATTGTTGGAGATCTTTAGAATTGTAACAATATAAAGGATGAATCCAGGATATGTTTATCTAAATATAGTGAACAGAACTATCATTAGTGAAAAAAATGGACAGGGAGTAAAATAGAATATTCACTATGTGCTATAGACCACATGGATCTAGCGGTTATGTTTTTCAATAAAGCAAAATGGATACAACATAACTAGAAAACGAAAAAGTATATATTAAGAGAACGTACCGATAGTGACGCTCGATTGTTTCCCTTCTGCTGCTAAGATCAACCGCCGCAGCGTGTGAGCGTTTATGTACAGCTGCCAGATGGAGTTCTTCGAATCACTAGACCGCAGATGTATAGGATAGTTAGGCGGTCTAGTGCGGGCGCCATATTGAAGGTATGCCAGCGGCGTGACTGTACGTTTGACACGTTTTAAATAGATATATTGTACACTGCCAAGTGTAGATATAGTAAAACTTATAATGCAGAGTTGACAGATTCTTGTTATTTCTAATACTTCCTTAGAATCTACAATCGAGACGCTACTGTGGCATAATAGCTAACGGGGTATATGTGTGTGTTAATACAAGACGGGACCTGGTAGAGACGTCTTCTAATCCATGATGTCTGCTACTGGCTTGAATGTTAACTGGGAAAAACAGGACAAGCGATAAAGGGTGGATAAAAAAATATATATAGATATAGTAATGACAAGAGTATGAATATAAGGGGAAGTGGAGATAAAGGTAAAAATGATAATGAATAATAGACATAAAAATAACAATGGAGATGGGAGCAAAATGAAGAATAAATAAATAAACGCACCAATGGGCAAAAATAAACTGGCAAAAATTCTAAACAATTCTTTTTATTAGAAGTACTAATTCTGGGACAATATATGAATATTGACAGATACAGATTTAACTTATATAATAGCATTTTCCCAAGGGATATATTCATTCAATCCCTTTTCGTAGCTGTCTAATGTAAATATCCAGAAAACTTCTCTCTTTTTCCGAATTTTCTGATCATCTATTTGTCCGGAATTTTTTATTTTTTCTAGGACAGTCCAGGAAAGATCTTCAATTCTGTGTCCATGTTTTTTCCAGTGTGTAACCAATGGGGCACTCTCTCTGTCGTTGCGAATATTGGAGATATGCTCCAGTATTCTAGTTTTAACTTCCCTCCCTGTTTCTCCTACATATGGAAGAGGGCATGGACACCTGATTAGATAAATGCAATTAGCTGTTTTGCAATTAGTCATATCCGATAATTGAAAATTGGTACATTTCCATGAAAAAACATTGCCCACGATGGCTCTAGGGCAAGCTTTACAGTTACCACATCTGTGGTTACCTGTAATCGGTTGATTACCATGGATGGACATCTGACAAAAGGTCTCACTTTTGGGTAAACTAGCTCTAACTAGTTTATTCGAGATATTTTGATTTTTCCTGAATGAGAGGAGAGGACGTTCTAATGATGTTTGGTTAGAATTACTGTTAAGGATATGCCAATTGGCAAGAATTATTTTCCTAATCTTTTCACTTAGGTTTGAGTGTTGGATAACACAAATTATAGAGGGTGTGGATTTTTTCTTTTGTCTATCGAACATGCTAGTCCTATTATAGTATTTTGCTCTTTTGTAGGAGTCCCTGATCAATTTTTTGGGATATCCTCGTAGAAGAAATTTATGTTGTAAAATATTTGCATGGTATTCATAGTCGCTCAGACTGGAACAATTCCTACGGACCCGTAGGAATTGACTAAAGGGGATCCCTTGTTTCTGGCTGGTGGGATGAAAGCTGTCATAGTGTAAGATAGTGTTTCTAGCTGTAGGTTTAGTGAACAATGACATTTCAAGTTGGGAGTTGTTATGGCCAATCCAGATGTCTAAAAACTCAACTTTATTTCTATTGATGTGAATGGTAAACTTGAGATTGGGATCACACAAGTTGATCCACTGACTGAATTCTGCTAGTGAATCTTCCTCTCCTGTCCAGATGAAGAAGATGTCATCGATAAAACGTGACCAAAATTGTACATTTTCGTAGAATGGTGCCATCTCATTGTAAATGTAGGTTTCCTCAAAGGAGCCTACATAGATGTTGGCTACACTAGGTGCACATGCGGCCCCCATACTGACTCCTTTCTTCTGCTGATAAACCTGGCCATTGAATTCAAAAAAGTTTTCTCTTAGGACGATATTGAGACACTGTAATATGAAGGAAGAATGTTCTGTATTGCCTTCTTTCTCAAAGAGGCGTGCAACTGCTAACCATGCCTCTTGCTGTGGGATATTTGTATATAGTGCCTCAATGTCCATAGTCACTAGCAATTGCGTAGTTGGATTAAAAGGGAGACCTTCTAATTTAGCAATAATATGGGTGGTGTCCCGAATAAACGCTGGTAGTTGGGACACTCTAGGGTTTAAGAATTTCTCCACATATTTGGATAAAGGTTCTGTCAGTGCCCCTACCGTGGAGACTATAGGTCTCATGGGAGGATCAATCTTGTTCTTGTGTATTTTTGGAACTCCATAGAACACTGGAGTCCTGGTTTTGGTAGGATTTAGGTATTGGAATTCCTGTTGGCATATGATTCCATTGTCTAAAGCTTCAGTACTTATTTTGATTATCTCTTTTCTGACTCGTTCATGCCAATTATTTCCTGTTTTCTGGTAATATTCTGATTCATTTAACATAGTTTGAATCTTAAATTTATAAGTTTCAGTATCCAACAGTACGATACCTCCTCCTTTATCGCACGGTTTGACTGTAGTATGTTTGTCTTTCTGTAATCTTTGCAATGCTTGGTGTTCACTATGATTTAAGTTGAAGGAGGATTTGGGAACGAATTTCAGCAAGGATTGAATCTTGTTAGATACTATGTTCTCAAAGATCTTAACTTCTGGGCCCACCATATCTAGGTGGGGAGTAAAAGTAGAGATGGGTTTTAATCCAGATAGATTATATTCTCTGGTATCTATTTTATCTTCGAAGTATCTAGATAGCCTGATTTTTCGAAAGAAAGCATGAATGTCAGAGAGGAGACCAAATTTGTTGATGGAAGTAGTAGGGATAAATGACAATCCTTTCTTTAATAGACACTCAGTATCTGTGTCAATAGGAGACGTTCTTAGATTGAAAACTGGTACCGCTTTTAATCCCTCCCATATTGTTGTCTCCTGGTTTGTAGGGTATGTGACGGATTGTCTGTATTCTGGAATCTGCCTCTTTGATAGTTCTTGTATCTCATTCGGGGTCTCCCTCCTCTGGATAAAAAATGATTAGTACGACTAGGGCCTTCATTGGGACCTCCCCTTGTATTGTATTGTTCGAATTGGTTGGACGTTCCTTCCCCTTCAGATTCTGAAGTGTCTGAGAAGGTAACTATTTTTTTATTCGTCCAAAATTGACGGTCTTGATCTGGTACATTCTGTTGTTGATTCGCATAGTATCGATCTGACAAGTACGGATATGCTCGTTCCTTTGTGAACCATCTGATATCCTTTCTAAGCTTATCTGTCTTTCTCTTGACTAGATATAGGTTGAAGGATTCTAGTTCTTGATTGATGGTCTCTATCTGTTTCTTTGCTTCCTGAACAGAGTCTTGTTTTTCAGCTCTTCCTCTAGTGCTTGGATTTCTTTCATAAGGGTTTCCATTAGTTCTTTCGCAGTTTCTATTATAAGGATCATCCAATCTCTAGAACAACGATTGGCGATCAGGGACCGTTTCTCTGAGAATTGTCTAATCTCTACAAAGAGGCCTGGGATATTTCTTACTCTTAGTCCCGTAGGGATGATCCCTGCTCTAAAATACTCTAGAATATAATCTGCGTGTAACTCTGTGCGTTTAGTTTTTTTCTTTAGTTCTAGTAGTTTGAACCAGCCTTCTTTGGGTTGATTAGATGAAATGAATGTCCCTGAACCTGATCTTGGTTGGTCTAGTAATTTAGCTAGATCTTCTTCGCTAAATCCAAATGTTTTTATAGAATCCATAGTTGGATCTGGATTGTTGTCTAAGATAGAAGATTCTTCTTTGTTATCTTTGCCTAGTTTTATTTCTGAATATAAAGTAAGAGGAACAGGAAGGTAGTGTAACAGTTATGGTGTGGATGGTAAACAAAAAGAGAATGATTTTCTATTATATATCCGGTGATTAGCTCCCACAAAGTGCTTATGTCATACAGGTTACATTCAGTTGAAAGATGGATAGCCAAGGTGACTACTAAAGCTAGCACAAGTGAAAAAAAAAAAAGATTTTTATTGTTTTTAAGGAAAACCTATATAGTGTAATATGTAAAATGTAAAATGACTACACATAAGACAATAAGATAACAAACTGATAAATAGCAATTAATGAAAAAAATCATAAACCCCGACGACAAAGTGTCGTAGCCATAGGTAATTAGTTATAAGGGGATTCCCTGTACTAATGAGTGTAGCTCAGACAGGGAATAGACCAATGTAGGAAAAACTACAATGAGAGCTACTCAACTGCGCATGAAGATACTATGATCTTCACAGACAACAATAAAGTTGAGGATAATATTGACTAAATATAACAAGCTGATTGTATTCACATGATATCGGACTGCTATGTTCTTGTTATTAATTACAGATAAAATAGTCCCATTATGTGGTTTTATAAACGTTTTTTATTTTTATTATTGTCATTAAATACTGATATAATCATACAAAGTTTATTTTTAGTTATGTACATCATTTAAAAAAAGGAAGACAAAAATACCTGGATCAGACATACCACACACATACTCTAGACACAGTGAATAAAAGATGAAATCTTATAGACTAGTGAAACATAACATATATACAGTTGATCCTGATATCACAGTGAGGCTAAAACAATGTTTAGTGATAACAATACATTAACATACATGCTTCTAATACATTATTGATAATCTAATACATAAGAGCAAAGGATAGTGCTAACGTGGTTCTATCTGAATGGTACCGTAGGGACCGAAAGGCCTACGCGCGTTTCGGTGTTTCGTGATGTAATAAGTCACCTTCTTCAGGGCCGTTCCCAGTGGTACTGTTCAATAATGATATAGTCTTAGCAGCCAAATCTTCTGATACAATCAATTTTGGATTTCTAATATGTTCCTTGATAGTGTAGTCATGGATTCTAATAAAGAAAATTATATGGTAATTTGTATGAATGATAGTGTTAGCATATTAGGAGTCACCTGTCTATATTTTTAAATATATATTGATCAGAGGTGACATTTTATCATCCCAAGATAAGTATCCAAAAAGTCCGAATGTGCTTTACATGGTGGAATTAGTAGTAGAGTATGGAATATAAAGTGCTGCATGCTGCAGACATTTAGTTAGAAGACATGAATTGGCAAAAGTTTTAGTGGGTGATAATAGTACATCATGGGCATTGCTTACAAAGCCAGTGATTAGTGAATCATTGCTATATAGTGCCTTCCTTTATGTTACCAGCATTCTTTAATTCCCCTTGGTGGATACATGCATCATGATGTGTGTTAAATAATGCAGATAGTAAGTTCTCATGCAAAAAAATCTTACTTGAAAGATCTCTTCTAACTTTTTTTCATAATGGGGGTAATCCCAGCTGTCTTTATCTCTTTATAGGACGGATGTCAATTGATAGACCGGGAGATAGGCTAAATAAATGACAGGAGCCACAAAATAGATAGATATATCAGTGGTTATTGAGACAAAAATGTCCATGGTGTAACTAAATAAATGTTCCTGATGTTAGCAAATGCCAGAATTCACCTGTACATCTGCTGTTAGCTGCCGTTGGAATTAGATCCTTGTATTTGATTGTTGGAGATCTTTAGAATTGTAACAATATAAAGGATGAATCCAGGATATGTTTATCTAAATATAGTGAACAGAACTATCATTAGTGAAAAAAATGGACAGGGAGTAAAATAGAATATTCACTATGTGCTATAGACCACATGGATCTAGCGGTTATGTTTTTCAATAAAGCAAAATGGATACAACATAACTAGAAAACGAAAAAGTATATATTAAGAGAACGTACCGATAGTGACGCTCGATTGTTTCCCTTCTGCTGCTAAGATCAACCGCCGCAGCGTGTGAGCGTTTATGTACAGCTGCCAGATGGAGTTCTTCGAATCACTAGACCGCAGATGTATAGGATAGTTAGGCGGTCTAGTGCGGGCGCCATATTGAAGGTATGCCAGCGGCGTGACTGTACGTTTGACACGTTTTAAATAGATATATTGTACACTGTCGAGTGTAGATATAGTAAAACTTATAATGCAGAGTTGACAGATTCTTGTTATTTCTAATACTTCCTTAGAATCTACAATCGAGACGCTACTGTGGCATAATAGCTAACGGGGTATATGTGTGTGTTAATACAAGACGGGACCTGGTAGAGACGTCTTCTAATCCATGATGTCTGCTACTGGCTTGAATGTTAACTTGGAAAAACAGGACAAGCGATAAAGGGTGGATAAAAAAATATATATAGATATAGTAATGACAAGAGTATGAATATAAGGGGAAGTGGAGATAAAGGTAAAAATGATAATGAATAATAGACATAAAAATAACAATGGAGATGGGAGCAAAATGAAGAATAAATAAATAAACGCACCAATGGGCAAAAATAAACTGGCAAAAATTCTAAACAATTCTTTTTATTAGAAGTACTAATTCTGGGACAATATATGAATATTGACAGATACAGATTTAACTTATATAATAGCATTTTCCCAAGGGATATATTCATTCAATCCCTTTTCGTAGCTGTCTAATGTAAATATCCAGAAAACTTCTCTCTTTTTCCGAATTTTCTGATCATCTATTTGTCCGGAATTTTTTATTTTTTCTAGGACAGTCCAGGAAAGATCTTCAATTCTGTGTCCATGTTTTTTCCAGTGTGTAACCAATGGGGCACTCTCTCTGTCGTTGCGAATATTGGAGATATGCTCCAGTATTCTAGTTTTAACTTCCCTCCCTGTTTCTCCTACATATGGAAGAGGGCATGGACACCTGATTAGATAAATGCAATTAGCTGTTTTGCAATTAGTCATATCCGATAATTGAAAATTGGTACATTTCCATGAAAAAACATTGCCCACGATGGCTCTAGGGCAAGCTTTACAGTTACCACATCTGTGGTTACCTGTAATCGGTTGATTACCATGGATGGACTTCTGACAAAAGGTCTCACTTTTGGGTAAACTAGCTCTAACTAGTTTATTCGAGATATTTTGATTTTTCCTGAATGAGAGGAGAGGACGTTCTAATGATGTTTGGTTAGAATTACTGTTAAGGATATGCCAATTGGCAAGAATTATTTTCCTAATCTTTTCACTTAGGTTTGAGTGTTGGATAACACAAATTATAGAGGGTGTGGATTTTTTCTTTTGTCTATCGAACATGCTAGTCCTATTATAGTATTTTGCTCTTTTGTAGGAGTCCCTGATCAATTTTTTGGGATATCCTCGTAGAAGAAATTTATGTTGTAAAATATTTGCATGGTATTCATAGTCGCTCAGACTGGAACAATTCCTACGGACCCGTAGGAATTGACTAAAGGGGATCCCTTGTTTCTGGCTGGTGGGATGAAAGCTGTCATAGTGTAAGATAGTGTTTCTAGCTGTAGGTTTAGTGAACAATGACATTTCAAGTTGGGAGTTGTTATGGCCAATCCAGATGTCTAAAAACTCAACTTTATTTCTATTGATGTGAATGGTAAACTTGAGATTGGGATCACACAAGTTGATCCACTGACTGAATTCTGCTAGTGAATCTTCCTCTCCTGTCCAGATGAAGAAGATGTCATCGATAAAACGCGACCAAAATTGTACATTTTCGTAGAATGGTGCCATCTCATTGTAAATGTAGGTTTCCTCAAAGGAGCCTACATAGATGTTGGCTACACTAGGTGCACATGCGGCCCCCATACTGACTCCTTTCTTCTGCTGATAAACCTGGCCATTGAATTCAAAAAAGTTTTCTCTTAGGACGATATTGAGACACTGTAATATGAAGGAAGAATGTTCTGTATTGCCTTCTTTCTCAAAGAGGCGTGCAACTGCTAACCATGCCTATTGCTGTGGGATATTTGTATATAGTGCCTCAATGTCCATAGTCACTAGCAATTGCGTAGTTGGATTAAAAGGGAGACCTTCTAATTTAGCAATAATATGGGTGGTGTCCCGAATAAACGCTGGTAGTTGGGACACTCTAGGGTTTAAGAATTTCTCCACATATTTGGATAAAGGTTCTGTCAGTGCCCCTACCGTGGAGACTATAGGTCTCATGGGAGGATCAATCTTGTTCTTGTGTATTTTTGGAACTCCATAGAACACTGGAGTCCTGGTTTTGGTAGGATTTAGGTATTGGAATTCCTGTTGGCATATGATTCCATTGTCTAAAGCTTCAGTACTTATTTTGATTATCTCTTTTCTGACTCGTTCATGCCAATTATTTCCTGTTTTCTGGTAATATTCTGATTCATTTAACATAGTTTGAATCTTAAATTTATAAGTTTCAGTATCCAACAGTACGATACCTCCTCCTTTATCGCACGGTTTGACTGTAGTATGTTTGTCTTTCTGTAATCTTTGCAATGCTTGGTGTTCACTATGATTTAAGTTGAAGGAGGATTTGGGAACGAATTTCAGCAAGGATTGAATCTTGTTAGATACTATGTTCTCAAAGATCTTAACTTCTGGGCCCACCATATCTAGGTGGGGAGTAAAAGTAGAGATGGGTTTTAATCCAGATAGATTATATTCTCTGGTATCTATTTTATCTTCGAAGTATCTAGATAGCCTGATTTTTCGAAAGAAAGCATGAATGTCAGAGAGGAGACCAAATTTGTTGATGGAAGTAGTAGGGATAAATGACAATCCTTTCTTTAATAGACACTCAGTATCTGTGTCAATAGGAGACGTTCTTAGATTGAAAACTGGTACCGCTTTTAATCCCTCCCATATTGTTGTCTCCTGGTTTGTAGGGTATGTGACGGATTGTCTGTATTCTGGAATCTGCCTCTTTGATAGTTCTTGTATCTCATTCGGGGTCTCCCTCCTCTGGATAAAAAATGATTAGTACGACTAGGGCCTTCATTGGGACCTCCCCTTGTATTGTATTGTTCGAATTGGTTGGACGTTCCTTCCCCTTCAGATTCTGAAGTGTCTGAGAAGGTAACTATTTTTTTATTCGTCCAAAATTGACGGTCTTGATCTGGTACATTCTGTTGTTGATTCGCATAGTATCGATCTGACAAGTACGGATATGCTCGTTCCTTTGTGAACCATCTGATATCCTTTCTAAGCTTATCTGTCTTTCTCTTGACTAGATATAGGTTGAAGGATTCTAGTTCTTGATTGATGGTCTCTATCTGTTTCTTTGCTTCCTGAACAGAGTCTTGTTTTTTCAGCTCTTCCTCTAGTGCTTGGATTTCTTTCATAAGGGTTTCCATTAGTTCTTTCGCAGTTTCTATTATAAGGATCATCCAATCTCTAGAACAACGATTGGCGATCAGGGACCGTTTCTCTGAGAATTGTCTAATCTCTACAAAGAGGCCTGGGATATTTCTTACTCTTAGTCCCGTAGGGATGATCCCTGCTCTAAAATACTCTAGAATATAATCTGCGTGTAACTCTGTGCGTTTAGTTTTTTTCTTTAGTTCTAGTAGTTTGAACCAGCCTTCTTTGGGTTGATTAGATGAAATGAATGTCCCTGAACCTGATCTTGGTTGGTCTAGTAATTTAGCTAGATCTTCTTCGCTAAATCCAAATGTTTTTATAGAATCCATAGTTGGATCTGGATTGTTGTCTAAGATAGAAGATTCTTCTTTGTTATCTTTGCCTAGTTTTATTTCTGAATATAAAGTAAGAGGAACAGGAAGGTAGTGTAACAGTTATGGTGTGGATGGTAAACAAAAAGAGAATGATTTTCTATTATATATCCGGTGATTAGCTCCCACAAAGTGCTTATGTCATACAGGTTACATTCAGTTGAAAGATGGATAGCCAAGGTGACTACTAAAGCTAGCACAAGTGAAAAAAAAAAAAGATTTTTATTGTTTTTAAGGAAAACCTATATAGTGTAATATGTAAAATGTAAAATGACTACACATAAGACAATAAGATAACAAACTGATAAATAGCAATTAATGAAAAAAATCAAAAACCCCGACGACAAAGTGTCGTAGCCATAGGTAATTAGTTATAAGGGGATTCCCTGTACTAATGAGTG